>NC_090935.1:24996532-25299563 GCF_040938575.1 Ambystoma mexicanum
TAGATGAGTAGAGGTAGCTAACTGTACAAAATGAGAACCAAGCATGAAACGTCCAAGAACTGGATTGAAGACTAGCTAGCGGGACTGAGAACCAGTGACTGAGAACCAAGCATGCAACATCTGCAACTCCAGTGAAGATTAACTGAAGAGACGGAGGAACAGTGTCTGAGAGCCAAGTGTGCAACATCCCAAGAACTGAAGACTAGCCTGCAAGATTGAAAACAAGAGACTGAGAACCAAGCATGCAACATCCTGAGTACTGTACTGAAGACGATCCGGAGAAACTGAGAACCAGGCATGCACCATCCCAAGAACTGTACTGAAGACTAGCTGGAGAGACTGAGAACCAGTGACGGAGGTGGCCAACTGCACAAAATTAGACCCACATATTTTACATCCTGAGAAGTGTACTGAAGACTAGCTGGAGAGACTGAGTACCAGAGACTGAAAACCAAGTGTGCACCATCTTGACAACTGTAGAGATTGAGAACCAGAGACTGAGAATCAAGCATGCAACATCCAGAGAACTGTACTGAAGACTAGCTGGAGAGACGGAGTACCAGAGACTGAAAACAAGGTGTGCACCATCTTGACAACTGTAGAGATTCAGAACCAGTAACTGAGAACCAAGTGTGCCACATCCATAGACGTTTAAAGGTGGCTAAAGGAATACACTGAGAACCAACCATGACATGTTGAGAGAACTGCAGTGAAGATTAATTACAGAGACTGATAACCAATGACTGATAACCAATGACTGAGAACCAATGACTGAAACATGTAGTGAAGACCAACTGCAGAGAATGAAAACCAAGCATACATCATTCTGAGAACTTTAGGAGGCGACTAACTGCACAGAATGAGCACCAGTGACTGAGAACCAAGCATGCAACATCCCGGGAACTGGAGAGGGGACCAACCGCAGAGACGGAAAAGCAGTGACTGAGAACCAGTGGCTGAGAACAAACCATGCTACATCCTGAGAACTTTAGGAGGCGACTAACTGCACAAAATGAGCACCAGTGACTGAGAACCAAGCACGCAACATCCTGAGAAATGTAGGGGGGATTAACCTCGGGGAGAACCATTGAATGAGAAGCAAGCATGCAATGTGCATGGTTCTATGCAGGAGGTGGCAGGGATATATATAAGAGAGATATACGAGGTACGATTAGAGTTTGCTGTTGTATGCTTCTAAGTGGCTCAAAGTGATGACATGTAGATTAAGTGGACTTAACATTCCCAAGGAAATAAATGATCCATTATCTTCCATGAAGGTTGGCCCTCTTGTGTTACGGATGCCTTACTTCAATTCCATGGGGCACCAGGAAAGACCATGGCAACCTCCAGATTGGCTGAAGATACAAAAAGAGGTCAAAGCGACCTGAGAACCCCCTGTTTCTGGCAGGCAGGCAGGGAACGTCGAGTCTCTACTATCCTCTACAGCGACCGGTCATCAGAGCTGGAGAGTCTCACTGCTCTCCTTGACAACTGCTTCTAATAAGACTGGCCTACACAAATAGCTGTTATCTCAGACTTTTGGAATTCCGTGTGGCAAGAATACACAATCCAGTTAGGTGGAGCAATGTTCTGTAACATGGATTGGAGTGGGGGGGGTGATATGCCGGGCGGGACAGACTGGCACCCTTCGCTCATGCTACGTTACTATGTTTTTACTGCTGCCTTAAGCAGGGATGGACAATTGGGGTGGGGGGCATGGCCACCCTTATAAAAATGCTCCCCCCTCACCCCACCGGCCCGTTCAGTTATGTGTGTTTTTTTGATGTGCCCCCTCCCCCCACCCCACGATTTCCAATGTGGCCACCTTAATAAAAAAAATGTCTGGGGAACCACAGGCCATAGGCAAGCAGACTGATGGATTCTAAGACAAGAGGCACTCTGCAGGTAAAACCTTTACTTCGGTTCAGGATACAGGTATACGATAAAGTGTAAGGAAAGTAAGTTACATAGAGGAGAACATCCACCAGCCCCCTTACTCTGGGCCAGGCTCTCTTCAACCGACACGCACAGGAACCCAGGAGAGGGAACATTCCAGGCACACTGCATTCACTCCGGTAGACCAGGGTACAACACAGACGCTCTGTACAGGGCGTTTACGACAGTTAACCCACCATATAGGACTGGGAGACAAGCACTCAATTCACAAGCCAGCAAACCTGAAACCAATGCACCCAAAGAGCATCCCCGCCCAGCCTGCCCAAGAGGACAGAAGAGGTATGACACACAACTGAAGGTACCCACCCCAAAATACACAGAAGAGAAGGTGTGACACAACTGAAGGTACCCACCCCAAAATACACAGAAGAGAAGGTGTGACACACAACTGAAGGTACCCACCCCAAAATACACAGAAGAGAAGGTGTGACACAGAACTGAAGGTACCCACCCTAAAATACACAGAAGAGAGAAGAGGTGTGATACACAACTGAAGGTAACCCCCCAAAATACACAGAAGAGAGAAGAGGCGTGACAGAGAACTGAAGGTACCCACCCCAGAATACACAGAAGAGCGAAGAGGTGTGACACAGAACTCAAGGTACCCACCCCAAAATGGACTCAGACAAAATAAATAGTGAGTGCACAGCTTGCGCACCTTACATCCTTCTAACGACAGGATTCGGGAGGGATTGTATGTCAGAATGTTGAATTTGCCATGTCTGCAACTTCCTGAAAAATTTGCAAAAGTGCCCTTTTTTGTCCCCTTTATGTTAGTAAAACATGTTATACTGCACCATGTCACTGCCAGAGCACTCTCAGAGCACACTTGGCGCATGCTATTGTGGAAAGTGTTCAAGGACAGCAACACTGTCTTTGGCTAAGCAGTAGAGATAACTTTAAGCCTTGCCCAGTGCCAGGGTGCCATCTTAAAGCCATGCCAAAAGAAGCACAGAGAGCAAAGCCCTTCCCCCCCTATTCCCACAGCCCTGCAAGGCCAGGCTCTACAGGTGGGAAAGCTGAAAGTAAATATGGGAAGTGTGGGGTTTCAAACATGGCTGCCCTGGCAGGTAAAGTGGCAGACCAGCCTTCTTGGAAGTACCCGAGGCCAGGTAGCATGATCGAACCTTCCCAGGGATGGGCATAGTGGTGTGTGATGCAGCAATTCTCTTAGTCATCAAATTATTGAGAGTGAAAGAATAATGCATGTTGGGACCTGTAGTCCAACCTCCCACTAGGAGAGACATCAGCCAAGTTAGAGTATCTGACGACGAGAGATGGCCAGCTAATGGAGGACAGTGACATCCAGGAATCTTTCCGAGCGTTAATCCTGAAATCTCTACAGTGCTAGAATCACTGAAGATGAAGTACACAGCGGTCAAGTCTTGGAACTTCTGCCATACGTTAAGATAGAGCCCATGGCATGACCACCTGTCGACACCGGAGGAGCATGGAAGTCTGTGACAAACACCGTAAGTACACCAAATAATGATAGTTTGACAGGGTGTGGTCCCTCCTCAGCCTGGAGTGGGAGCGCTACCAGGATTAACTCCAGAGCCAGTCCAATGCCAGAGGCTGGGTGTTGTCACTAACTGCACACTCACCTCAGGCCTGCCAGCCCAATGCCAGCAGCCTTACCCACGTTTATGTTCATTGTGTTTATATAGCGCTTTAAGCCAAAGCGCTTTACATTATAACAAGGATACAATAAAGATGAAAACAGTAGAAGCAAATTACAAAAATGAATCAAACCAGTAAAACAGTAAGTAGAACAATTTGACAATGAAGAAACGAGAAACAAAGGGGTCAAGAAGTGGAGGGAAGTGGAAGACAGGAAGAGGAATAGACTGAGGGTGAACGAGGAGGAGAGGGGACTAAGAGGAACGGAGCAGGAAGAGAAAGGTAGGAAGGGGAAGGTATAAACAGGAGTGAGAAAGGTGGGAGGGGATAGGAGTGTCAGGTTGGGGAGTGGGGTAGAAGAGATTTCAAGGAAACACGAAAGGAGGAATAGGTGGGATGGAACGGATAGAGAGAGGTAGGGAGTTCAAGTGTAAAGGGGCAAGGAGCTGAAAGGAACTGAAATGAGAGGAGGCGGATGGGGGAACAGAGAGAAGGAAGAGATCAGCAGATCAGAGAGAGCGGAAGGGAGTGTAGAATGAAATGAGAGGAGATATATCGGGGAGCAAGATTGTGAAGAGATTTGAAGACAAGACAGAGGAAGTGGAATTTAAGTTGGGAGTGAAAGGAAAGACAGACAAGATGAGAAAGTGAGGAGGAGATAGAGTTGTGAGGAGAGAGAAGACAGAGGCTACGGATGGCAGAGTGGTAGAGGGATTTGAGGGGGGCGAGATGGAAAGCAGGGAGTCCAAAGACGAGAGAAGATGACGGAGGAGATTAAACGTTTAGTGGCATGGAAGGTGAGAAAGGAGCAGACTTTACGAATATTGAAAAGGTGTTAGCGACATGCGCGAGAAGTAAGAGAAGTATGGTGGGTAAAGGAGAGGGAGGAGTCAAAGTAAATGCCTAGATTACGAGCGTGGGCAGAGAAAGGAAGATTAGGTGGGAAAATGAAAGAAAAGGAGGGGGGAAAGAGTGCTGGAGGGGAAGAATAAGACTTCAGTCGTGTCTGTGTTGAGAGAGAGAATGTGGGATGACATCCAGTTTTAAATGGCAGTAAGACAAGAAGAGAGATTAAGATGGAGGTCAGGAGTGAAGGAAGTAAAGGAGAGGAAAAGCTGGGTGTCATCGGCGTAGAAATGCCAAAGGAAGAGATGATAGGGGCGAGAAGGGAGGTGTAAAGAGAATAGAAAAGGGCCAATGACAGAGCCTTGGGGTACAACGTAGTCCAAGGGAAGAGTAGAGGAGGTATGACCGCCCCAGGAGACGGTAAAAGAGCGATAGGAAAGGTAGGAGGAGAGCCAGTTGAGAACAGAGCCTTTGAAACCAAAAGAGGAAGGAGTGTTGAGAAGTAAGGGGTGATCAACGGTATCAAAGGCAGCACAGAGGTCAAGGAGGACGACTGAGGACTGCTTAGAGTAGAGAGCGGTGAGGAGGGAGTTGAGAACATGAGTGAGAGCAGTCTCAGAAGAGTTTCTTGGGCGAAAGCCAGATTGAAAGGGGGGGAAGGAGCGAAAGGTTAGAGACAAAAGCAGAGAGCTGAGAATAGACTAAGTGTTCAAGCATTTTAGAAAGGAACGGAAGAAGCGAGATTGGACGGAAGTTGGATGCAAGATGGGGATTAGCAGAAGGTTTCTTCTGAATAGGGATGATAGTAGCATGCAAGGCAGAGGGGAAGGTAGCAGAGGAGAGACATATTGAAGAAGGAGGTTAAATAAGGAATGAGAATAGGGTAAATCTTAGGAATAAGGAGGGGATCAGAAGGGGCAGCAGTAGGATGAGATTTGGACAGGAGAAGGGAAACATCAGAGGGAGTGACAGGAGAGAAGTCAGAGAAGTCAGTCATACAAGCTGAGGGGAGTGGGGCAAGAGGGGAGTGTAATAAGGGGAGCAATTTATGTTTTGGCGAAGAGAAAGAATTTGAGGAGAAGAAGTCAGCGAAATCAGAAGGAGAGAGGGAAGAAGTAGCTGAGGGTCAGGAGTGGGTGGAGAGAGAAGATGAGAAAGGGTTTGAAAGATATGATGAGGATGTGCCAGCAGCCAGCAAGCAGCCAAAGAGACAGGGCCGAGGGAACGAGCTGCGATGCCCCAGCTAGACCCACCCGCTTGAGGCTGCAACCCAGGGAAACACAATGCCCGCTCAAATCAGGGTGCTGAGCACCCAGCAGGGTTTACACGCTCACCAACATTACATGCCCCGGAGTGGGTGCCCCCTCACTAACTACAACATTGAATATTGCTGGGAGACCAGCTGACTCATGCAAAAAAGGGGCAGGGGGCGAAAGACCCCTTTGAAGGTTTCCTTCTTTGTAACACCACCAGGGAACAGGCAAAACCAGCGCTTGACCCGAGAAACCAGCAGAGGCAGCAAGCCAATGGTGAGGAAAGGGAGGGGGGACAGGAAGCAGAAGCTACAGGGTGTGGGGTCAGGCCAGTGGCGGTAAAGTGGGACCAAGACCCGAGGTAGAGGAAAGATGCAGCAGATGAGAGAGTGGGCTTTGAGTGTGTGAGCAAGAGAGGAGTGGGTGTTGGGTCTACAGTCTAGTCATTGTTTTTTCAATGATTTTGCATCTGTGTGTATTGTGAGTATATGGCGTGTCGATGTGGATATCTTCATTATGCCTCTGCATCTGTTGGGTTCATCCAATGGAGGCAAAGGGTCCCGTCTGGGGTTACTGTGGGTAAAAGGGGTCTGGGGCTTATGCGTTGGAAGAGGAGTTACCCTGCTTCAATAGAGCACCATTGAACATCTCTACATGGCCTTTACTTTTGGGATGGAAAACAACAAACTATGAGGCTTCAAACCACAACCCAGTGAGAAAGCCCTTCTCTGCTTGCTCGGACCAGCACTAATAGACCTCGTTCTCTAAGACAATGGTTTCAGGACACCACTCACTTAGCCAACGAGAACCCCAACATGCGCGGCAACTGGAGATTCCACGTGCAACTCACAATGTTCAAAGCAACCTTATATCAACCCCTGCTGGGTTAGGCACCAGGCTTCATGGGAGAAACTTGAGCACTTAATCACTGCCTTCACACACAGTGCCAGACTGTACTAGTATGCACCAGCGGGCACGTCACACCCTCATGCAGTCCCATGGAATGGTGCAGGGCGATGACCCTCGTGCAGTCCCATGGAATGGTACAGGTTGATGGAAAAAGGATAGCCATAGCACGCAGGATCACAAAGAGGAACATTCAGTTCTTGAGAACTGTTGTCCAAAGTTACTTGATCTTATGCACAACAGGAGCAGCACGTTACATGGGGTCTGGCACACTTTTACCCCTAGCACACTGCATACACAGACCTTGTGACCAATGAGGCATTTATAGACCATATCCAATCATAGCTCTAAGACAGTGCAAACAGGGACACAGACCCAGCCTCCGGGTTACCCGTGGACTCCATGGATGGAAGTCAATCAAGAGGTGGTATCGGGTGGGCAGTGGACTGTTTACAGCAAGCATGATTGCCATCAAATTTAGTACGGGCCCGTAATTAATTCCCCAGAAGATGATGGGCAAAGGTTTATTTTACTTAACCACCAGACAAAGGCTCCCCACTGCACACCTCAGGTGCAACTGCCACGTTAATATGCAAGCTTTAGAACACAGACTGTTTAACTACAATAACCTAGAATGCCACTGGATCCTTGGCAGTGTCTAAAGGCTACCACCAAACCAAAATGCCAGCCTCAAGAAAACGCCTTCGAAATATACTGCACAGGCTCATGCCCAAACAACACTCTGCATACTGTGACGAATCACTGCAATTCCTCCCTCTGTGAGGCTGGGGACGTGGGTGAACACGCTCTGCAATACCCTCCCTAGGGGTCAAAGCAAGCAGGACATCCCCCTGTGGGGACAAGGACTCCCGTTCCTGTAAGGAACTCCCTAAACAGTATCCGATAATTACCTCTTCAACTATATGAGAAACCTGAAGGTGTCTCGCCCGCTAGTCCCTGGGGATCTGTCATCCAGGTGGCCAGGATGCAGCATTCCCTTTTGGATCCAATTCCTGGGGGTGGACCAGTGTGGGAGAATCACCTGGATGGGAGGTTTTCGGGGAGTGGAAGTGGGACACCGGATAGCGAGACATGGTATCCCCTTCCCTGTAACACCTGTACCCATCCTACCAGGTAGGATACATAGGGACTCAACCTCCACCCTTTTCCGACACAAACACTTCCCCCACGGACAACTCACTTTGAGCAAAAACAGACTAACACCCAAGCCGTATACCCGACATGTCCAAATACAATGGTCAGACAATTACTGATCATTACACACACCCGACTTCCATCACACTTCCCCACACGGATAAAAGGCAGAGCACGAAAGCACACTCAGAGGGAAGCAGCAGTTCCAAGATGGCAGTTTAATACAAGGCAGAAGACAGGAAGACCGAAGAGGATTTCCAGGAGGGAAGTACTCTTGACCTTTACAACGAAAGATAGCATCTTTCATGAGCATTCGAGAACAGGAAACGTAAGACCTTGAATTAAAGCTGAAGTATTCTGCATTGTGTGTCAGAGGTACCCGGGGCTCTCCCATGTTGATAGTCAAGGTGGGGAGAAGCGTTTGCCGCTGTGGTGCTGTCCTTGGCTCCTACAACAAAGCAGCACCAGTGAAGTCAGCACAGCCGGTCAGTTGGGAAAACTGATACCAGACCGGTCTGTGTGGAAACCGAGATTTCAAACGGCAACATTATATAAAGAAGATTATTAAAATAGCAGATGAGTGAATGAACTTTGAAGCTAAAATACGATACCATCGACAGAGTGGTCCGGCATCACGTGGGTGCTCATTCAAAAGTCTCTGTTAGGTATCCAACCGAAAGGGTGAAACGTTAAAAGATAATTGTGAAATTGAAGATGTCCTGCAACGGGTCAAGCCAAACCCTGTGCACATTAGAAAGTAAAATCGACACTAGTCCGAGCCCGGCTGAGGGACACTAATTGTGTTGAAAGAATCTCTGTCCAGTTTAGGGAGATCCGGGATGAACAGTGAGTCACCCGAAAAAGAATAGCCTACGAATATTTTGTGATAAAGTGAAAGGTGAAAGAGGCCCGGGCCCAGCAGAGGGAAGCCTGTGCCGAACTTTATGCTAAAAGGATCTGAGCCCGGCTGAGGCGGATCCGGGGGAGAGTGACTCAACCGATGTGAATACTTGTGAAAATATGAAAAACAAAATAACTTGTTTATTTTTTTGCATCAGGCCCTTTGAGTGAAGAGGCTGAGAAGCAAGGAGACTTACACTTCAAAAGCCCTGATACTGAAGATTGAACTGTGGTCTTGTGCTAAAGAAGCCAGAGACTGTGCTAAGCTCGATAGAACCGCCTTATCCCGTGCTGAAAACATGGGAAGGGAGGCCAACGGCCTTAAAACCTGATATAATTTTGAACAGGTCTTTCTTTTTTCATGCCATTGTCCCTCACACTGTTTGTACTTAGAGGTAAGGATTGGCAATCCTTTTTTTAGTATAGGCCCTTTTATTTTGACAAGACAGCACTATGATGGCGTTATTATCATTTGATGGTCGTAGCTTGCACTCATCAGTAGATTTAGGTTTAAATAATAGTTTATCACACCCTTGTTAAAGTTCAATAAATACCCTTGAACTGTGGTCGGTCTTACTGTTGATGCCATGCCTTCCCTTACACCATGCCCCGCAAGGACTTATACACCAAATGAACAAATATGTGCTATTGTGAAGCTGAAATTGTAAGTATTCCTTTAAGGAAAGAACTTCATAGTACTGAGCCAAAAATGATGACTAACTAAGACACAGGGCTTCTAGAATGTGCAGCGTCATAAGAAAGAGAGAGAAGCCGTCAGCAGTGGTGTCGCAACAAAAAGACAGCGGTAGACAGGAGTTCCTGTCAAGCATGCGGATACCACTACGAGGAGGAAGCCGCAAAGCAAACCAAGTACGGGGATACTGAGCACCCATCAGGAGGAACGCAACTGAGAACAGGAGGATGCAAGAGGAAAGAGGCTGCAGGTTTCACGGTTTATCTTCCTTTTCAAGAGGTTCTTCTTACATAGACTCATTCTTGTTACAGCTTCCATTTCCCTTTAAGATTCAATATATCAGGTACATTTTTGCCTCACACATTTCACCAAGTGAATGTACATTTCACCACAAGGTTCAGACTTCGCTTTATAATGCATATAAAGACGGTGTTAATATGTTATCTGTATATCCACTATGGATTTGTACTGAGATTTATACATTTCAATTACATTTATACATTTCAATTACATTTTTTACATCTCTATCTTGACTATAACTACATCCAGTTGGACCTGAACATTTTTGCATTGTTATGGAATTTCTTATAAGATTATCTTGAACCAATGCTTACTTTAGTTTTGCCCAATTCATATGAACAAACTTAACAGTTCCCAGAACTTAGTGTCAACTGGTTTTTCCGGTGATATGGTGTGCAGAGGACACAAGGCCTCTTTAGGTTGAGACCTTCCTTCTGTCTTGGTTCTTTAGAACCTCTGTGTCAGGGTTGTTCTGTTCGTCTGCACCCAAGTAACTAAATACTTTATGGAATGCTTCTCAATTTTTAACTACTTGTAGTGTGCGGATTACGTGCCCTTTTTTTTAACATTCATACTCATCCCAGTCAATATAATGGGACTATCAGTAAGAGAAGTTACTGAGAATCAGGATAACACTATTCCTATTCAAACCAGTCAAGATAACCAAGAAATAGCCTGAAGAATAATAGGAGGAAAAGAGGATCGTTATCAGAGTAATCCTACTAGTCACAGTCGAGAAAACAAAGATACAGTGGTGAGAACAAGAGGAAAAAAGGGGAATCGTTACTAAACTATCCCTACTCATCTCAGTAAATATATTGGTAGCATAATCGAGAGTCAAAGAGTTGGCGGCAAACCCCTCTAAGAGTAATCAGACTTACGATAGTAAAATAAGCAACAGACGTTGCACATTCGCTCCAGGCCCTAATAAGTCAATCAGATGTTCAAAGGTGACTCTCAGGGGTTTGGGCGATTATACTTTCCTTTCTATATAAGGAAATGGTATCAATGAGTCGATACCCCCGACCTGGAGGGCAGCCCACGTAATGGCAATCTACACAATGGGCCCCAAAACTGAATCTAAAAACTACTGTCCAATCTCAGTTCTCGATGCACACAGTAAGACATTTGCTTCTGTCCTGCTGGGATACCTTGAGGCTTGGGCAAGGGAGGTAGGTAGATTAAAAACGCCCTGGACAGAGTTGAGAAGGTGGCATGGTACAAACCTAAATAGGCTTGTCCCGAAATGTCTGCAGGAATCAGTCTGGAAGGGTAGATGTTGCAACATCTATGTGGCATCAATGGACTAGAAATCTGCGTCAGGGCTTGTGTGTCGGAGACACCGTTGGTCTGCGCATTGAAAATGGGGGATCCAGCTGGTATTCTAAGACTTATTATAGGTCTCTATGAACAAGTAAGGTTGGATCGTGAGGGTTCCATCTCAAAGGTGATTGAAACTGAAAGGGGACTAAGGCATGGGTGCATTTATGCCCCCTGCCTCTTTAACCCCCACTTGTCGATATTGATGAGGCGATTGAACTACTGGTGTTTGCACTCCTAAAGTTTTCAAATATCAGACCGCTTTGGATTACATACGCTGATGGTCTCCTGGTGTTTAATCGACCACTAATAGGCTTACAGCGTTTGATCACAGCCTTTTCCTCATATGCAGAAGGGAACTCTAATCAGTCTAAGACAAAGTTACTTCCTATATACACAACCTTTGGGCAGTCACGTTTATTTGGAAATTAGGGCAGGAAAAGCTACAGCTGGTTGAGAATCTTATATACTTGAGGTTTCTGTTTGTCATGTTTCCAAATAAAAAATTAATAAAGCAACACCTCACTTTTAAAATAAATGCCCAAGCAATACAGACGTTCAAGTTAAGATCAAAATACTGTAGATTATCTATCAAACTCCTCTTAAAGTACAATGAGGGTAAGGTCATCCCTAAGGAGACCTACAGTCTTGAAGGTCTGGAAACCTGGGTATTGGAGTGTGTTGATCAACTGTGGGGCTTTCTCTGGAGAAAGGTCAAGTGCATTCCAAATGCAGTTCCCACGGCCACAATCAGGTTCAAGCGGAGGATTAGCGCGATGGGGTTTCGTGTTCGGTGGACAATTCTCGAGTCGTCTTGTAAGCTCCTAAACCCATGGAGAATACCCTGTATAAGGACCTCGGTGCAGTGATGCAGTCGGGTATTAAGCCTGCAGTTTCACCGGTAAATGTTTAAAAATACTGTCCGATTCTGATATTAAATTGGAGGTCCTGTTACAAGATCCAGGAAGGGTGACAGAACTCTAGTTTGTGAATGACTGGTGTTGAACTGTCAATGGTTTTAACAACTTCAAGTCCTTGGGTCACATTATACATGAGAATAAAGCTCTTGGTGTTTGAATATCCAAGTAGATATGTAACCTTTGAGTTCTTGCGATTTAGGTGGAACCTGTATCTAACAAGAGAGGTACAGGACCCCCAACGCAGCCAGAGATCCACAAACAACTAAAGAAAACACCAACTGACAAACTTGGAATGCTGATTAGTAAACAAGAACCTTATGACCACATTAGAACCAATGCAAGGGGAAGGTTCCACGTGACATCCATCAACTCAAAGCAGGTCACATTACAACAATTACATTCTTAGCATTTCTTTTCTGCTTTGTATTGTTAAGGTTGCATTTGCTTTTAACCATTATACAATTTAAATAAAAGAAGAAAGCAACAGAGAATTAGAGAGAAGATGGATAACCCTACCCTCGGAGAAGGGAAGAACAAAGATTGGATATAGAATCAAGAAGAAAATAATCAGCCAGTGATACGCACTGAAGAGAGGAGAAATGTCAGTATCAACTGAAGAGGGTCACATATCGAGAAGAAGGAGAAGAGCAGTAAAGTATTAAGAGAACTGCGTGACCTAATTAAAGAAGAAGTCACAAAGAACTATTTGAAGATTAGTTATTGAGCATAACCCGAGAGAAGGAAGACATTCTCCTGTCTTTAGTTATTATCGATAGTGGTTGGGTCAGTTAGCGTTAGTTTGGGACAGTGGACAGATTCTTCGAAGACACTCATTGACAAGTTTGTGTTAGGTAGGGAAAACCCCACAGAAATAGGGAATATAAGCATCAACCCTTTTTCTTTAAAAAACACACACTGTGAAATGTCTTATTAGAGTCTGTGTCCTTCTTCCGAGCCCGCCGCATATCCCAGCAGAGTGACCCACAACCCTCAAAGCAAGGCCCAGGTAGTAGAGACAAACTCAAACATTCCTAAATTGTCCAAGGGAACTCACCTGTGTAAATGAGAATGCTTATGTGCAGAATCAAAGGTACGAGTGAGTGAACTTCTGCACCCTTATCACAGAGCGCAGAAACCCGCTGAAATGGAAAGCCGGTCTGTCAAGGTCTTTTGTGATGTCAGAAGCATGGGCTGACACGAGCAGACACAGGTTTCCTCTGAGAAGCAAGGGAATGTTTCCTTGGATAGATTAGAGCATTTTTTGTTTCTTAAATTATTATCTTGAGTGGTAGGCACGTGTAATGCTTCTGCACTATTCCAGTCAATGCAGGGATACTCATGAGATTATGTCACAAGTGCTATTTTTTTAAAATACAATTTTATATTTATAATTTGATCATGTGATGAAGTTGGAGTCCCGGTCCCATTCAAGGACCTGGAGCTGTGCTGCACCCCAGAATGCTGGTCTTCTAATGGTGTCTTAGTAAGAGAGTGACAAGCTAACCGTAGGCGGTACAAGGTGGGGTTGCAGAGTTACCCCTGTAGTCTATGCCCGCTTGTCAGGTTAAAATCGGGCCTCCCCGGAGAATGGTGGCTTCTTCAGAGATCCAGACGCCTATTCCCAAGATCCTACAGCCCAACAGTATATCAGATAATTTGCTGGGATCTCCCTATCATGATGGATAGAAGCAGAACCCTATGGGTCATGAAACCAAGATCCACGGTTTCAAATGTGGCTAAACATGCAACAGCCAGAGTCACCATACCCTATGGAGTTTGGTATGCCAGAAGAGACCCTATCAGACAAGTTACTAGGAGAACACGGCCGTGTCTCAGGCACAGCAAGAAGGAGACAGCAGAGGCAAGTTACACTGCGTTTGTAGCTCAAAAAGGTAAATGAAACACTGGCTTCCCATCAGAGCTACATAACGGAGCCTCTGCTCCCCATCGTCCTCCTCCCAACCGTTCTCTGGGCTCACACTGCTCAGTGCCCACAAGAATGCTAACCGCACACTCGTGGGCGCTCAAACACGTCACAGGCCCCGACATGTGCCCAGCTGATGAGAGCAGAAGGAGACCATCACAGCCTGTCAACCACAGACCGCCCGAGACCCACAAGGTTCTCTGCATGCCCTGCGGTCACTGCGAGGCCACATGCTGCCCCAACACGCTAGGACCTTGAGACGTTTTGCGGCTGACAACCGGTTTGGCCCCCAACACCAGCCCTCCCCTATGACAATTTCTAAACTGCAACTATAACAGCTATTATTGATAGAAAACATTCCTAAATCTCTATTAACCAACAACAACAATACTCATTTTAACTGTACGAACCTAGTTGGTAATACTTCAACATTTGCAATGAACTCCTCTCATCTATCACATAACCCTTCCAGTTCTCTGGCATTCTCCTATTCCTGGGTTGTACTCCAATTGTTGTGCTTTCGCCCTCCTGGCAATCACCTTCATTTTCTTATTGATCATTTACATTCTGTCCCAAATCCACCAATACTTAATCCACCTAATCTTTACTCCTGTAGGATAACTTCACAAGCCTATTCAAATTCCATATAATGCCATTTTCCACGGTCACAGCATTAGAACATTTCTCATTGACCTTAGAGGGATCTGAAAATGTGGACGACCCTTTCTTATGCCACACACCTTTCTTTATCCTTTCAACATCAACAATTCTCACTTCGTTATTAAGATATGTCATAGACCCTTGCGTCATGGTCGATCTTGTTTTATCATGGCTATGGCTATATCCTTTTCTATCTTCACATTTGCCTCATCAATAATGCCTGCAGGAGTAACTTAATTCACCCACACTGGATTAAGTATAGAGTTCACTTCTCCATCCCTCATGTGTCTAAACGGGGAAACTCCAGATATCACACTCCATAGAACTGTAGCTATTGCTTTCGAATTACTTGTTCCATGCTGCCGTAATCACTTGGTTAAAACATTCTATGAGACCATTACTCTGTAGGTGATACACTGCAGTGTACTTCCATCTAATCCCCTTGCTCTTAGAAGATCACTAACTAGAGAACCTATGTGGATCATTATCATTTATAATTCCCATAATCCCCTTAACATCCCTAAGAGCTGAAAACTCACATTGTCTTCCGCAGAGCAATCAAGATACTACTCTTGACTTAACCGGCACCACCACCACACTACACCTGTATACAACACACTCCATTATCTGCCCATGTATTAAGTACTATGAATATATCTAATCTGAATGTACCCAGAAGGCCATTGTGATTCCTCATGTAACTAAGCTCTGTACATGTAACAGCGCCTCTATGCCCACAGGCTGTTTGCGCTAATTAAATTAAAATAATTACTTTCGGATAACCGCCCCTTTCAAACACTGCTGCCAATTTTTCAATGACCCAGAGGCGTTGCTAGTGGGGGGCTGATAGGGCTATAGCCTGGGGTCTTTTGGTTGTAGCCCCGGATAAAAACTCAGGGTTTACAACCAAAAAGGCTAGTTAGCCCCCAGTCCCAACAGTCCCAAAAGTAGCCTAGCCCCGGATCTTTTCCAGACCTAGCAACACCCATGCTTTCTTCCCTGTCACATAATTATTCTGACTTCCGCTTACTTGTAAGATTGATCAGCTGGAACATTTAAAAACATCTTTCCATTTACCCCATCAACATATGGTCCTACTATGTCTATTCCCAACTGTTGCGATATCCCTTCTTGCAGAGGCATTGGAGATAAAGGTTGATTGTTCGTTTTCTTCCCCTTGCCGGAATTTCAGCATTCTCTTACTTTGCATTCTATTATTACACCCATCTCTGGCCACCAATATTTCTCTCTGGTATTTCTCTTTGTGCATGTTATTCCTGTATGAACTTCATGTGCGCCGTGACGAATCACGGGATCGCGTCACTTCTCCCCAGAGCAAAGTCCCTCCCTGTGAGGCAAGGCAGGCGAGCCCGCTATGCAACATTTGCACTATGGGTGATGGAAAGTGGGACCTCACAGGGAGAGACTCTTGTTCTGTCCACAAACTCTCTACACCCTCTCCTGAGGAGACAATAAGAATATTGGCGAATCAATACCGTCCCTCCAAACCAGTCACTATGGAGTAGACAGTGGTTGACAGCCAATAAAACGGAGACGAAGAAAATAGGGTGAAGCGTGACGAGAGGCAAAAGACTGAGCCCACGCTACCCATCCACATAAAAACCAAGGAAGGACCAATAGAAGATCTAGTCGGTGAATGCAAAGCTGCCTGTTGTGGAGCGGGCAAGCCGGACCAAGAAGAGAGAGGCGTTCAGAAGTAGAAGGCCAAACTGAAGGCCTGGACACGTGGCTTGACCCAGACAGGATGGACCAAGTGGTCCTTGCACAACAGCAACACCATTACAGGGACGGCTCCAGGGATCCGCAGAAGAAAGAATGCGGAAGAGGAAGTTCACGTAGATTATGTCAGGATGGACAAACCTGACCCTGCGGAAAGAACCAGTGAAACCTATCCTGTATGAAAGAGGTAACGGGACCGGCGTGAGACCTGGGTGGAGAAAGAAGATTACCAAGGTACCACTCATACTTATCCCAATACTAGTGAGTGGTATGAAGTTAAAGATTACAAAGGGACCAACCATCCTCGTTCCAGTGCTAGTGAATGTTGGAAGATTAATGAAGAGAGACCAATCATACTCGTCCCAGTACAAGTGAATGGTGTGACATTAACAAAGGCTAGCCAAGAAGTAACCATATTCACACCATTGCTTGTTAAAATTGGGAGGAGAAATTAAAGCCTCAAGAGAACAACGGTGCAGGAAATAAAATATACGAAACACAGAGGGAGAGAAAAGTGTAAAGGGACCAGTGATCCACAGATACTGGAAGAATTGTGTGTGAAACTATACCCACAGTACAGGGGAGGATTCCAAGTACTTCCAAAGTCGACAAGGAACAGAGAGACATTTATAGGTTTGGAGGAGAGCCAAGACCAGCATCTCAGGCCACGAAAACCTGGACTTGAACAACGAACTGTACCAATAGTAAGAAAGGGGAAGTCCCCAGAGGGTTAAGAGGCCCTTTGAAGAACTCCAGAAACTTGTACAAAAAAATTTCAAAAAGCCATCCCAAGAAAGGCTTGTTGAAGCTGTACAAGCCTGTCCAGGAGAAAGGAGTCATTCTCCTGGACCCCCAGTTTCTTTTAACCTTTTCTGAAAATTGGTAGGGATAGAATAGGGTAGTTTGGGTCGAAGGACAGATTATTACTTTGGACAATTGCATGGAACACGAACACCCGAATAAAGATTTGCGATAGGTAGGGCAAACACCATACTATTGGGCATAGGTAGACCTTTTTCTGTATTATTTAAAAAAAAGCTAATTGTGGCAATGCCACCGGTCACCCCGTCTACTTCTTCTGACCTACCACAGAGCGTGAAATTAGTGCATCAATTAAGGTTTTGGGTGGAATCAATTTCTGGCCTCTGTGAGGAATCCGAGGATGTCGTCCCTTCTCGAGCTCTCCCATGGGGCCAGGGTGGTGCATCCACAGTACAGGAGTCCCCCTGGGGGTGGTGCACCGAGGGAGGATCAGATGGGGGAAGGAATCCCCCTATGAGATTGGGGATGACCATTCTCAAAGAATGCAGTATCACCCTGCTTCAACACACCCAACCCCTTCTCCAATACTAAACCCTCCTTCCCCCTTTCTACATAGTCAATGTGTTCTGTTGTCAAGTCAGCCAATTTAATATACTCGACAAGACTGAAATAGTAGGAGACAAAGTATCATGCATATGGTTTCAAAACTGGTCTTGTGAAGATGAAGACCGGGAGTCTGAAGATCAATCCAGAGAACCAGAGTGAGCGGTCTAGCTTCCCACGGCATGTGATTGTCCCAAAACAGTACAGCAGTCTAGCGCAGGAGCCCAAAGGCAACTCAGCTGGGACGCTAGAGGAGAGCTATCCAGCTAACAGGCGAGCAGAACGTAGAAGGAGAACCCAAACGTGATCCAGGACAGAAGGACTACCCAGGCTGCTGCCAAGCCAAACTTCTGGGAGCCCCAGGCCGGGCCCTAGTGAAGCACGAGAGAAAAAGAGAAAAAGAGAAAAAGAGAAAAAGAGAAAAAGAGAAAAAGAGAAAAAGAGAAAAAGAGAAAAAGAGCACAACTGGGAAGAGTCAGACATATGCAGACCCCCTGCAGATCCCACCAGTTAAACTAATGCTACCGGAGCCTCGAGAAGGGACGCATCTGCTCGGGAAATGCTGGTACCTACACGGAAGAGACAAACAGGTACGCAGGTTACCTGAGAGGTGAAAGCAGAAGCTGGAATGAGAGGGTCTGGGATCCTGAGCCATATGGAAGACAAGGTATAAGAGGTTCTGTGACCACAAGAATAACCAAGATAAATAAACAGGAATCGTATGTTTGGAAGGAGAGTGAACCAAAAAGATATGATAACGATTTGAGAGTCTGTGACGCACACCCATGTAAGAAATCGAGAATAAGAGGGTCTCGGACACGGATGGTAAAGGAAGCAAACATCACATAGCCGTATGCTTAGCAGGGGAGTAAACCAAGCGGATACAGCGTTTGTGCCGTATCTGACAACTTGGCACCGATTCCCTGGAGGGAAGCCTCTTTTACGTGGCCAGGGAAAGGCAGAAGCTACCCAACTCTAACCCTGGGGTGGCTACCTGCGGGAGGACCACGTGGAAGAGTCCAAGCTCAAGGGAGACAGAAAGTCTGATTCAAGAAAACCCTTCGGTCATACGTTTTAGTGACAACCATGTGCCTTAGCAACTTTCCAACATGTCCTATTGTAATATCCATACCGCTTTCCCAGGTTTTTCTATCCCAAAACCTTATTTATGCCTGCCCCTTTTTTAGTACTGAGACGAGGAAAAGAAACCGAGTAATGAGGGTTACTAGGCAGGTTAAACTTACGCTGCATTCTAATCATTGGAAATCATTGAGAAAGACCAGTCATTTAAAAAAACACACAGGTGGAGAAGACCTAAGGCAAGCAGGCTGCAGAGCGCACAGCAGAGGCCAACGGCCACGGTGTGCAGAAGAGCCAGTGCATGAGATGTTCACCGCTTTACTACTGCGGGCTACTGAGGACAGAGAAAACGGGAAGGGAACAACTCACTGGACGCACATCCAGGCAATCGACCAAGAGCGAAGATGCTAGAGAAACACGAGGAACATTGAAAACGCCATCCACAACCGGTAAGCCCAGGGAGAGTGACTGGGTTATCAGGGTGCTTCTGAACGAATGCTGTGACACACATACTACGCAAGAGAGCCTTACTGATATGAACATTGTTAAAAAAACAAGCCGAAGTAAAGGCAGGGGCCTCAATTCTGACACAAACACTGTAAAAGGAATAAGACTAAGTAAAGGCACAGATGTTATTACTCAAACGAACATTGTTGAGGGAAAGAGCCCAAGTAAAGGCACAGATGTTATTACCAATACAAACATTGTTGAGGGAAAGAGCCCAAGTAAAGGCAATACAATTATTACGAATATTGTTGCGAGAAAGAGCCTAAACAAAAGGCAGTGAAATAATTGAAAATACAGACAGTTTTTAAAGTAAAAGCCTACATCAAGCCAGTGAAAGTAAGAAAGGGTAGCTGATCCAATATTGGATAATTGTTATAAGCTTTGAAAAGAGCAGAGAAGCCCTGGCAGGTTAGTGAAACAAGCAACCAGTAGGCCTCGGACTCACAACCAAAAAAGAAAATGAGGATACCCTGGAAGGTGAGTAAACCAGGGGTAAAGAAGACAAAGGACAAAAGTGAAGGTCCATACCCCTTTTCCAGGCAACAAGGAACCATAACCTGGCAGGAGAGTATACCAGGGAAGAAAGAGGGATTGATCAATTTCAGGGGCCAGAACCACCAAGTGTGAAAGTGTATCAGACAAGGGACGACTCATACCCATTTTAGGATTCCAGAGACAATGCAAGAAGCTACATAGAAAGGGATGAGCCTTATCCCTTTAAAGTACCAAGAGAAGAAACCAAACTGTGGAACCCCAGAGGAAAGTGAACAAATCTGAAGTTGTGGGATAGCGGCAGAGGGGGTGAGCCATACCCCTTGAAAGAGGCAAGAAAGAGAGAGAAAGTGGCAACGTGGATAGAAAAGAAACCTCAAGGAAAGGAGCATCATCTTGGGAAACATTGGAACATTATTGGGTGCACCAGAAGCACCAAACTGACTCAAAGAAACCCAGAGAAACATGGGGGAAGGGAGAACACCGGTTGTCTTGGTGGAACAAGATTTCCTTTTCTTTTGTGCACCTTAGAACTATATGTTCAAGGATAAGTTATACCTCTATAGCTCGGAGAAGTCCCCATTCCCACCTTAGATTCAGTTTAGCATGAACCCTCCCCACACTCCTCTCTTGCAGAGCCAAGCAAGCGCATGGAGACTACCCCTGGGTGGGAGCGGTATGTGGTACTAATCAACATAACATGTAGGGGTCAGTTTAGAGTTTTTGACAACAGGGCAGAAATGCTTTATTTGTTAGAAATCCCGACACAGACGTTCGTCAGCTTTATTGATGCAGGGAAACCAGTCAGACCTTGGGACAGCTAGGATTCCTCAAAACCCTCCTATTATTCTGACAAGAAATGGTTATAACCAGAAAAGGAACATAACACGGTGTCTGACTCTTACCCTTGAACCCTTGCATGCTACACTTCGAGACCCCCACCCATATAAGAAGTCAGAAGTCAAGAATAAGAGAACCTGGGGCCCAGACTATATATAAAAGAAGCAACCAAGGAAGGGTTGTATGCTTCGCAGTGGAGTAAACCTAGCCGCGACAATGCTACACTGCGAGTCTGGGCCCCGCACCCATATGAGAGACCAAAGTTTAAAGTAATGAAGAATAAGAGGGTCTAGGACCCTGTGAAAGTAAGAGACAGTCCGTGAGAGGACACTTGCTTGGCAGGAGAGTGAACCAAGCAGTTTAGAATGCTGCAAGTCAGAGACATGAACCCACACGGGAGGTTCAGAATAAGAGGGTGATGTAATAGAAGGAATCCTACACTTGATAGGCAAGTGGGCCAAGTTGGTGGGATAAAGAAATGTGACTCTTAGAAGCATATCCTTGTGAATTGTCCAGTGACATTTACCCAAGAGGACAAGGAGCCCATGTGGAAGGAAAGTAATACAAGAAGAAATCTAGGGGAAAGGAGCACAACCCTACCTTTGAAGTCTTATATTTGTGAACATTCTATTTTCATCAGTCGTGATTACCAGAGAGACTGGGAACTTTGTTGGTTGGAACTTCCACAAACACTTTACAAGGGGAAGAGATCATCCGTGCACGGTTGCTTTAAGTTATTAGTGTTAGGGACAGAGGTAGATTTTGAGACACGATAGACAGACCTTTTAGTTTTTGACCTCCTGACAATTTTACTCGTTTTCTTTGGGGTAGGGTAACCCCCTCTTACCTTTAGGGATGGAAAGGAATGTTTCTAGATCAATAAAAGTCAGAACCCAAAAATATGTCACCATTGTGTTTCTCTTCCACTTCCCAATATGCTCTCATGTTTCAGGCAATTAACCCTTCTTTGGCCAGCCATTTCTCACGTTCCATTGCCCCTCTTACAAGGTATTGCCATTGTTTGCTGCATTCAGCCATCTATTCGCCAGAACCTCCAACACTCTAGATGTCGGTCCTCCAGAGGGCGATTCCACTAACAGCGCATTGAGACTATAATAATGGTAAAAGGTGCTGTATAAATGACAAGTACAATACAATACTCTTATCAATGACTATATCATCAGGTATCACATATATCACATAATCAACAATGGATTCATCATTCCCTGGTAGTTGTGATCTAGACACAACATCTGCAATACTGGTTTTAATATTTCTCATTGTAACCATATTCCATTTATCTTAATGAAAATCTGCCAATTCTAACAAACATCCACTAAAGGTTTGTGATCTGTGCAAATGGTGACTGGTCTACCGCATATACATTTCCAGGAATATTCTACAACCCAATCACACGCAAGCAGTTGTTTCAATGTCAGAGTAACTTGCTTCAGTCTCACTAACTGCTCTTGATGCATACCATACGATTATTTCCATGCCTTCCACTATTTGAGATAAAACAGCACCTAAACTTTTCACACTCGTGTCAGTGGTCACAATCGAAGGGAATTTAGGAGAATAACCTCCTTTTCTGGAAGAATTGCAAGTGCCTTTCACGCTCTCCATTGCTTCTTCACATTGTTTGTTTCATTTGAATACAATGCACTTCTTAGTCAATTCCCTCAAAGGATAAATGAAATTCCCTCAAAGGATGAGTGATATCTGTGAACCCCTTCACAAACCTGCTGTACATTTTTGGAAGACCTAAAAAGGATCTCATTTCTTGCACTAATCTAGGGGGTGGTGCTTCTTTTATGGCCCTCGTGGCATACTGTGAGGGGGTTCGAAATGAGAGCTGGGCACAAAGCTGTGGTATTCGCAAAGTCAGACATTTTATTAAACAAAAATGGATTGGAAAACGCCTCTCTAACCCTGTTCTAAGGAGGATTGTCCCTTCCTACAAAGCTAGAACTAAAGATCAGTCTGTGTCAAGTATTCAGTAACTTAAAAGCCGCCCTTGCGTCCAAAACGCCCTAAGCAGACCCGCACATTGTAACAAAACAAAGGGTGCAAGGAAATGTCTCGGACTTCAGGTTAGTAAAAAAGTGTTCACAACCAAAATTATAAGGATGATGTCAACAAAAAGTGTTCTCCAAGGAAAGACCCTTGGATCCAGAGGGTGGTCCCCTTCCCCGGGATTTTAGGTAGGATGGCGAGAGCATTTCGTCATCCAACAGTTCCTTTGGGTCTTCACTGGACTCACCAAGTTATCATTCAAGCAATGAATTTCATGGCAGTCTTTCTTGTGTTTCTCTAGCCAACAGTTTCTTTGTATTTTCACTAGACTTTCTTTTACTCTTCTTATAACTCCCCTGCTAGGAATCCTATGGGTTTTTCAGATCCCCTGGCAGACCCCCCGGCCAGGTATCTTCCCACATCGTCAGCTGCCTGGTGTAACCCCCTGCCAGGACTTCTTATTTGCTTCTCTGTTCCTTTCACTATACCACAGTAGTATAAACCCTGAGGTACTCGGTATATTTGCCTATGGTAACACTTGCTTCAGGTGTCCCCCACATTGGCATTGAACGCATCTCTACTTGCTTGGGGTTTGTTGCTGCACTTTCTCTTGTCTTTATTCAAATATTATTTTTTGGGTATGGAATTGGTATTGGGTTTCGTCTGCAGTCAAACCAATATTGAAAATTGTTCATATTAGCAATCTCATACCGTTCATTCACTCAGTTGAAGGTGTGCTGGTACGGCCCGGGGTCTCAATGGCTTTCTGTAGACTCACTGGTCATTCTGAGCGTCCCAGACTCTTGCCAGGTCTCTAAGATGAAGCTTCTTCCCTGGTTCAGCTTCTTACACTGTGCAGACGTTGCCTCAGAGTTTCCTGTGGCTCTGCGATCACTCGCTGGCTTTTCTCCATTGCCTGGACCGTAGAACACTGCCTTCCTGCATGACCGTACCTCCAGGAGCTCCTCTGCGGCTCCCAGCATTTCCAGGGCCCTTCACGTGTGTCTGTTGCGTCTCTCCTCGCCACACCGATATGTGTCTCACATTCGCGAGCCACTACCGGCATTTGCATGTCTTCTCTCACACTGCTTTCTCCTGTGCGGTTCTACCCTGCATTGCCCTTTTCATTAGTACGGATGCCATTTTTAAAGCCCAGCACACTTTATCCAGTAAAACAACTAGTCTGCATGTTAGGTTTCGGGCTTCTCTTGGTTAACATAAACTCCCCCCTCCTCGTCTCAGTAACTGAGGATTTATGGGAATTGAAGTCCAAAGATTTTACTTGATTTCTTGGAAGATGTTTAAAAATGTCACAAAGGCGCATAAAAAAATAGAAGATGTTATGTGTGAGTTGTGAGTGTTTGAATTATACATGGGGGTTGGTCTACAATGATTTAGAGGAAAGTGCTCTGACCTTTACTATGTGGGGAGATCTTTTAGGTGACAATAAGCCATTAGAAACTTGGGTATTATAGGGTCTTCCTCAGGGGAAAGCGGAAAATACAGTGTCTCATCCGATGGAGTTACCAACTCTGCCTGATAGCCGTCCCCTCCTATGTGACCCTCCCTCAGATAGCTTCCCCCAGGGTTAAGATTAGGTGGTGCTGCCATCCCCTGCCCACATGGGAGGAGGCCACCACCAGAGAATCCGGGATGACGCCACTGGACTCCTCACAATACCCATTGATAATATATGTCCAAGGTGCTCCACTTACGGCCTTCTGAAATCACACTTGCTTAATTCAATAGCGAGAGCTCTCTTTTGGATGGTTCCAGGACTTTACCCAGTCTATCATCGTGTTCTTCCCGATCTTTCCCATAGATCAAAAAGTCGTCTTGATACTAATGCTCCAGTTATTCCTTTACAACGGGTGCATCATTATTCTTTGGAAAACTGCAGATCCCAGATCAAAAAGTATTTCTACAGTAACGGAATAATCCAAAAGGTGTTATGAATGTAATGAGATGTTTGATGTCCACTGTGATGGGAATCCGATGATATGCAGTCAATGTCTAGCATAGTTCAAATGTGTGCACCTCTAATGCAATATGATGGGAAGACGGAACTTGTCGACAGTAATATTCTTATTCAGATCTCTTCAATTTACACAAATCCTTAATTTGCTAGTTTTCTTCTGGGCGACCAGTATAGGGCTGGTCCACTCAGCAGATTCTACTGGTTCAATTATTCCTTGCAGTACCAGTTGTTTTGTTCTTGTTTGACTTTCTCTCTAGCCGCTATGGGCAGATTTCTTTCTTTGTGATTAATCAGTTTAGCTCCTTCGTTTAAACAGAGTTTGTGGGTATAACCTGCTAGTCTGCCGATTTCTCATCCAAATACTTCAGATTATTTATATTCATTGGATTGATTCCCAACACTTGCACTTTACTATTAGGATGTGCAAGGCCACTTGGTATCTCCATCCCAAAACATTCCCACATTTTTCAGCAATATATCTTTTAACCAGAGATGTTCTGTGTTTAAACTCCACAATGTCCTATCATGTGGTTTCTTGATCCTTCCAACCCTCAGGGATTTTGTAGGTCTGATTAGTGAATATTTTGTAATCCGTCTTCTGCCCTGCAATTCTTTCCATTTTTTCCTCAGTAATTATGGTGCACGGAGAACAGCTCTCTACCATTATTTTAACGATGTGCCCTTCAATTTTAATTTTGCAGTTTGAGCATTTCAAATTGTCATTGTCCGTAAACTTTTCGAATGCTCATCATATGTTCCTCTTCTGAATCTTCACTCTCTTGTATACATACAGCTACTGTCCCTTTTTCCTACAGACTATTGCAAAACGTCTTTTTGTGCCACACTATGCACATTGTTTATTCAGGGCTGGACCTTTCTGTGAATTTACATAATGTCCTCCTTTAACACATCTAAAGCATTTGATTTTGTCTGCCTGTTCTGTATTTGAAGTCATGTGCCCGAATCTCTCGTCACACTTGTTTGCCCCAAAATAAATGATAAGAGACAAGAAGAGGGAAATGTGAAGGCACCATGAAGCAAGACACAGGCAACAGACTCAATGTTCCAAATACGTCTATTAAATTAAATGTCAGGATAGTGTAAGGCCTAACTTGCCCTATGGTAAGGTGGGATTTCACTACCTAAGGAAAATAAGGATAGTCCAGTCAGTAAGTTCAACTTAAAAATCGGTGTCCAAAACCTATACTTGCTCTCACAACTAAAGCTAAACAACTGGAAGGGATGTCAGCAGCAAAAGAAATAGTGTTCCAAACAAAGTTCTGAGCGTCTTCCAGCTCTTGCTTGCGGTTCAACCCCTTCCCCAAGGCTAAACAGTGCCACACAAAAAGAGCTCGGGGTTCCCTCAACACAGCCAGTTCTCTTGACTTTCAATGAGTGTTCAAAACCAACTTTGCAGCCCTTCAGGCACTTCAACAGTTAATGTAGCTTTCTTTTGTCAATACTTGATAGGTACAACATCTTCAGTAGTTCAACTTTCCTTGGTTCACTCCAAGTAGGGGAGTTACTCGGTATAGGCACAGTTGTTGGACCACACGGTCCACCAACTACAGGTCATGCAACCGATAGCCCTTGGCACTTTGTTATTTTCACTTGCTCTTATTGGCCTTCCTTGCTAACACAGGCTCCCTCTTTGAACCAGTGTCAATTGTCCAGTTACAGTTCTTTTTATCGTTGATAGCTTGTTGCCTCTGCCACAACGTTCACACCATTCACTTCGTGGGGTGCTTTCCTTGTCACCACCTTGCTTTTGCACTTCACAACACTGCTCAACATTTGCCGTTCACTAGTCTCCCAAGCCTTGTTGCTGGCTTTCATTTGATTCATACGTTCACATTGTCAATCAGTGCCTTTTGCTTGCTTCCACTATATTCGAAAATGCACCAGTGCAGTGCTTTCATGTACTTTGTGTAACTTTTCCTTGGTTCGGTATTCAATAATGCACAAGAAACACACTTTGCAGCTTGTTCAGCATTCACAAAGCTTTCCTTCGTTCTCCCAACACTTATCAGGAGTTCTATCTGCTCGGCATCTCCTTTTGCCCAAGCCAAGCCCTGGAGCACTCCGGTGTGACTATTCCCTTTCCGTCACTCGCCGGTCTCCTGCCGCTCCTCCTGGCGTTTTCGGCTTTCTCCTCTGTGGCTTCTTGCTCCTAGTTCACTCACCAGGAGATCTGATGAGCAGTGCTCGCACTTCTGAATCTTCCTGCGGCTTTTGGTGGCTCCCTGGAGCCTTCAGTGTCCCCCAGCTCTGGCAGGAGACACACGACACTGGATTCTGCAAGGCTCCCGACCACCTCACAGCCGCCTCGAGCGGCTGTGTCTTTATTGCTCTCCTGCAGTGCTCAGTGACGTAATCCACCGGTGTCTTCAGCCTGCTCTGTACCGGGTTGCCACGTTTCTCCCAGGCAGCTCTCCCGCCCCAGGCAGCTCTCTCTTTGCCATTTGCTCGTTTCTCTTTATATACGCAACACTAAGGAAGAGATGGAATGTGCGTTTTTTCGGTACCTGTCACCAAGATAGCTGTCCCTACAATAGACTCTAGCTGACCTTGGAGTGGGTGTCTCGCCCTAGCTAGCGGTGGCGAGACGCCTATTTAGGTGAGGAATAAAGGGAGACATCTTGCCCGTTCTAGATACTTCATCAATGCATTGTATGTATCTAAAATATATTCCCAGTAAAAAAAGTAGAAAAATAGTATGACTGCAATGTTACTTCGATTGTATTTATTACTGTCCATCCTACTCTTGTAAACAACTCAATATCAGAGACTTAATTATACTGCTGATGCTAGTTGAGTAGTGGATGTGCGAGTATCCAACTGGCACAAAAATAGAAATTCTTATAGTCTGGGGAGGTATGCTATTGTCATTCAGCACCTCCTCAGCAGTCAGTCCTGATTATTCTTCACAAACTTTTACAAGAGTAGGCTGGGCAGTAACGAATAAAATCAAAGTAACCCACCGGTCCAGCCTTTCTACTAGTTTATTTTTTCACTGTGAATATATTTTAGATATATACAAGGCATTGGTGAAGTATCTGGACAGGGCCAGATTTCTCCCTTTATCCCTCACCTAGATAGGCAGCTCACCACCGCTGGCTAGGGTGAGACACCCACACTAAGGACAGCTAGAGTCTTTTGAAGGGACAGGTAACGAAAATCGCACAATATCCTCTCTTCTTTTGTGTTGTACATATTTGTTTGGACGTCAGAGAGGAAAATATATGGTTTGCCCAATTGGCTTTTAGTGTTTAGAGGGTCTCTTTACATACACCTGTAGCCTTTCAGCTGGCTGCAGGTGTAAGACCTTTGCCTGTCCCCAATTAGTGGGACATGTCTGGCCATGGTAGCAGTGTTTTACAGTCCTCTTCACCTCTGTACCATACTGGTGCACACCAATAGAAGTGTGCACTACTCCTAGTTGCCACTTCTTCGTCGTCCCAGTCCCAACGGCATATGAATAGGGGACAGTGTGTGTGAAAGAGGGGCAGACTGAAAATAAACTACATGGGGAGGGCAAGGTGCATTTTGTTAAGTGAAATGGGGATAACATGTTTTGTCTCACGACACCATCTCCCCAGTCCCCAAGGATTACGTGCCTGACTCTGCCTGATCGCTTTAGAGGGACAGAGCCATTGCAAGTCAGTAGAGGTAATCTCTTCCTGGCCTCATTCCTCATCTTCCTCGGCTCAGTAGTGGTGTCAATGTGAAGTGGGGCGGAATTATGGGAGTTGTAGTTTCCCATAAAATATGCAAGAATAGGGGTAAGAGGGGTTAGGGAAAAAGGGGGATACCATGTCTCACCATCAGGTTCCCTCCGACCCCCCACAGACTCAGAGAACCGTCCACCCAGGTGACCTTCCCTCGCATATACATCCCCGGGGTCAGGATCCAAAAGCAATGGCCGTTCCCTGGCCCCAGAGAAGAGGTTCCAAGGGGAGTAGATAGGCAGATGCCCTCAGGTTCCTCACAGCTGTTGCAGCATTTATGTGTTGGGTGTCTTGTTCCACTGTGGATTTGTTTTTTTACTCCTTTGTGCAATTCTTTCTTGCAGAGTGGGATCCCTGCACTTGCACAATCGTTGTTGTACCACTGGGTTATTCGTGTGTATTATTCGTTGATCTCGGTTCAATTAATCTGGACCAATTCCCATTCCGAATTTGCACTGAGACGCTAATGTTTTTCACGCAGATTCGTATTCTTCCCCTCCTTCCTCAGTCTTCGCAAGTGCTGTGTCAAACACTATATCCATCTCCCAGTTCTCCTGCTGTTAACGGTGGTAACTCAATTTCTCCTTCTACGCCGCGATTTTTTTTATTGTCCACCATGGCTAAATAGTTTGTCCAGTAGTCCCTCCATACTTTCCATGGTATTGTTGGGTCCCCAGAAGTGGGTAGGAAACTCTGTGGTGAATGAATAGTAATATTCTGCATTTTCCATGATTTAGTCTACATGGTTGTAGTAACTTACGCATTCCAGTATCTGGCATGGTCAATGATGGGGGGCTTATCGCACATGCAATCAGTGCTCCAGCTTGTCGCCGATTATGTTATGTCTCAGGCACAACAGGAAGGAGACAACAGAGGCTTGGAGGTAAGTTACGCTGTGTGGATTGCCTCAAAGGTAAGTGAAATACTGGCTACCCAACAGACCTACATACCAGAGTTCCTGCCCCTTAACATCCTCCTCCCAACCATCTTCCGGGCTCGTGCCACCCTGCACGTCGCTCAACGCCCCTGATGGCGCAAGGCATGAGAGCAACTGGGGCCATCACAGCCCGGCGACCACAGGATGCCCCCAGACTTGCTAGGATCTCGGAACGCCCTGCAGCCACCACCCGCTCTGGCCTCCCAACACTACAAACACCATACTTGGAAGACTAACCCAACAACATTTCCAGCAGCTGGGACCTGAACCCCTCTCAGCGTATATTGGGAGGTCTGCCAGGACGGTAGCCAGAGCCAGACATGCACCAGTTGGGGAGGGGGAGGCAGTGACCGTTGACAAGGTCCCATTTCCTGTCTCTTCTCCACGATCCTGCCTTCCTATGTGTAGTAGAACTTGCTTCAACCCATGCCTTCAGAAGAATGTTCTGGTTAAGTCTTCTCTCTGTGCAAAACTCACTGGAAAAAGGGGCATCAAGACAAAGAGACCACCCGCAGAACAGCAGTGCCTCATGCGTCGATACAGCACAGAAGAAGACTACACAAAAGGAAGAACATTAGAGCCTAGCCAGGCCACAGGATGACACTCCTCAGCCTCGCCACCTAGATGCAACATGGAGGGGAGGTTCCAGGCTTCCAGCCCAGGAGGACCTAGTGAGCCTACACAGCTTGCCTAGGTACCATGCAGCCTTCCCCGGTCTTGTCGGTCAGAGCCACTACACAAACATTGGCTAACATATTCCACCCACAAATAAGGGAGCGGGAAGCGCTCCAGCGGACTACACGTACCTTGGGGGGGTGTCCACATTGTCGGCCCCTAACACAAACGCTACCACTTAGCATTGTGGACCAGCGTCACTGTAACACAGCAGCCAAAGTTGCAAACTGATGCAGAAATTGACACACTGTCTATAACTTCCGTCCTTGTAACCGCTCCAGGGCGGGGAAAATCGGCCAAGATTAGCCAGGGTCAGCAAACCGATCAGAGAATGGGAGAGGCAACAGGAAGCAGGGCTGTTCGGTGAGGTCAGAGGGGAAGGTAGCAGACCAAGCAGGAGGAAGGACAGTGGATTGGAGCATGAAGGTGATTTTTGGAAAAGGTGAGACATTGTTTGGTAAGGGCAAATGTTACTAATGATTGAGGGTGCATGCATGAGTAGCAAGTGGGAATGTTACAGGGAGTGTATGGAGGGGAAGGGGTGTGCAACGAGTGTGATTGGAGACAAAGTGGGGTGGAGCGGTAGTAGTGTGGAAGAGGGAGTAATAAAACCAAAAAGTGGATGTAAGTAGTAGTAGGAGTGAGACCTTGGAGGGATAGAGGAGGAAGACGTAGGAAGGGTAGAGCTGGGAGCAGGAGAGTAGAGCGAGTATATGATATGATATGAAATTTGTAACGCGCCTATACACAAGTGTTTCAAGGGAGAGAAACACGAGGGCATGAGAAGAAGATGGAGTCAGACAGACGGTCTGAAAGGCCAGGCCCCATCAGAGAGCTAGTATTTTATGGCTACTTCAGAATGTCCCTGAGGGAGTCGAGATAGAAAAGGACATTGCCATTAGGGTTTCCCAACCCGCCGGTAAGGGGCAACAGTCTCTTCATACTAACCCAGAGACTAGGGACACCTGGGTTAGGGTGCAAAACACTATTTCTGGGGGAGGGAGGGAGGGACTGCCATACTGCCCTTCTTAGAAACAAGTGCAGTGAAGGATTGGAGGAGGCTGAGGAAAGGAAAGAAATAAAGCAAGGCTTAGCTGCAAGGAGGATGTTGGAATTGGAAGAGGGTGGGTGGGAATTGACAGGAGGTGGAAACGTTGTCTGAGCAGGTTATGGAACTGAAGTAGTGAGTGGGAGAGTTGAAGGAGGAGGTGTCAGTATTGCTGGAAGAGGTCAGTAGAGTCAGGGAGAAGGTCAGGAGGCTTTTGGAAAGTTGAAGCAGGAGGTTTGCAGGATTTAAAAGGAGGCAAGTGACGTCAGGGAGGTGTGTTGGAGGACGTAGGAAGTTTCATGAAAGAACTTCCCATTCGCCAAGAACAAAAAGCGACCTTATGCCGCCTTCAGCCAATAATATAACAATATGCCCAGAAAGGGAACCACCGCCAAAAAACACAAAAGGAACCCGTGTCAGACGCAATGCACACCGCCACCCAACGAGCCACGGTTCACAGTTCAACGCTCCACTCAGCTCATTGCCCCCACCCACAGCGCAGAGCGGTGCTTCATCGCAAGGCCACACAGCACGGCACCCTTTGCTCACTGTCCTGCACTGCAATGGGCGTGACGCCAATGCTCCCGTGAATGCAGCACGCCCAGCACGACGTAGTCCAAGGTAAGACTCAACAAGAACAGCCAAACCCATGGACTGGCTTACACCCAGTGCTTTAAGTGGGTGAGACATTGAGTGTGGCGTGGCCTAAAACATGAAGGCGTGGCCTAAACTAACAGGGGTGGTCTCATCTACATAACTAAGCCCATACTACCACACTGCTGGTACTATCAAAATGTGTGGTCCTGGGCAAATCATTTAATTGCACTGTTGAGGGTGAGGCTTTTTAAAAAAGAAAGTTGACTGCTTTTAATATAAAATATAAGCAATCCTTGCATTCGGGGATGGGGGGGAGGGGTCTACCAACAACTTTTGTACTCCGTGGACTCAAATTGAATTGCGCCTAGCCCTGAACTAAATGTGCCTAGCCCTGAACGGATTGCGCCTAGCCCTGAACGGATTGCGCCTAGCCCTGAACGGATTGCGCCTAGCCCTGAAATAAATGTGCCTAGCCCTGAACTAAATGTGCCTAGTCCTAAATTGATTGCGCCTAGCCCTGAATTGACTACGCCTAGAACTAAATGTGCCTACTGATTGCGCCTAGCCCCAAACTGACTGCGCCTAGCCCCAAACTAATCGCGCCTAGCCCCAAACTAATCGCGCCTAGCCCTGAATTGACCTTGCCTAGCCCAAAACTGATTGTGCAACCCAAACCCAGCAGATGTTACCAACAACCTACTACTACGGCCACTAAGACTAACCTGTTACCCGGCCTTACTAACATCACTCCAACACTTAGCAATCCCAAAGTTCCCAATGATGTACTGAGCCACACTACACAATCCCCATTACACAACCCCCAAATGACACTCAGACTGCCAATGTCAGCAAAACTACCATCAAGGGTGGTCTCAACGCTAGATCACTCCTAGCACATGCCCTTGACATATCTGACCTCAGAACTACCAACCTCCTAGCGGTCACAGAAACCTGGCTGCGCCCTGCAGCAGGCCCTACGCTCTCTCTAGCCATACCAGAAGGGATCACCATCTACAGAAAATATAGAACCACCAAGAAAGGAGTTGGAGTTGCCCTAATCCCTAAATCTGACCTTTCCAGCAGACAGACAATCTCATGACCAAGCTTTTCCTTGTGGGGAACTTCTCTCTAACAAACTATCCTACCCCAATACCGCAACTACCACCATGCACATCATATACCGACCACCGGGACCATTGCAAACCTTTAACGAGGATATAACAACCATCTACTCAAAGCATCAACTTAGGCGACTTTAATCTTGGCCTCTGTGACAGCCTAGATCCCAACACCACAACCGTTCAAAACACAATGTCTGCTCTTGGACTTACTCAACGTATTGCACAAGCTACTCATGACAAAGGTTGCATTCCTAGACTAGCTTGCCGGCCTTAATATATCAGCCAGCATTGTAGCTAATTCCCCTTGCCCCTGGTCAGACCACAACATCACCACATTCACCATCGCCAGACAAACCCAACACAAACCTGTTCCACACTTAACCCCAGCTACTCTTGCAAGAAACACGTGCAACATGAAACACACTAAGCTTCTTGTTGGGCGAATTCTCTTAAAAGGCTAATTTCCCTTACCTATAGAGTCCCCCAGCAGCTTTGCTGGCTTTCAAGGGTTTATTTATTTCTCCTGCCAAGAGTGAGACTCATTTTCCCACTCTTGGGCATATGTTTGATGTGTGTTTGGCTATTTTTGTGCTTATGGGCTATTGAGTTTTTCTCACTCCATAGGTGTCATTTTATTTATGTGTGTTACACAGCACCCTCAGTGCAGTAACACAGGGGTGTCATAGTGACCCCCAAACAGACTCCATACCCTGGGACTGACTACTGTCTCCCAGGGCATGCATAGTTACCATTGACTTTGCTAGTCAATAGTTATGAACAAAACCAGTATAAACCATCTTACTATGGAGGTACTGGGAAGGGTTAATAGTTTTTCCCTGGTGTTCATTTTCGAGAGGGTACTGTCCAGTCCCTGTCTCCAAAGTTTCTGGCTGGTGGCAGTGGTTACTACCATAAATATTCGACCGCATATATTTTCCTATGGGATTTGCCCCATTGTTCGAGGCTACCACTTTTTATAATAGCCTTTAACAAACCGCCGGATCATTTTATTATGAACTTTACTCCAGTGTTTTTTTTGCCAGATTTTTAATAATATTTCTTTCTTGTGTCTTTCTCTGTAATCCAAACCAAGGTTGGGACCCTTTGTTTATCCTTTTGGCGGGCTTCTGGACAGAAGCCCTCCTTCAGGCGCCAGTGAGTCTGGGGTAGACAGGATGTGTGGGAGGGGGAATAGGCACCCTGGAAAGGGTTGCCTAAGCAACCCAAGTCACACTCTGCCCTGATAGGCTGGGAGGTTATCCCACCAGGATAACCACCCCGCTGTGTGAGTGACAGCTAGGCTTTATGAATGGGGGTTTTTCTGCATAAAAGCAGGGACCTGCGGACTGGAAGACAGACGTCGCCACTGGACCTAAGAAATCTGAAGAGGAGAGAAGCCGAAGACATCTGCAACGACTGAACCACCAGTAAAGCCCTGCTGCAGATCCTCACCCCTTTTCTCCAACGACAAGAGACGATCTTCACCTGCAAGAGCCTTCTTCCCTTGAGCTGGTGGGACCAACCAGTTCGCCAATCGCCTTCCAGGACCTGCCTTGGTCGAATCGCCAGTGCCATACACTAGGAGACCGGATAGCCAGGCACCCGTCCACCACAACTGCGATTTAAAGGAGCATAACTTTTATTCCGTTTTGGCACCACCGCGGCCGGCTTCTTCCCTGGGCAGTGCAGTGACTTGAACCTTCCTCCACGGCGAGTGCCTCTCTTCCTCTGCTGATCTCCTAAATTGCAGGAACTGCCAGGAACTACCGCCACTGCAGGAGCCTTTTCCACTTTCAAGGTACATTGTTCCGCCAGGCCTCCCGTTTCGTTGGGTACTGCTAAAGGTGTTTTAAATCCTTTACTTACCTTCTGGGCTGGCTGTCCCCATCGTGTAACATTATCTTTTTACCTTCTGCACCCTCCTTTTCAAATTGTTAAACAAAGACTTGACTGCAGCTACTAGAACCGTTTGATCCTGGGCTCAATGCCTTGTACCACTGACTCTGGCACAGGCCTATTGACTATGGCTAAATCTGTTACAACTGCCTTCTCTAGATTGCTTTAATCAAGAAATGTGTTGGGGCACCTAAACTCTTATAACCACCTTTCCTTCCCCTTTACATATTGTTGAAGTGCCATTTTGCTCGGTTTTCACCCAAGTATTGCTTATGCTAGTATTACCTTGCCTAACTTGTTCACAATCCAACTGGGAAGTGTTGCTGGTGTGTTTAGGAGTCTAACCCTGTATAACTTGACCTTTCCCTCCCTCTGAAGAAATTGTTAGAGTGACATTTCTGCATGGTTTACACTGTGCCATTTTGCTCAGTTTTCACTCTTGCTCAAACTTGTCTACAATTTAAATAGGGAGTTGTGTATACTTTTCTTGAATGTTTAAACTTGCTTTAATGATAGTGATTTGTGAGGGGAGTTGAGTGTGTAAAATGAATATATATATATATTCTTTTTGATACAAACCTTTGGTCAGTGTTTCCTTGTCCCCTAGTACTGTTGTCCTATTGTGTAATCTCTGAATACTGCTCATCTCCCTCTTCAGATACGTCTGGCTGCTCAGCCACAGCTATCAACTAAATCTGTTTAGTACAGACTGATACCAAATGGGATTTATTGCTCTCACCTGTAGTCCTAATCTTCTGTACTGTTCCCTAAGGGAACTGCATAGGATTCTGCCTAACACTTCTCTCTCTATTAGTCCCAATCACTGAAGGTACCTACTCCCATGCCACCCAGTCAGCCATGGTAGATCTCTACAACACCACCATCCTCCAAGCCATTGACAAAATTGCCCCACTCAAACTCTGCAAACCAAAACAGACAGCTAACTTGAACTCCTGGTTCACACCTGACCTCAAGAATCTTAGGTCAAATAAACGCACCACTGAATCAACAGGGATCTATTCATCTCCTCCGCTAAAAAATACAAACAAGCAATACCGCTAGCTAAAAAAGTTACATACAATGAGCGCATAGCAAATGCCAAATCCAGCAGTAATGAACTATTCACCATCCTGAGGGAACTTGAGCCTCCCACTAGCGCACACGATACCCGTCAGAAAGAGGAAACCTGGTGTGCCAACATACAGCATGCACTCCTCGACAAAATAGCTAAGCACCAAAATAAAATCACAAACAAAAAAGACAAGTAAACAATGCCAGCCATTAACATTGACCCACCAATCACGAGAGAGCCATCACCCCCTCCTTTCGAATTTAGACCAGTCTCCACTACTGTGGTCATCAAAATCATTTGTAGCCTAAAACCGTCAAGGTTTCAAGGCGACATATGCCCTGCCCCCATCATAAAAGACTGTTACAGAACTCACCCCATTCATCACCTCTCATCAATAATTCTCTCTCACAAGGTACAGTCCCTAAGAATCTGAAAGAAGCATGGGTCCTCCCGCTTCTATAAAAACCATCCCTTGACCCCAGCATCCCTACTAATTACCGTCCCATCACGACCGTCCCCTTCCTCCTGAAAATCCTTGACCGCACCGCCTACCTCCAGATTCAGGAACACCTGGAAAATAACAATCTACTGGGCCTATGCCAATCAGGTTTCCGACCTAGACACGGGACAGAAATGGCACTCCTTGACCTAAAAAAAACAAATGGACACCATAATTGACAACGGAAACCTAGCCATACTACTTCTCCTAGACCTCTCTGCAGCATTTGAGTTAGTAAATCATAAAATACTATGCCACCACCTGGACAGTGCTGCACACTTCTCACCCAATGCCACTGCCTGGATAAGATCATTCCTCTCTGAGCGTACCATGAGAGTTTTCTCAAACCTAGCTAACGCCACCACCGCCCCATTCCCTGCAGGGTTCCTCAAGGATCTTGCGTGTCACCAACACTTTACAACGTATTCACACAGCTGCTATTCGACCGCCTTGATGAACATCGAGTATCATACACTACCTTAGCTAATGCACTCATCAAATCCAGATTGGACTACTGTAATGCCCTATATGCGGGATCTAACAAGTATATCCTTAACAAACTCCAAACTCTCCAAAATAACACTCTTAGAGTAGCCTTAAACTTACCCAACATAGCCAATGTCTCCACCGCCAGAAGGAACATCCACTGGCTAAAAGTTAAAGACAGGATCACCCTCAAAACTCTCTCGCTCACCTCCAAATGCCTCAACAATATAACTCCACCATACCTAGCAAACAGAATCAACAAAAGAATCTCGAATCGCCCCACAAGAATGTCCAACGCCTTCACCTTGCTGGTGCCTAGATACAAAAAAAGCACAGCTGGCGGCACCAGTTTTCCAGTCACAGCTGCCCAAACCTGGAACAAACTCCCCTTAGAACTCAGAAAGGACCAACCTTACCCAAGTTTCAGGCGCAAGGTTCTCTCATGGATACGATCTAATGACATCTAATGTGATCCTCCTCTTTAAGAGAACCACTTGTCCTGATCGACACCTTCCTGACTATGCCCTTGCTAACCTGTCCCCGAGGGACCCCGACCTCCACTTTTAGTATCCAGCTACCTCACTGGACCCCACTTGGACTACATCCTGTGGCTGACTCCCACTCAGCTCTCTCTTGCTTCCTACTCCTGGCACTCAACTGCTCAAGTACACCCAAACTGTAATGTTGCTGTATGGTCCCACCGCCTATCTCTTTTTCCTCCAACACCCGGCTCCAACTGTATAAGCACGTGCAGACTATAATGTTGTTGAACTGTTCCCACTGCTTATTTCTATGTGTGTCACTGTAACCAAGTTCTCAAGTATCCTTGTAATGTTCGCGCCCGGCTACCTACGGGTTTGGTTTCGCGCTATATCAAATAAACAAACAAACAAACCAGGCGGCCGATAAGCAAATTCTAATTCACCTAACTGGAGACTACAACACCGACTCCATCATCCTCAATGACATTTACCAGATGATCCAATCATGGATGGCCCAACATGAACTTTGTGTAAATGACGACAAAACGGAGCTACTCCTGGTAGGCACCCAAACACACCTTAAAAAACTTAAACCCAAATACAAACACTTCACAATAGATGGAAATACCATTACCATCTCGAAAGAAGTTAAAACGCTGGCTGTGTACTTGGATTCCTCCTTAACCTTCTAAAGACAAGTCAATTCCATCATCTCTTCCGCAGCCTACACAGCCAAACTCGTTAAAGGCTGCAGACCCTACTCATCCGCAGACAGCTGCCTACCCTTAGCAAGAGCCCTCATTCTGTCCAAACTCGACTATTGCAATATCCTCCTGGCCAGCACTGCGACTACCAGCATTAAAAAACTACAGGTCACTCAAAACGACACCCTACGAGCAGCACTAAACATACCAAGAAGAAAACATCTCTCTGAAATCTGACGCAAAGTGCGCTGGCTACCGGTTCAGGACCGGATCATATTCAAAACAATGGCAATCATACACAAATGCATCACTAACATAGCTCCTAAATATCTTACCCACCTGCTAACTCCAAACCAAAACATCAAGACCAAACGCTCCACTTCAGCCTTCTCTCTGTCCCGAAATACAAAAGAACTAAGGCTGGGGGGGACGCAGCTTCCCAGTTGTGGCAGCCAAAAGCTGGAACACCCTACCTATAAACATTAGATGTGACCCTTCGCACACCTCATTCCGCAGAAAAAGTAAAGCCTGGTTCCTCACCTCCAATGTGTAGCCTCTGTGCCTTAGTGCTCACAGTCTCATCCTGCACAATCTGCGGCGCTAGATCATTTGCTTATTATTTAGGTTAATAAGGATGCACATGTAAATATTACTGATTATGTACCGACAGGAAAAATATCTATATAAACATCTTATGTCTGTAAAGATTTGTAATATTATTTATGCCAAACCATTGTTTTCTATGGTTGCCTATGGTAACCCTGTAATGTGTATTACCTGCTCCCCAGTGCCCAGATACCTACGGGTTTGGCGCGTGCTTCAAATGCTAAAATAAATAAATAGAACTGCAGGGGGAGGCAAAGTACTTTAGACACAATAGTCTGGCACAAAGGATCTAGCACCCCAGGGTGCAAGACCTGGAAAAGAGACAAGGAATCTGGCAAAAATAATCCAGCACCCCAGGGTGCAAGACCTGGAAAAGAGACCATGAATCTGGTGCAAATAATCCGACACCCCAGGGTGATAAACCTGGAAAAGAGACCATGAATCTGGCAAAAATAATCCGACACCCCAGGGTGCAAAATCTGGAAAAAGAGACCATGAATCGGTGCAAATAATCCAACACCCCAGGGTGCAAGACCTGGAAAAAGAGACCATGAATCTGGCACAAAAATTCTGGCACCACGGAGTGCAAGACTTGTAAAAAAAACACTATGAATCTGGTGCAAATAATCTGGCATGCCAGGGTGCAAGACCCGGAAAAGAGACCATGAATCTAGCACAAATAATCCGGCACAGGAGGGTGCAAGACCTGGAAAGAGAGACCATGAATCTTGCGCAAATAATCTGGCAAGACAGGGTACAGGAGCTGGGAGAGACCAGTATGCAGTACACCGCCTCTTGCACCAAAGGGACCCTATTGAGAGGGGGGGGGTCAAGAGTCTTGTCCACCAAATCCAGCACACAAAGTTCTAAGACCTGAGAGGGACCCAAGAGTTTGGTACACTATACCCAGCACACAAAGGTTCAAGACCCGTGAGGGACCTAAGAGTTTGGTACACTATACCCAGCACACAAAGGTTCAAGACCCGTGAGGGACCCAAGAGTTTGGTACTCTATACCCAGCACACAAAGGTTCAAGAGCCAGGAGGGCACCCAAGAGTTTGGTACACTATACCCAGCACACAAAGGTTCAAGACCCGTGAGGGACCCAAGAATATGGTACACTATACCCAGCACACAAAGGTTCAAGAGCCGGCAGGAACCCAAGAGTTTGGTACTCTATACCCAGCACACAAAGGTTCAAGAGCCGGCAGGAACCCAAAAGTTTGGTACACTATACCCAGCACACAAAGGTTCAAGACCCATGAGGGACCCAAGAGTTTGGTACTCTATACCCAGCACACAAAGGTTCAAGAGCCGGCAGGAACCCAAGAGTTTGGTACACTATACCCAGCACACAAAGGTTCAAGACCCGTGAGGGACCCAAGAGTTTGGTACACTATACCCAGCACACAAAGGTTCAAGACCCGTGAGGGACCCAAGAGTTTGGTACTCTATACCCAGCACACAAAGGTTCAAGAGCCAGGAGGGCACCCAAGAGTTTGGTACACTATACCAAGTACCAAAGGCAAAGACTCAGAGGGCCTCGAGACTTGGTGCACCAAGTACATCGCCAAAGGGCAATAGACTTGGAAGGGACCCAAGGTTCAGTAAACAGAACCCAGCACAGTTCTGTGATTGGATCGTGCAGGGGCAAAGGGTATAAGACATCACCCCCCTTTCCTGGGCCAGCCTACCTTATTCCCGCACTGGCACAGAGCGGCCAATGTGTCAGAGAAAACAACCAAAAAAAGAGGCAGGTGCACCACCCTCTCACCTGATGCTACCACTCCACCATCAGGAAACAACTCATACATCATAGCTCCTGGGTGCCCCGTCTCACCCAGAGCATCAACCCAGAAGGCAAGAGCAAGGATACAGAGAGAGGCTGACTTTGCCAGACTTGCCACTCCTGGGTGCCCCGTCTCACCCAGAGCATCATGCAACAATTCAGCAACCCAGACGGCAAGAGCAAGGATACAGAGAGAGGCTGACTTTGCCAGACTTGCCACTCCTGGGTGCCCCGTCTCACCCAGAGCATCATGCAACAATTCAGCAACCCAGACGGCAAGAGCAAGGATACAGAGAGAGGCTGACTTTGCCAGACTTGCCACTCCTGGGTGCCCCGTCTCACCCAGAGCATCATGCAACAATTCAGCAACCCAGAAGGCAAGAGCAAGGATACAGAGAGAGGCTGACTTTGCCAGACTTGCCACTCCTGGGTGCCCCGTCTCACCCAGAGCATCATGCAACAATTCAGCAACCCAGACGGCAAGAGCAAGGATACAGAGAGAGGCTGACTTTGCCAGACTTGCCACTCCTGGGTGCCCCGTCTCACCCAGAGCATCATGCAACAATTCAGCAACCCAGACGGCAAGAGCAAGGATACAGAGAGAGGCTGACTTTGCCAGACTTGCCACTCCTGGGTGCCCCGTCTCACCCAGAGCATCATGCAACAATTCAGCAACCCAGAAGGCAAGAGCAAGGATACAGAGAGAGGCTGACTTTGCCAGACTTGCCACTCCTGGGTGCCCCGTCTCACCCAGAGCATCATGCAACAATTCAGCAACCCAGAAGGCAAGAGCAAGGATACAGAGAGAGGCTGACTTTGCCAGACTTGCCACTCCTGGGTGCCCCGTCTCACCCAGAGCATCATGCAACAATTCAGCAACCCAGAAGGCAAGAGCAAGGATACAGAGAGAGGCTGACTTTGCCAGACTTGCCACTCCTGGGTGCCCCGTCTCACCCAGAGCATCATGCAACAATTCAGCAACCCAGAAGGCAAGAGCAAGGATACAGAGAGAGGCTGACTGGTCTACAACCCTAGACCAGGTTTACAGAGCAACCGAGGCATTTACAAATTGGCTGATCCTATGCGGACAATTGCCATTTTGCCCGATTTTCAGGGAGTTGCACATCCCGTTTAAATTCCTCAGCTGCTCTTGGCATGAGACAGAGGAAGGGTAATGTACCATTGCTGTTCTTGTCGCAGAGGGCACACAGAGCAGCTGTGCAGTTGTGGGAGTGAGTGTGGGGTACTACCTTTGACATTTCCTTAAGCCCCCTCACCAACTTGCATAAACGTTGCAAATGTAAGAACCATTTCAGTAAAGAACCCACTGCAGAGAGAGTATCCAGCAGCCTCTGTCTCCTCCTTGCCTCACTTCCGAAGTGTAAATAGCCGTTAATGGGTGAGGCGGTAGTTCCCCTGCCCCCCCCCTCCCACCCTGTGGGGAACAGCTCACCCCTTGCACACATGCTAAAAATGAGAACCCCCCCCCCTTCTCCTTGAAAGGACAGCCCTTAATATCAGGATGAATAGAGCATGGCTGCTTTTCCAGGGGTGCCATCCTTTATCTGTGGCACAAGTCAAGGCCTTCCCTCGAGACCCTTAACTAGCCAGGGCCAGAGAGGATTGCAGCCTTATTGGAAAGTCCATCATATCGTCCACCAGCAAACGCAGCCCCCCCCCCCTCCCCCGTCTTTCCCTGACAACACACTGCTGTTCACCACACTGCAGCCGTCTCGCCTGCCTGTGCCACCTCCCTTTTAGGCCATGGTGCTGCACTTTGTGTGGAATCCAGGCTACACCTTCCAGCTTTTCTACTCCTTGTTTCATTGTGAAGAACCCCCTGCAGACTTGCAGCATCACTCGGATTCTGAAGGCCTGGTGCCGTGTTCAAACCGGTGGGCTGTGGCCGTTGGTAGCAGGGAGGGGGCGAGGGGGCCATTTAGGACTGGGTGAGAAGAGTCTGGGCGTGTGGGAGACAGTAGGGTAGAAGAGCACTGGGAAAAATGAGAAGGGATTCTACCCCCCTGCCCTGAACAATCCGTGATAAACGCCTCGTCAGGTCCTACCATCGACAGGCAAAGGTCCCAGCAGGCCTCTGAGCATAGCACGTTAGAGTAAGGTTTAGCCTCGCGGTCCTCAGATATCAAATCCCCCCCTAGAAGGGCACCACAGGCCTAGCCGTTAGCACATCAACACTAACCCCGCCACGACTAAGCTCCCCCTAGCCCTGCCGCACGCTTCCATGCCAGCTGCTTACCAGACCCAAAGCGCTGTAGCATACGAGATCTTCTGCAAAACATACTCCCCAAGTGTCTCTGCCAAACCCATGGAAAGCAGATTGATACCTAGGAAACGTGTGCTTCTGCCCAGCACCAGTCAACACAACAGGTTTCACATGTGCCTTTCTCACTGTCAAACTAACCAGCCTTTCCCCCCCCCCCTTACAGAACCAAGCCCAGCGAGGCCATCAATAGTAGCAGTCAGGCACTACACAAGACCACTTGCATCACATGATGCAACATTCCCACAAAAGCCACGTCCTAAGTCAAAGGGTGCATGCACTCAGAAGCCAGGACAGCCTTTGCGTATGGCATAGCTGTGGCACCGAGTTCCAGGTGGCAAAGCACAAAGAGTGTGCCATGTTGCCATGTGCAAGCAAAGAATGGAGGCTCTGCAGGAAAACGGCGTCAGTATAGCCGGCAATTCCGACTCGCAGGACATCCTGGCTGCGACCCCGCGCGTCCTTACTCGGCAAGTTCGACACAAGCAAAAAGGAGGACGCCATCTTGTGGAGTCAAGGAGATGGTCGACAGGCAATGCAAATGGTTGACTGGAGTTACCATTTCACCATTATACACTTGGAGCTGCCTAAGTGCTGCACAGTGGGGGGGGGGCGTGCACGCTTCCTTGCTCGGGCGCCCACCCTTTGGAATGAGCCCCCCACACACCTGCGATCAGAACCGTCCTACAATACCTTCAGGGAACACCTTAAAGCCTACCTTTTCCATTGGCTTTCACTACGGTACCAAACCCTGTGTAACTAGCGCCTAGATACCAGAGAGCTTTGTGCGCCAATCATGAATGTACAAAATAAACAGTCGCACAAGCCTGGTGCTTGCCCAGGGCTCTACAAAGGGCTGAAGATCAGCTGGGATGGCTACAGAGCGGGGAAGTTCATTCCTGGAAAGGTGCCTGTGCCCGGCCAGCCCAGTGATCCTAAGAGGGCCGGGCGAGGGGGTCCCTCCACCTGCACATGGGTCATCCATATATAGGCACCCATTCTCGGCCTCACATGTTGCTTAACCTGTGTAACCAGTGCCTCGATGCCTGCGGGTTTACAGCTCTTTACAAATGAAGGGGGGGGAGAAAGCAAGGCTCCTATGATGGTTGCACAGTAGTTTCCTTGCACAGAAAACCTACACAGGTGCGTGAAGTTCCTTCGACCAGTAGATGAGGCCAGGAAAGGCCTTGTTCTGGTTCCCATTGGCCGCCAGAGAGAAGTAGCGATTCTGTTCAGAAACATACCAGAGACGCAAAAGAGCGGTTCAAAGTTCTCGTCAAGACACCGACTGAAAAAACGATTTTATTCAAAAACTTGTTGGTGTATCTTAAAATGGTTTTTCAATGTGGGGAGTTTGGGAGTCATGTCTCACCTGTACTTAATCATGGAGGCGCATCTTAAGGGGTGCGTGCTTATAAACTAGCCAGTGGATCCCCAACGATCACAGCAGCGGGGGTTTGTGAGAACTTTCAAATAAAAAGGTTACGAGAGGGGGCTGGTTAGGCAAACATATCGGCAGCAAAACGTGAATATCTCTATATAAAGATAGAGGGGGGGCTTAAAAGTCACTAAAGTCCTTTAAAGCAGATCTTCAAGAACCTTAGGTTTCTCAAACAGAGCTCTCTAAACCTGCTACTTACCCGATACCCTCTAGAGTCTTCTGCTTTACAAAGCTACTTACCTGGGAGTGCATTCCTTATTCTCTTTAGATTCTACCAAGATATAGTGTGTGGACCTTCTTTCATTTGGGATAGGGGAAAAGGGCGCTCTATCCCTGTGAACCACCCTGTCCCTGGTGACCTATTCCCCACTCCACCTCCTGAGAGTTAGCGGCTACCACTTCAAGAGTTTGACAAAATCCCGACTAGTACCAGAGTCAGGAAGAGAAATCCCAGGACCCAGAGCACAGGACCTTAAGGAAAACCTCCCTACGAAGGAGCCTCAAGGTCAGAGGGAATGGACCTGCTCACTAGAGGAACCACAGGGTTTAGGAAATGGACCTGCTCAGTAGAGGAACCACAGGGTTTAGGAAATGGACCCGCTCAGAAGAGGAACCACAGGGTTTAGGAAATGGACCCGCTCAGAAGAGGAACCACAGGGTTTAGGAAATGGACCCGCTCAGTAGATGAACCACAGGGTTTAGGAAATGGACCCGCTCAGTAGAGGAACCACAGGGTTTAGGAAATGGACCCGCTCAGAAGAGGAACCACAGGGTTTAGGAAATGGACCCGCTCAGAAGAGGAACCACAGGGTTTAGGAAATGGACCCGCTCAGTAGATGAACCACAGGGTTTAGGAAATGGACCCGCTCAGTAGATGAACCACAGGGTTTAGGAAATGGACCCGCTCAGAAGAGGAACCACAGGGTTTAGGAAATGGACCCGCTCAGTAGATGAACCACAGGGTTTAGGAAATGGACCCGCTCAGAAGAGGAACCACAGGGTTTAGGAAATGGACCCGCTCAGAAGAGGAACCACAGGGTTTAGGAAATGGACCCGCTCAGAAGAGGAACCACTGAGAGGGACTAATGGACCCCCTGTTAGGGAGATCATTTGAATGCTTCATCCCCTCTCCCAGTGAGACGCCCAGCACTTTTTGCTGGACTTCTGGACATCTCTTTAATCCTGAATGAGTGCAGCCTCTTCCCACTCATTCATTCTTATGAGTTCTGTCTGTTGGAACTCTGTTCTTTGTATTTTACTTGTACTATGGAGCATACTTTCCGCCATACCTCTTTAAAGGCATCTGTATTTTGCTATTGCAACACAGCTCCTTGTGGGCAGTGTTGCTGGGGACCCTTTGGGTCCTCCCTAGAGATTAGTTTCTATATCCTAGAGTAACTACCGTTCTTAAGGATAGAGAGATACTTGATATCGCTCCTAAAACTTTAAAGTCTGAGAGATGGGCACACACCACCTTTAGTGGGGTGTCAAAGGGATACCTAGTATCCCCCCTTCTCTCTGCCCCTGTGACTGTAGTCACATAGACAGCCTTCTAGTTATGGCTGGTGGTAGTGGACGGGTTCTACCAACTATTGTGTGATTTTCCTACCGCAGACCCCGGTAGTGCACAATAGGGGCAGTAACAAACAGATTTCCGTCCCAAAGGTGACCATCTTATATGTGTATTCAGAGTAAATATACTGTACTTCTACTAAGATTCGCGTGTGCGTGTTGTTACTGATAGAAATATCATTACTGTCAAAAAGCTGTAACAAATCTAACTGCGAGCAACTACAAACTAAGCAGCAGCCTTTGAAAAGTATCCTAAAGTATTCCTAAGTGTTTCTGTTTATTGTGCTACGTAGCAAAGTGATTCTTCTCTAAATATAATGCATATATATTTTTAATATACATTTATGTGTTAGTGTCTTTGATGTGCATTACTAACTAGGTTCAGTGTACTTACCTACAGCTCACATCTTCCTCCTAGGATAAGCCGGACTGCTCTGCCACTCTATCAAGGTTCCTGAGTAAGTACAGAGTGATACTAAGAGTTGGGGATCTACAAACCACTGGGGGAGCTTACTAAAGTCTTACCTCCAGGTAGGTCTTTAGGAAAACTCCATTAACAACACTTAGTAGAGGAACCACTGAGACGAACTAATGGACCACTCAGTAGAGGGTCCACAGGACAGGGAGTAGTGGATCCACTCATATGAGGATCCAATGAGAGACAATAATGGGCCCACTCAGTAGAGGAACCACTGAGAGGAAGTAATGGAACGCTCAGTAGAGGATCCACAGGAGAGGGAGTAGTGGACACACTCATATGAGGAATCAATAAGAGGGAGTAATGGATCCACTCATATGAGGAACCAATGAGAGGGAGTAATGGATCCACTCATATGAGGAACCAATGAGAGGGAGTAATGGATCCACTCATATGAGAAACCAATGAGAGGGAGTAATGGATCCGCTCAGTAGAGGAACCAATGAGAGGGAGTAATGGATCCACGCAGTAGAGGAACCACCGGAGAGACAGTAATGGATACACGCAGTAGAGGAACCACCGGAGAGAGAGTAGTGGATCCACGCAGTAGAGGAACCACCAGAGAGAGAGTAGTGGATCCACGCAGTAGAGGAACCACCAGAGAGAGAGTAGTGGATCCACGCAGTAGAGGAACCACCAGAGAGAGAGTAGTGGATCCACGCAGTAGAGGAACCCCCAGAGAGAGAGTAGTGGATCCACTCACATGAGGAACCAATGAGAGGGAGTAATGGATCCGCTCAGTAGAGGAACCAATGAGAGGGAGTAATGGATCCACACAGTAGAGGAACCAATGAGAGGGAGTAATGGATCCACACAGTAGAGGAACCAATGAGAGACAGTAATGGATACACGCAGTAGAGGAACCACCGGAGAGAGAGTAGTGGATCCACGCAGAAGAGGAACCCCCCAGAGAGAGAGTAGTGGATCCACTCACATGAGGAACCAATGAGAGGGAGTAATGGGCCCACTCAGTAGAGGAACCAATAAGAGGGGGTTATGAACCCACGCAGTAGAGGAACCACAGGCTAGGGGGTAATGGACCCACGCAGTAGAGGAACCACAGGCTAGGGGGTAATGGACCCACGCAGTAGAGGAACCACAGGCTAGGGGGTAATGGACCCACGCAGTAGAGGAACCACAGGCTAGGGGGTAATGGACCCACGCAGTAGAGGAACCACAGGCTAGGGGGTAATGGACCCACGCAGTAGAGGAACCACAGGCTAGGGGGTAATGGACCCACGCAGTAGAGGAACCACAGGCTAGGGGGTAATGGACCCACGCAGTAGAGGAACCACAGGCTAGGGGGTAATGGACCCACGCAGTAGAGGAACCACAGGCTAGGGGGTAATGGACCCACGCAGTAGAGGAACCACAGGCTAGGGGGTAATGGACCCACGCAGTAGAGGAACCACAGGCTAGGGGGTAATGGACCCACGCAGTAGAGGAACCACAGGCTAGGGGGTAATGGGCCCACGCAGTAGAGGAACCACAGGCTAGGGGGTAATGGGCCCACGCAGTAGAGGAACCACAGGCTAGGGGGTAATGGGCCCACGCAGTAGAGGAACCACAGGCTAGGGGGTAATGGGCCCACGCAGTAGAGGAACCACAGGCTAGGGGGTAATGGGCCCACGCAGTAGAGGAACCACAGGCTAGGGGGTAATGGGCCCACGCAGTAGAGGAACCACAGGCTAGGGGGTAATGGGCCCACGCAGTAGAGGAACCACAGGCTAGGGGGTAATGGACCCACGCAGTAGAGGAACCACAGGCTAGGGGGTAATGGGCCCACGCGGTAGAGGAACCACAGGCTAGGGGGTAATGGGCCCACGCGGTAGAGGAACCACAGGCTAGGGGGTAATGGGCCCACGCGGTAGAGGAACCACAGGCTAGGGGGTAATGGGCCCACACGGTAGAGGAACCACAGGCTAGGGGGTAATGGACCCACACGGTAGAGGAACCACAGGCTAGGGGGTAATGGACCCACACGGTAGAGGAACCACAGGCTAGGGGGTAATGGACCCACACGGTAGAGGAACCACAGGCTAGGGGGTAATGGACCCACACGGTAGAGGAACCACAGGCTAAGGGGTAATGGACCCACACGGTAGAGGAACCACAGGCTAGGGGGTGATGGACCCACACGGTAGAGGAACCACAGGAGAGGGAGTAATGGTGCCACGCAGTAGAGGAACCACAGGCTAGGGGGTAATGGACCCACGCAGTAGAGGAACCACAAGCTAGGGGGTAATGGACCCACGCAGTAGAGGAACCACAAGCTAGGGGGTAATGGACCCACGCAGTAGAGGAACCACAAGCTAGGGGGTAATGGACCCACGCAGTAGAGGAACCACAGGAGAGGGGGTGATGGTCCCACTCGGTAGAGTAACAACACCAAGAATAATGGACCCACTCAGTAGAGACTGTGAAGAAGAAGATGGCTGAAGAGGCATGCAGGAGTCCAAGTCAGGCAGGCAAACCAAATGGATTTTGGCAATGTCAGGCAATTAGTCCTATGGGCCTGTACCTGAAACCAATTTGCCGACCCGAGGGGCATAAAAGGCTGCAGCAGGGAGGAGCAGTAGAAAGAAGCTGGAAGGTTGGCAGCAGTAGCAGAAGCAACAGAGCACAAGGATGGCAGTTTGCTAGGAAGTGTGACCACAGAAGGGACGTCGGAGTAGAGGAAGAGCAGATTTCACCTGCAGGCTCCAAGATGGTCCTGTGCTTATAAACCCTGTTTGGCTGTGGCAGTATTGGAAGAGACTGGAAGCAGTAGGCAGTCTTACCAGGTGTTCCTCATTTCTGTGTGCAGAGCTGAAGTTGTGCATTCTCCCAAGGCCTGTGTGCAGAAGCAAACCGAGGGAAACTGGAGAGCAGGGTCGCCCTTGATGAAGCCGGATTGGAGACACCTGTGCAGCAGAGAGGTGTGGGTCCCAAGGGTACCTGTAGCAGGAGAAGAAAGCAAGCTGGGAAGCAGCAGCAGCCCGCAGTCGTAATTAGGAGTCGGAAAAGGAAGCTCCGTACTCCTGGACAACAGAAATACCTTGCAGGTAACTGTAGCCAGCTTTAATTGCACATACATCTGAGCGAGTAGAAATAATTGCAGAAGTGGGAAGTCTTCTTAATAAGGAAAAGGAAACATGCGCTTATGTAAAAAACCTTGCGTGTAGTGAAAACATCCCTTTTCCTTAATATTAGAAATACTTGTTGCCGAGCGGTCGCATGGTTCCTGTGAACACAGAGAACTTTGCCGGTAGCTTAATTGAAGTAGAACCGACTTTCTCCGAAGTGGTACAAGCACCGTTTAGAGAGACACTTCATGAGACTATGTTTCCCGATAGCTTGGAAGCTGAATGCAACCGAAAGGTCGGAGCGCGCCTCACTTTGCAGTGGCAGTTCAAGAGTAAAACAAATACGTGTGTGCCTAATTTCGTTTTCAGTAAGAAATCCACATCTTGTAAGGCTGAAGCAGAAGTCAGAAGTGGTTGAAGTAAGAACAGGCATTACCCAAGCCCATAGAGTGAACTCTATAAAAGTGACTCCGGCTGAATTAAGAACTATAACATCAGTGTTCTGGAGTTGTTGAAGTTGTTGTTACCCAAGAGTCCTCTAAATTAAATGTGACAAGATCATCCAAAGCTGGAAGAGTGGTACAACAGCCTTGGGGTAACCATTGGTTGAAAGGTGTATATGAAGCTGGGGAAGGCAGCTGGGTACTTGTTAAAAGAAGCTGTTTTAACATCTGCATAGCTTTGAATATTTGTAGGGAGAGAAGTGGTCTAAAAACCAGAAGCAGATTTGTGGTAGCTGCAAGACAGAGGCTGCCCTTTCTTGCCGTACAGGAGAGAAGTGTGCCTTGCCAAAATCTAGAGGTCGAAGAAGTCTTGTTGAAGTTGCCTTAAATTGGAGCTGCAGCTGTAGCAGCAAGCTTGCCTTATATCAGAAGTTATAGTAGCAGCAGTAGAACTGCAGTCGTCAATATTCTTGTCAGAATTGTAATAGCTGGAAGTAGAAGCTGAAGCCAACTGTGGGGCAAGGGAGCTGGAAGAAGTAGAAGCTAAAGCCAAAAGTGGGGCAAGGGAGCTGGAAGAAGTAGAAGCTGAAGCCAAACGTGGGGCAAGGGAGCTGGAAGAAGTAGAAGCTGAAGCCAAACGTGTGGCAAGGGAGCTGGAAGAAGCAGAAGCTGGAGCCAACTGTGGGGCAAGGGAGCGGGAAGAAGTAGAAGCTGAAGCCAAAACGTGGGGCAAGGGAGCGGGAAGAAGTAGAAGCTGAAGCCAAACGTGGGGCAAGGAAGCGGGAAGAAGTAGAAGCTGAAGCCAAACGTGGGGCAAGGGAGCAGGAAGAAGTAGAAGCTGAAGCCAAACGTGTGGCAAGGGAGCTGGAAGAAGTAGAAGCTGAAGCCAAACGTGTGGCAAGGGAGCTGGAAGAAGTATAGCTGAAGCCAACTGTGGGGCAAGGGAGCATGCTCACAGATTTACTAGCAGAAGGAAGTTGGTGAAGAGAGAGCAAACCTTAAGCAGAAGCATCCTGACAAACTGTGTATACAAGACACCGCAGAAGTTGATGTAAGCAGAAGTGGTACTTTTGTCTTCAACTTTGCCTATTCTTTCCTGGAAGGAAGTCATCCAGGAAACCCATTGGTGCTATCATTTTCTTTGTGGAACTGTAAAAGGGGAATCTTCATCAAGCAAAGAAGAGACTTTTGCCAGTGGATTTTTTATTTGTGTGAACTTTTGTTTCTTTGGAACTTTAAGACTTTGGTTAAGACTTTCTTTTCCTTGGAGGAAATTGACTTTGGGGCATTCCTGGGGGAGCAGGATCTGCCCAGGACCCCGAGAAGTCAACCAAGGCACTGGGGGTGTGGTAACCTTTCGTTTTATTTTGTTTTCATGTTGCTTGGAACGTTTATGTTGTTTAGTGGGAGGGTTAGTTTTGTGAATGTTGGGAGGCTTACACATAGATCCTAGAATAGCTAGGGGACACCCTGGTAGAGAAGGTTTAGTCAGGGTTTATAATTTCTTGCACAATAAAATGCTGAATTCTGAGAAAACTAAAACACAGTTATGAGTCTCACATTATTGGGGTAATTGACCCACTCCATAGAGGAATCACAGGAGAGGGACTAATGGACCGACTCAGTAGAGGGACCACTGAGTTAGGGGTAATGGGTCCACTCAGTAGAGGAACCATAGGAGAACGAGTAATGGGCCCACTCAGCAGAGGGAGTAATGGACCCACTGAGTAGGGAGAACCATGGTCGAGGGAGTAATGGGCCAACTCAGTAGAGAGAGTAATGGACCCACTCAGTAGAGGGACCACTGAGAGGGAGTAATGGACCCACTCAGGAGAGGTAACGAGGGACACCATCAGAACAAAAACCACAGGAAGAATAAAGAATTGTGGGGCAAACTCACGGGACAGTGCAGAATTAACAGGGGGATCATAGGAATACTGGATGTAGACAGGGAATATCTTACATAATTGGCATTTAGAGCTATGGGAATAGATGGAGGACACAAATGAGCTGCTTCACAGAATCTGAAATTGCATAGATATAGATACAAGAGATGGACTAGCAACAGTGAGGAAGGTGCGCATACCCTGTCATAGATAAGAGACGGATTTGAAATCAGCAGGAATGTGCGCATTCCGTGGCATACATCAGAGACTGATTAGAAAGTACCAGGAAGGCACGCACATCTTGGCATAGATAGAAGGATTAGAAATTACCCAGAAGGGGCGCATACCCTGGCGTAGACAGGAGACGGATTAGAAATGACCAGGAAGGTGCGCATACCCTGGCGTAGACAGGAGACGGATTAGAAATGACCAGGAAGGTGCGCATACCCTGGCGTAGACAGGAGACGGATTAGAAATGACCAGGAAGGTGCGCATACCCTGGTATAGATAGGAGACAGATTAGAATCTACTAGGAAGAGGAAGGTGCGCATACCCTGGCATAGATAGGAAACACATTAGATAATGTGTGGAAGGTTCATAAATCTAGACACAGACTGAGATTAGAAAATAGCCACTCTTTCCACGTGGTGTTGTCACGAGTAGGCAAAGAAACCTGAGTACATTGGGCTGCATCGGAGTCGACAATATTGACATATGAAGGGCTGTAAGTGATGAGTTGCCCAGGATAACATACTTTGGTTAAGTGATGAAGCAAAGATTTGCGCACAGTGTGCAATAGGCCACATGGTTGCTCCGGGCTGTTGTGGTACAGAACTGTACCGTGCAATAAGATGTGTCGAGGATCGCCGTAGTTTATGTTTATATGGGTATGAACCGCAACCCAGCTCTGGAACTGGCTCCCTAGTCCTGTCTCTTGGCCAGTGCATTATTATTTATTTATTTGTAAGGGTTATACATAACCTTTAAAAAAAGCAATTCAATATACAAAAAACAGAACAAAATATATGGAAACAATTCATCTCAACACAAACAATAACAATTGAAGTAAAACAGAATAAAAAGATTATACCTTAAGTCGCATATTTCATAAAGGCTGAGTATACAGATAAATTCATGGTCTAATACTATATCATCTTGTCATGCCGCCGTCTTTTGGTGGTCGCTGGCGGTTATGGAAGGCTTGGCGTTGGCGGCGCCATTAGATTGTTCCGTGTTTTTTCCTTTCACTTCCTGGTTTGACGGTCTAGTTTTTTTCTCTTGTTTCCGTATTTAACCACGCCCTCTCCTGGGCTCTGTGCGTTGCAACTTTGTTTCCTTTTCCTGGTTGCCGTGCTACTTTGTTTTCCGTACCTTTTCCTGTTGCCATTTTCCGCGGAGTTCTATTGCGGTATCCTTTCACTCAGCTTCTCTCCCCTCCTTCCCTTTTTCTGCCTTCCCGTCCTCTCGGTCCTCTTACCTTTCGGGGTTTCTCCTCTCCCTCCTTTCTCCCGGATCTCGTTCCTGGTTCCTGGTGGTGCTTCCATTCCAGTCCCTCGCACTGCTCCTAGTTCAGTATCAGCATCTCCGGACTATCCAGCTTACTGCCGCACCGAGAGACTTACCTTGATTCTCCTGCTCCGGTTTTATCCTGCATTTCCCTGCCTCTCCAGTCATCTATTCCTGCACAGCATCGGTACCAACTACATCCGTAGAGAGGTTTTTTTTAGCGGCTGCTTTTTTCCTCTCGTCTTGGTTTCTGCGGGACGGGGGCCGGCTGCTTCCCTGTTTATCAGGGGATCAGGGTGGCTTCTTCCCGCGGACGGCCGTACCTCTTCACAAAGAAGAAGAAGCCCAAGAACAAGGCCCCCAGACGAGAAGCCGTTCCGAAAGAGACAGGTGAGGAGAAAGGGGAGGTGGACGTTGATTTATCAGATTTGGAGGATAATCCGATCAGATTTGGAGGATAATCCGCTGGTTCCCATCATCCGTGACACTTCTACAACAGCCCACCAGATCAAACATTAATAGTCACTGGAAATTCAAGTCATTTACTCGGTTTCGCATGGTGGTACTAACTTGCAGATATCTCTCAGAAATCTAACTACCGTAATGCCATGAAAGGTCATTCCCATATAACATTTCAAGCCATAGTCTTACAAGATCCACATTATCCCCATTCACAAATTTTAGGAAATAATGGATACGATCATTTCGCAATGAATCACAATAAATTAAAAGATGATGCAAGGTCTCAGACAGCCCAGAGATGCCACAGAACCTACACAATGATGGGGTTTCATTCCCCCTTTCCCGCAGGTCTGTGATTTCCCTAGTCAGCAACACATTACATTTAAAATGCATAAATGAATTGCTCCATCTTTTATCTGGAAATTTCATCAGGTATGGCTCAATGCTACCACCCCTTTTATACCCATATATCAGCTGTTTATATAATTTAGTTCCTACAACATTAGCGCAGGTAGTGTCCCAATCTACTTGCACCGAGTATTTTTTTGCTTTATTTGGAATATAAGCAGCTCACACGTTGCACCAAAAGAAGCTAAATATGCTAAGGATTCCCTTGTTAATTCTTTTAGGAATTCGGAGACACATGTACCAGTTCGTATCCCATTCCCCAAAAAATCATAGATAGGGTCTTTAGAGCTGACAATTTTCTAAATAGACACACTCGGTGCCACATAACCGTACTTCTGATAGAACACAAGCCCAACTCATAGCGCAACGCTTCCAATGGCAAGCACTTGGGTAGACATCTAAACACAGATCTTAGTATCCATGCCTCATATTTATCTAATTCCTCAATTGCCCATTTCGGAAAGAGTTCTAGGCCATGATAGAATTGCGGGATCAATGTGCATTTATAGTATCACAGGGTCGGTACAAAGGAAGATTTCCCATATTTCACATCAATTTTATTTTTAGATGAATAATTTGTACCTTTACCTTTTCATCCAAAAATTGCCTATAATTCAATTTCCTTTTGTTATCAAAAATTGGATACCCCAAATAACGCAATTGTGGTTTCACGCTCTACTAAACCATAGGGGATTACCCCTAGTAACACTGCAATGGAGCCGTAAGATTACAGTTTTCTTTGCATTGATCATGAGAGAATTTGCGGCTGTGTAGTCTCTAAATGCCGTTAGTAAACGTTGCAATCCTCGCGGTGTATGATCGAATAGCATAAAATCATCCGCGTAGGCAGTCCAGGATTCCTTAATTCCCTCGACTGTTGGTGGCACAAAGGCAACAGACTCTAGGTGTAACTTCCCCCAGAGGATACTCCTATCCACCAAGTCAAACGCCATACTTAAGTCTATAGATGCTACATAGACTGGTGCACTACCTTGTTTCCACGTTTTCCACTGCAGAATATTCATTAATAGCCCCCCTGCATTAGTGCCAACCTTTTTACGAAAGCCAAATTGCAACTGGGATAGGATCTTATTTGCCTCTGCCCACTCTTGGATGTGTTTCTCTTCCAGAGAAGATCTTGGAATCCGCATCCAAGAGTGCAATTGGTCTGTAATTTGCGGGTGACGACCTATCGCCTTTTTTTATAAACTGGTACTATATAAGCAATATGCCATGTAGTCGGCATTAGTCGCACATTAACTATGTCGGTATAAAGAATTAATAGACTTTTTGCCCAAACATTTACGTTGCTCTTAAAAATAATATTTGCTAAGCCATTGGGCCCGGCCGCCCTAGAGGAAGATGCCTTACTTAACAGCAATTTAATATCATTTTGTTCAAATGGAAAATCCCATGGATGTTGAATAACCATGTTCAGTAGTGGATTTTTGATCTTAAAGTGGACATAAACGGTACCAAAATGACCCTTCCACTGCTGTTCCGATATTGCACAGGTTTGCATTTGGGTCTCTTGCACGTTGCGATTGCTTATTAAGGCCCAAAAAGATCAGGCGGTGGATCCCTTGAAGCTGCCAACATAACTTCCCCATCCACCCGGTACAACGTTGCTCTATAGGCTTTAATCTGATTCTTCCATTTATTCTCTATTTCTTTCCCCAGGGCCTCTTTCTCGATATGGGGAAGTTGCTGTGTACGCAGATGTCTCAGCTCCCCGAGTCGATTATTTTTTAGTGCTCCGACTACTACATCATAGGTATGAAGATGCTTTGTCTTCCTTAGATTAGTTCTGGATACAGGTACTCTGTTTAATAGTAGCTTGTACATAATGATCAAAACTGAAAACACTATACAGCGTTACTTTTTTCCCCCGAAGGCTCGTATTGTGGAAATCTGATTGATTCTATTCACATTGTCATTATGCCAGGTAATGCGGGTCCCAGATGCGTTAATAGGCATCAGTACATGCCCCATATATCACACCTCCATCCATCCCTTTGAATTTTACCTACAAGATCTTGTGATCACTACAGTTAGTTTTCCTCGTGCACAATGAGCTTACCAGGCCACTTAGAGGGAATGATAGAAAAATATAGTCCATTTTTTATGAGAACTTGCCATTGAACCATGTTGCTGTATATCTACCCTATCCCCCCATAGTTCTCCTGAGTTCATTAATCCCCAGTCTTCAAAAAATTTACCCCACAGTTGTCCCTGGGCAGTCTTGTTAATATGGTCTCCCCTTGTGAGGCAGTATTCTGATCCAAGGATTTGTTTCTCCCTTATACATACAGGTATTTCGACGTTCACGTCCCCCGCGACTATTAACATCACATCTGGGTAGAGTTGGTAGGCTTCTTCTATAATTGCCCCGAGTGGTTCCAAAGAGTCAGTTATATGATTTTTTACATTCCAATAAATATTAACAACCAGAAAATGACTGGAACCCTCACAATTCGTAAGCTTAACAAGGACAGCTAGGCACCATTTTGGTAGTCTAAAGATTTTAATTATTATGGGTCCCCAATCCACCTGTATGGTGATAGCTAGACCCCCACAAGGCCTACCCAGTTTCCCTTGTGTAGCAAGTTCCGAATGAACAACAAAACCGTCTAGAACACAAGGAGTAGTGAGCCAAGTCTCCTGCAAACAGATGAAGATACATTTAGACATCAGGAGACACATTTCTGGAGAAGTTTTTAAAAACCAATGGCCCCTCGTGTTCCAAGACACTAGGGTAAAAGTACCTAGATTATTAACTATTCGGTTTTAGCTGCATAATAGAATCTCGCAGGATCAAAGCTAGCCACCTCAAACTGGGATCATTTGAGTCACCATCATTCTCTTTCCAAACCTTGCCAGTTGACCTCTCAGGCTGTTCCATGCCTCTGCCTTTTAAAACTGGCTGGTCCGAACCTCCATCATTATTTTGCATACCTCTACTATAATTGCAGAGGTCATAGCCAAACCTATAAAATGTTTCTGCCTCCCGTAGTCCAGCTTCATAGATTGCTCTGAAATGGAAGACTATTCTAGTATAGTCATATCTTTCTGTGTGTACATAATCAATCAATTTAATATCCACAGATGAGATGAGACTAAGGTTCGGTATATCATTGAATAGAGCAATGATTCTCCTTCTGTCCAATGAGACAGGCCAACCTAGTGGAAACAAATAATATATTAAAACACTAGGAAGTTCCAGAAAGTGTGGCTGCCGTGTGGCTGCCTCAACTGTATTTCCTTACATGCCCGAGGGTTTATATAGGCATCTTTATTTACGTCCTGCTGGTATAGATCGCTCTGCACTCCATTCTCTGCTTGATAATTCCCTGTCTCAATCTTTCTGCCCATGCTTTCAACATGTCCAACCTCAACTACTTCAATAGTTGCTTGGCTCTGAAACTCAGTTGCTAAAGGCACCTTTGCTCTCTTCTCCATCATTAACTTCATCACTCTCTGCACAGTTTTTTCAACCATGGGTAATTCACCCTCTAGACCAGCGGTATTCAAACTGTGGGTCGCGACTCCCCAGGGGTCCGTGGGTGCATCCCTGGGGGGCCCTGAGAGCTCAGAAAGAAATATTTTTTATAAAAAAACTTTTTTTTTTTTTTTTTTTAGATTGGAAGAAATGGGCTGGGGTGGCTCACATGGTCGGGTTGAAACATGAAACTGTCTCAGGCAACAATGAAAAAGCGGCCCGCAGTTGTAAATGGATATTCATTCCTTTAGTCACAGACTGGGCCTCATTACAACTATGGCGGTACGGTAACAATGGTGCTGTTAAGCTACCGGCACCATTGCTACCGTACCGCCATAGTACGAGTTGTGCTCGCGGGTGTCTGACAGCCCGCCAGGTCTGACCTGGCAGGCCATGCGGTACCCGTGAGCACAGCTCGTCGGATGCTCCGGCACCATTATTAACGGTGCCGGTGCATCCGAGCTCCCCATTCCCATTGAACCCTATGGGGCTCTGATGGGAATGGGGTTCTACCGGTACCGGCACCCGCGAAAGGGCAATTATCAGGTCTGCCCAACTCGGCATGACCCGGTAATTGCCCATTCGCGGGTGGCGAACCCGAATACAACTCCAGCGGCAGCCGTGCCCGTTTTACCGGCACAGCTACCACCAGGGTTGTAATGAGGCCCACTGTTTCAATAGTACCCAAGGGGGTGCTTCGTGTTAAAATGTAAGTACATTGTGATATATTCAGCAACAATGGTCAAAATTACTAACTGCATAGTTAAGTAACTCATAAACCTGGTCCACATTGGCCAAAATGGTGGCCCATTTTGACTGGCCCACACTAGCATTTTACATTTTTGGTACAGGCATTGCCTATAGGCCAGTACGAGCCTGGCGGCTCATCCATAATGGCGAGGGGACACCCACCCAGTGGCCCCTCACCCATTATGGAGGAGCTAAGGAGCCAGCCCAGTGAAACAGTGAGCACTCCCTAGCTGCTTTTTCCAGCTGATGGAGTGCTCCTGGGCTGGCTGAACTGTCAAAGGGAAACACTGTTTCCCTTTGACAGTTCAGTTTAGTTCCCCAGCCACACATGCTCACTGAGCCATGCAAGTGCTGGGGTGTTTTGCTTCGCCAGCATTGCATAGCTCATTGGAAATGCTGGCTGGGGCACTGCATGTCTGTATGTCCGAGGGGGAGCTTGTGCGCCTCCTCGCACATACGGACAGAGCAGCCTGGAGCAGGGCGTTTCAGCACCCACACGCAGGCCAATGCAGAAGGTATGTTTATGTTCATTGTTTTTATTTAAACATGTGTATGGATGCGTGTATGCTTATGTTATGAGTGAGTGTATGGTGATGGATGCTCGTGTGAATGATAGAGTGATTGCTGTATGAATGTGCAGCGCCTTGCATACCCACATAATCATGTTGATTGTGTTAGGCCCAGTGGGGCCCAGGAGACAGGGATGGTAACTTTTTACTGGACATCCATCATAGATGTCCAGTAAAAAATGTCATGCCTGCCCTCTGGGCCCCCCAGCACCATTTGCAAACTGATTGGTTATTTACCCATTTTTTTGTTAAAAGTATGCTCTACAATGCAACATTTCAACCCATTATTTAACGAAAATTCACAGGGGGAAACCCCCCCGAACCTCCCCTTAATGCCCCTCCACTTAAAAAAGATTCACCAGCCGCCACTGGCCCTCAGACTGTGTTGGGAACGGGATGGGGGAACCGAGGGACTATGGTGGGAGCACAATGGGCGGGAACCATGGGATAGTGATGGGAGCAGAGTGGGGAGAGCCCTGGGTGTGTGATGGGGTGGGGAGAGACCAGCGACTGGGTAGGAGTGGGATGAGGGAGCCCAGCGACTTTGATGGGAGCAGGTGACGGCGCGCAATATATACTGTCCATTTGGCATTTCTGGGGGGTCCCGACCTGCCCAAATTTTGCTCAGGGGGGCCCTGGCCAAAAAAGTTTGAAGACCACTGCTCTAGACCTTCCGGGCAAAGTCCGCTATTACCATTGTTTAGTGCATTCCCCCCCCCATCAAACATTTGTTTCATCGCTCTCCATACCATTCTTTCGGTCAGAGTTCATTCTCCTTTATCAGCAGCTAATCCACTGTCTTTCATCTCTACTTCGTGTCCACGTGCCTCAGGCAGCAGTTCTTCCCTCCACACCTCGTTCTGCTCTCCAAGATGTTTAACCCTCGCTGGTCCATAAGACTGGAAACTAGATTTAGCTCCAAATATCTTAGAACAGGATAAGGGTGATAACTTCCTATAGTCAGTCAGTGGGGAGCACAACTGACTTGAACATTGGTATATCTAGATTCATTACATAATCCCCTCTTTCATGCAACACAGCTTCCCCTACATTGTTGCCAGGATGCCTGGTATCTACTAATTCAGTAGATTCAGGATGAATACTGGTGGACTCATTAGTGACCATAGCTTCAGTTTGTACCAATGGTTCCGTCTCTTGCCCCCCTATTTCATTAGCCATTTTTTGGGGGGGAAAGAAGTATAGGAGACTGGCCTTACTCGGAGTACCTTTCTGTGGGCCATTACTCAGATTTGGTCTACCTCCTTGTGTTTTTTCCTTTTTTTTTTCATAGTTTCAGTTAGTGTGCCAGCCGCCACAGTGCCACCCTCCCTATTGCAAATCACATCCTCCTCCCCTGACACATCCAAATGTGTTAGCATATCAATATCATTTACCTCTTCTCCGATCAAATTCTGCCAATTTTTCTTAGACACTCTATTCTGCCCTTTACCAGGCTTCCGCTTTGAGGTGTTGTTTACTCTTTTAGGCGGTCCCTCCTTTTTGTTTTGTTTTTGAGAGGAGGCAAGTACCTCACTGGGAAAGCACCCCCCTTAGTCATGGCATCACTAGCGTCAGGTTGGTATTTGTTCATGGGGACGATACCCAGGATCTTTTTGCAGTGGTCGCAATACCCCATTATCCTGTATGGATTCAGTATATATCCCTTTGTTGACCACCACTTTCGCCTCTGTCGTAATATTATTATTTTTTTTTTATTATTTTATTTTTAAACATTTATTTATTAGCATGTCAACAAATACAAATCACATCGATATGTTACAAGGTTTTTTTTTTAGATTTGAGCAGAAGCATAAACACATCAGTTAACTATATTCCAATAAGTACACAATGCAAAGAAACATAACAACCTAACACACCCCCCTTAGACATACTAAATCCCTTTCAGTGTACGTAAACAACAGTCTCAAAAAAGTATAACCCCCCCTCCTATCAGAAGACATACATAGACGCCAGACTCCACGTAGACAAACACCAAACTAATACACTAAGAAAGAGAGCAAAGAAGAAAGATACGAAAAAGTAGAAAGAAAAGAGAAAGAGGGAAGAGAAGAGAAAGAAAAAAAAGAGAAAAAAAACAAAAAACAATTCCCACTCCTCAATATGATGCATATCTTAGATATTTAGCCATATAAGGCATTAAATGGTCCCCAGCGAGTATCTGTGGATGCTATGAAGCATCAGAAATATACCTACAGAAGGAAGACAATGACGGGGGTGCGGGCCCTCTGGTCTTTACCCCTGTGAAGGGCTCTATGAGAATGGCGCTGGAAATGTCCCTACCTCCTTCTCCCCCAAGTGAAGCTGGGTTGGGAGACCTAAAAATGAATGTAGGTGAAGAATCTATCCTCCTGATTGAATCTGGACAGAATAAGGAGGATGAGATCCGTAATGCGAGTCCGGACGAGCCCCAAAAATTGACTGTGGAAGATGTCTCCTTGCTTCTGACTGCATGATTATGGGTTTGGCCTGAATTTCATGAAGTGTGTACACGACTACTCTACACACACCTGAATGTCAGAGTGTTGATGAATGGGGCCCTGTCCGCGGTGCTTGAAGTGGAGGGAGGGACAAGGCAGGGATGCCCACTCTCCCCGTTACTATTAGCACTCGTAAGCGAACCCCTGGCTGACTTTATGAGGATGCGACACGCAAGGGCGGGTATCCCTATAGCTGGGAGTATGGAATTGATTACGCTGTATGCAGATGATATGTTGTTGGTGAGGAAACCAGAGAAATATCTCCACATAGTATTGGATGCGGTCCAAGCGTTCGGAAGACTATCAGGCCTTCGGCTAAACATAAATAAATCTGAGATGTTTCCATTGACAGAGGGCATGGTGCCGCCAAGCGATCTATGCGGGCTGCGCTGGGCTACCCTGATGGTGCATTACCTGGGGGTAGAAATGGCGCGCATCACTGGTTTGGTTCGCGCCCTCAACTATGACGCCTTAGCTGTGGCGTTATGCACCAAACTGGACCGCTGGAACCACCTGTCAATTTCTCTTATGGGAAGGCTCGCGCTGGTCAAGATGATCATATTGCCCAAACCATTTTATATCTTTGCCGCAGAAACAGTGCTTGTTCTGCCTTTCTGTGGAAGGGGGACGTGCGGGCCAGCTTTCGGCACCTCACGCAACCATATGACCGGTGCGGACTAGCGGTGCCGGACTTTGAAGTGTACTACCTGTCGGCCCAGGCACACTATGCCATGAATTAGGTTGCAGCCACACCACACACCTCATATGTGTATCTGGAGTCACAAGAGAAATAAAGGGCCATACTACTCCACAGGAAAGAGGGGGAATTGTAACCATTTGGACCCTGTACTAGCCACACAGCAAGCATGGGCGAGACCGACACAGCAGCCCAGCAATACTGTGATGTATAGCCCTCACCTGCCACTCTGGGATGAGCCATACCTGGCCCCATCGAAGGATACAACCCTGTCCACACACTGGCGGGAGGCGGGGTTCACATGCACCACGAAAGCCAGTATAGATCCTGGGAGGATATTAAATCCCAGATAAGTGACACCCCGCTCCAGAAACTGCAACATTTTAGACTTCAGTTGGCAATGGCAGCGACACAGGGTGGATTCCAACAAGAACCAGAGTCACATTCATCTCTCAATTATATAGCCTCCTCAGGGGCAAGCAAGAAAACAGCCTCAGCACTGTACAAAATAGTAACAAGGAAAGCGCAGGTACCCGATATCATAGGGGCATGGGAAAAGGATCTAGGGGAGGTATTCACCGACTCTCTCTGGTCATAACTGTGTGCTCTCACAAAACAGGGATCGACAAACACCAGATTCCGACTGATCCACACCCCTGCCCGATTACAGAGAATGTATGCAGCGGCCACAGGGGAACGTCCTAGGTGTGGAAGCTGATTTGATACATATGCTGTGGTCCTGCGGGCAGCTTACTGAATTTTGGAACTGGGTTTGTGCAGCACTTGAGGTAATGGTGGAGCAGCCAGTGGAACGGGAACATGCTATGTGTACTTAAAATGAACACAGCGAAATGCAAACTCATAAATATTGGGCTACTACTGGCTAAGAGTGCCATATTACTGAGGTGTAAGAGAAGGACACCCCCATGATAGAGGAATGGGTGAACGACCAGGAAGAGGTATACACTGGACTGCTCCCTCGGGCCAGCAGACCGAGAGACATTTGAGGAGGTTTCCGTAATTACTTGAACAGTAAAAGTGATGCGGACAGCGGTGCAAGCGGGGAAGAGTAAACGCCACCATGACGTGCCTGTATACTGTTTGAATACTACTACCTGTGTGAACATGCAATGTAGTTTTAATGCTTTATGGTGTCACTGTGCAACTTAAAGACTCTAAAATGTGGTTCGTCTTGGAGATCATGGGTTAAGGTCAGAAAGAAAATATCAGGATGTGCACAGGCTTCTAATATGGTGACAAGGAAGAGACTGACCAAGTGGTGCCATAGTAGTGGCTATAGACTTAGTAAATGAAAACCAAACCCATCCATCCCCAACTCCAAGGAAGGTTTCCTTACCTAAACTAAAGAAACTCTGGTGCTTGGCAGCAAGTATGCGCGAGTCAAAACAACACGGCACTGTCCCAGTCGCAAATGTTCCTCTACATCATTCCAGTCGCTACAACAAAACACCATAAAGACCAGCTATTGTTAGTAATCCAGGAGAACGACCCCCTTCTCCAAGATGCAAAGCATCCAAACGCCTCTCAGGTTGTTCAAAGCAAAAGTTTCAAAAAGGTTCTGGGTTCTCAGTAACACAACAGAAAACAAAATAATCGCAAAGTTCTTGTGGGGCTAGGAGAATGACCCTCTTCTTCTAGCTGGTTCCCCAATGTCTTTCAAGGTTCTGAATAAGGTCTGTAGTTACCTTATAGAGGTTTTCACAATCTCTGAGTTTTGCACATCCATTGCTCCACCCCCAGTGGCATGAAGAAGCAGTTCCTGGAGTCCCTCTCGACTTTCCAGTATCATCCTGTTGTGGATTTAACCTATGAACTGTATGACAAAATGGTTCACAGTTTTCTCTATATTTCTTTATGGTTTACAGTCTCAGAGGATTCTCGCCATCTTGGTCCCCCCCCGCCCCCAAGCGAAAAGAAAACAATGTTTTTTCCATTTCTTAAGGAAGGCAAAAATGAAGGTGATAGCAGAAAAGACGAGACTCTTGGCAGGATCTGGTGTTGACCAATCAGCAATGGGTAACAGACTGATGAGAGAGGATGATTGGAGTTTGGCTCGATGGACCTGCCTGAGATGAGTCTGGGATGTGACCAGGAGGAACTCATCTCTATCAATGATTGCTCTCCTGAGAACTCTGTTCTTGTCAATGATGCTCCAGAAGACCCGATGAAAGGTGTCAGTTTCTTCGGATTGTACTTGAGAAGTCTGGTTTTCCGGAGCCGTACTGACAGACTTTAATCCCAAGGGCCAAGATGAGGGTTAGCTTTGTTACTTTACTGCTCCAAATCTTTGTGCGTGTTCAGCTAATAGTTCTTTACACCATCCTGATGTTATTGGCACCCTCAGAGGCCCTCTGAAGTTTCCCTTGGCCCTCTCCCGAACTATAATAATTCCTGTTACCATGTTCTTGGTGTCAGGAGTTTTCAACGGTTCAGCCTGATTTTTCGTGATGGCCAATCGCCTTTTTCCACTCTCATTATGGTTCACTTCCTGGGTCCTGTACAGCAGGCTGTCGGGAAGCGGACCGGGGACTCTATCTTCCTCGTCTGTATAGATCAGTGTATGTGGTTGTGCGAGTAGCGTTAGCGGTTTTGGCAGAGCTGTTGGACCGCCCGGTCCACCCACTACAGGTCAGGCCACCATGACCCAATCTCCGTCCCTCTGCAGGGCTGGCTGGTATGATGATTTTAAAGCATTTTACGGACAAAATACTTCTGGTTAACCGGGGTGTTCTGCCACTCCTACCCCGTGCTCAGCTTGAGTCTCACCCACCAGTCACCAAGTATCATCTGAAAATGTTTAGTGCTCTGCCTCCATGCGAGACACCTACTCCCTTCTTCGTTTCTGCTCTCTCCACAACCAACAGCTTGTCGTCCTGTGAGACGGCATTATTTGTTCCCTTGAAACACACCCTTCATTTTTCACGATCGAGCTTCTCGAGCCTGCCTCTGGGTTTTCTCTCACCTTTGATCTTGCTCTGGTTCTCGATTTCTTCCTCCACCTTGATTGTGTTCTGTCTCGTTTTCCCTCTCCGGTTCTGATTCTCTCTCTGGTACCATCCTCGGTACCCTTCCGTCCTTTGTTTGTTTCCGACACCCTGATATAGAAGGGCCCGCCCTGATGTACCATCCCTTCCATGGACTACAGCTGTTCTGGTACTTTTCCCGGTCATTTGCATCGTTTGAGTGCTTCTTCATCTCAGTACCTAAAACATCAGGATGGTTCGATGTTAGTTTAAACCCATAAGCGATTCAGGTACCATCGCCGGCTAAGGGGCTGTGCCTCCCAATCACGTCTTTATCCGCAGGGGAAGAGTTCCTCGCCATGAGATCATCCCGCATATTACCACCACTAGGGGGACTATTGGTTAGTGGCCTCGCGTCCCTAGCCTATTGGAGAGGGGTTCTCCTCTGGGGGGGAAGTGACACCATATGAAGGATCATCACACTTCCTATTGGTTAGTGGCCTCGCCTCCCTAGCCTCATGCCGAGGGGTTCTCCTCTGGGGGGGAAGTGACACCATATGAAGGATCATCACACTTCCTATTGGTTAGAAGCCTCACCTCCCCAGCCTCATGCAGAGGGGTTCTCTCCTGGGGAGAAATGACACCATCTGAAGGATCATCACACTTCCTATTGGTTAGCAGCCTCATGCAGAGGGGTTCCCCTCTGGGGGGAAGTGACGCCATCTGAAGGATCATCAGACTTCCTATTGGTTAGCAGCCTCGCCTCCTTAGCCTCATGCAGAGGGGTTCTCCCCTGGGGGGAGGAAGTGATGTTATCTGAAGGATCATCACATTTCCTATTGGTTAGCAGCCCCACCTCCCTAGCCTCATACAGAGGGGATCCCCTCTGGGGGGAAGTGACGCTATCTGAAGGATCACCACACTTCCTATTGGTTAGAAGCCTCACCTCCCCAGCCTCATGCAGAGGGGTTCTCTCCTGGGGAGAAATGACACCATCTGAAGGATCATCACACTTCCTATTGGTTAGCAGCCTCATGCAGAGGGGTTCCCCTCTGGGGGGAAGTGACGCCATCTGAAGGATCATCACGCTTCCTATTGGTTAGCAGCCTCACCTCCCCAGCCTCATGCAGAGGGGATCCCCTGTGGGGAGGAAGTGATGCTATCTGAAGGATCATCACATTTCCTATTGGTTAGCAGCCCCACCTCCCTAGCCTCATGCAGAGGGGATCCCCTCTGGGGGGGAAGTGACGCTATCTGAAGGATCATCACACTTCCTATTGGTTAGCAGCCTCACCTCCCTAGCCTCATGCAGAGGGGTTCTCCTCTGGGGGGGAAGTGACGCTATCTGAAGGATCATCACACTTCCTATTGGTTAGCAGCCTTGCCTCCCCTCATGCAGAGGGGTTCTCCCCTGGGGAGAAGTGACGCCATCAGAAGGATCATCACACTTCCTATTGGTTAGCAGCAGCGTCACCTCCCTAGCCTCATGCAGAGGGGTTCTCCCCTGGGGGGAAGTGACGCCATCTGAAGGATCATCACACTTCCTATTGGTTAGCAGCAGCCTCACCTCCCTAGCCTCATGCAGAGGGGTTCTCCCCTGGGGGGAAGTGACGCCATCTGAAGGATCATCACACTTCCTATTGGTTAGCAGCAGCGTCACCTCCCTAGCCTCATGCAGAGGGGTTCTCCCCTGGGGGGGAAGTGACGCCATCTGAAGGATCATCACACTTCCTATTGGTTAGCAGCAGCCTCACCTCCCTAGCCTCATGCAGAGGGGTTCTCCCCTGGGGGGGAAGTGACGCCATCTGAAGGATCATCACACTTCCTATTGGTTAGTGGCCTCGACTCCCTAGCCTAATGCCGAGGGGTTCTCCTCTGGGGGGAAGTGACGCCATCTGAAGGAGTGTCACACACACACAGCATTATCGGCCGTGTCCAGCACACTAAGCACCAAGGAGCATGAGGTCAAATGCTTTACAAACACAAACATACCATTACAATCTTGTTTGGGAGATGGAGAGGAAAGAGCAGGTTGGGTGACTACATAGTTGTGTGAAGAGACTGGAGTGGGACGAGATTGAGTGCTGGACCTGAACCCCGAAGGTGACATATGATGCGGTCTGTGCAGCGGTATGGACAATGTAGACAAGGCAAGTGCAACCATTTCCCTTTGCTGCATGCCAAGGAAGTCGTTGACAGACAGCACCTTTAAGACATGAAGCCCTCTCCGAGCAAAGTCATGGGCCGGGCGCACTGGACGTTCTGTAGGCCTCCGACACACTTTCAGGGGATGCCTATAGGGCTGTGGGAGGCTTGATCCTCTCTGGCCCAGAAGTTCTTCTGGGAGTTATCCACAGAAACTTAGCCTGTGTCTCCTGAGCACCAGCTCAGTCGCCTGCCTCTTGCTCCTTATAAATACCATAGTTCTGCCCAGCATGTCACCTATCACCTTGCACTCGACTATATTCAACACTAAGTCACCGTGTAGTTCCCCTCTACATATAGATGACCCACAATCATCGCTTCTCACCAGCCTCCCCCGCTCTCCTACTGACAGAAATTTAGGACTCGGAGCTAGATTAGTTAAAAATTATGAGCCCCTTGCCCGCTCCATGACCACCAAACAGAGATTAAAAACCGTGACTACCCGGCCTAGCCACCTCAAACCCACCCCAAAACCTAACCCATCCCATAACTCTAACCCTATACAGCCACATAGTCCCTCTTATCAGGTTAAATCGGAACTAACACAAGACCACCCCCAAACCACAAACACCAAAACCACTGCGAGTCCCCAAATCAAGGGAGCCTTAATCAATGCTAGATCATTAGTAGCCAATGCAACAGAAATTGCAGACCTGATCCTAAAAGAATACCTCGACCTCCTTGCTATTACGGAGACTCGGCTACATCCGGCAGCAGGCCCAATGCTCATGCTTGCAGTCCCAGACAACTACTCCATCTTGAGACAAGACCGACCCAATTCCAGAGGTTGGGGTGTTGCAAGTATACATAAATGTAGTCTTACCATGACAAATGTAACCACTACCAACGTCCTCTCTTGCGAACTACTTTCTGTTAAAGTTCCTCTTACCAATGCCCAAACCCTCGATATCCACTTGATCTATCGCCCTCCAGGCCCAATAGGTACCTTTGATGAGGACATTAACACTATTCTATCTAGCAACCTTAAAAGCTCCACCCAAGTACTCACCCTAGGGGACTATAATATGGGTTACAACGACCCGGAAGACCTAATTGCTAGTAATACACTTAATACCCTCTCCGAATTAGGATTTACCCACAGATGTATGGTACCCACACATGCCAAGGGCAGAATACTCGATTGGGTGGCAGACCATAACTGCCTAGCTAACATCATCGACATCTCACCATTAGCCTGGACTGACCACCATCTGGTATCGTTCATGCTCTCTACCATCCGACCCCCACCCCTGCCGATTAGTAGGGCCCCACCCACACTCACGAGAAACAAGAGAGTATCACTGTGGAGAGACTTATCCCCGAACTTACTCCCCACACTGAACACACTCCCTGACAACCTGAATCCAGAGACTCAGGTCAAAGAATACAACAAAATCATGTCCACCTCGTTGGATCTAATCGCCCCCCTCAAACTTAGACCAAGCAAGCCCAAAACCCACCTGAATAATTGATAACACCATTCCTTAAAAGTTTAAGACAGCAAAAAAGAAACTGTAAAGCCACTTGGAAGAAAATCCTGTCAGTAGCTAACAAATGTAAACTTTCTAAACTAAGTGCCCTTTACAAAAAAGAAATCTACCTTGCAAAACGTACCTCCTTTGACTCCTGCATATCCCAAGCTAAATCAAACATTAAGGAATTATTTTCCATCCTCAAAGAAGTAGAAACCCCTATAGCTCCACCAGATACCTGCACCAAAGATAAAAATTGGTGTTCAGAAATCCAAAATGCCTTAGCCAATAAGATTACTACTCTACAAAACAAAATTTCCAGCAAAAAAGCTTCCCTGAATGACCCTCTCTCGTCCAAACTGCCTGAGAAGCTTACCTCAAGGGAAACTACTCTATTTAACTTCTCTAAAGTCACCTCACTTGAAGTAGAAAAAATTATCTTGTCATTGAAACCGTCGAATTGTCAGGGTGATCTGTGCCCCGCACAGCTCATCAAAGATGCTGCTCGTGATCTCTCCCCTTTCATCAGTGGAGCCTTCTCCACTGGCTCTATCCCTACCAACTTAAAACAATCCTGGGTACTCCCACTTCTAAAAAAAACCACACTCGACCCAGCCACGCCTACTAAATATAGGCCTATAACGACCATACCATTTCTTCTTAAAATACTGGATAAGGTCGCCTATGTACAAATACAGAAGTATTTGGAAGAACATCACCTACTAGGAGCCAGACAATCAGGCTTCCGTCCGCAACATGGGACTGTGACCGCTCTTATTGACCTTAAAGCACAGATCGACCTGCTCAGAGACAACGGCCAAGCCACCTTACACCTCCACCTAGACCTCTCGGCAGCATTCGACTTGATCGACCACTCTGTCCTATGCACGCACCTACACACTTCAGCTCACCTTTCTGTTGAGGCCATTACATGGATTAGATCATTCCTCAACGGCAGAACCATGAGGGTCTTTTCACCCACAGCTGCAACAGAACCCATACCTATCACTTGCAGTGTGCCACAGGGCTCTTGGGTCTCCCCCACACTGTAGAATATATTGACCAAGCCCCTTTTCGATGATTTGGATCATCTCGGTATCACCTACACGAACTATGCAGATGATAACCAAATCCTCCTTCCGCTTTCTGGAGATTATGGGAAGGATTTGGCCTTGGTGAATAGAGTGTATCTCATCATCCAGGCATGGATGGCCACATAGGGACTATGCCTGAATGATGATAAAACGGAACTCATTATCCTTGGTACCACCACCAGCTTAAAGCAACTAGGCCCTGCCTATTGTTCCTTCATGATTGATGGCAACAGCATCAAAGTAGGACAAGAGGTTAAAACACTAGGCTTTTACTTGGACTCCATCTTCTCCTGAAACAGACAGGTGAACTCCTTAGCCTCTTCTACGGCTTACACGTGTAAACTGATCCGTGCAGCCAAACCCTTTCTGTCCGACACCAGTTGCTTGACCCTCGCTAGAGCCCTCATACTGTCCCGCCTGGACTACTGTAACGCTCTCTGTCTTGGGTCGTCTAAAGCCACTACCAACAAACTTCAAACACTTCAGAATAACGCCCTTAGAGCAGCACTGGGTATTTCCAGAAGAGAGCATATTACAGTCTACTGCCAACAGAATAATTGGCTCTCTATCAAAGACAAATTCTCCTAAAAACTACCTCACAAATCCCTCAATAACGCTGCCCCCATCCACCTGATAGATTCCATAGACAGACCTCCCCCGAGACCCACAAGAACAGCCTATAAAGACTGCCTCTCTGTCCCCAACTTTAAACGCTCCACTATAGGGGGTAACAGTTTCCCAGTGAAAGCTGAACTGTGGAACTCTCTACCACCAACTCTCAGAATGGACCTGCCCTATCAGAACTTCCGATCCAAGGTCGTTTCATGGTTGAAAACGTAGGCCGACAAACATATCCATGTGCATAGTCCTCATACTGCTGCCATCTGCACTTATTGTACCGCCTATTGCCTGTACTCACTGCTGCCTATCTGTATATATTCCTGTTATTATTCTCATCTGAGTATGTACATAATTCTTCGTTGTTGTAACTAAGCCTCGCGATGTCGTGTAAATGTTGCGCACTGTTACCTTCGGGTATGCTCGCGCATTACAAATAATACAAACAAACAAACAAACAAACCAGACTGTTCTACCCATGGGCGTAATTTTAGGGGGGGGGGACGGGGGTGTTTGTCCCCCCAACTTTCATGGCACACTATTTTGTCCCCATTCATTTGAATGTGGCACCTTTTCTTCGGAGGTCATGTCCCCCCCAACATTTTCAGCAAAGTTTTTTCCACTGGTTCTGCCCTGCACTCCTCCGCTTGCGCTCTGCCCCTCGCAGCCTCGCGTGTACTGGCACCACTTCAGATGTCTGTACCGCTCGGCAGGCTCTTAGTCCAACAAACATATATATCTCTCTCTCTCTTTCTCTCTCTCTCTCTCAGCAGCAGCACTCACGCAGCACTCCACTGCCATGACATCACGCAAGCAGGCAGGTAGAAAGCACATCGCAGCAGACTGCCGGCATATGCTAGCTGGGGCTCAACACACGGAGCTACCTTCTGAACCATGGTGCCATTCAAGCCATTCGGTGTTGCGGATGAGAAACCCTGCCCCAAGCAAGGCGAAGACACTTCAGGGGTCCGCCGTCTATCCCCCTGGGGGAGGGAATTAAGAGTTGTAACTTACCGGGAGCCCCCGGTCCAGTGGGGCTGAGCAGAGCCCGCCCGGCCACCTGTGCACTTCCTCGTTCCTGCTTCACTCCCTGCTGCCTCTGAAACACTCCCTGTTCCCCGCCCCTTTGCTCCTCTGCCGCCCCCTTGGGTCTGTGGGCGTGGGGCGCACTGGGAGCGGCTGGGGGCCCCCAAGAGGCCCCTGGCGAGCTGGGAGGGGTCAGCGGGCGGCAGCAACCACTCCCATGCACCCGGGGCCTCCCCCAAGCGAGGGCAGAAAGGGGCATGCCGAGGCCAGCTGGGCGGGGGCCGGGTGCCACGTGGCTGACCCTGCCCCAGCCCTCACCCTCCCACTGTGCACTCAGTATACATGCCAAAGAGTGAAGGCGCAGAAAGGCAGCGCGCACCCGATGCATACACGCCCCATTCCATTCCGCAGGTACACGTCCGCTCCGGGTGCATTCTGGGGCGCGTAGTCCTTTATCCAGGACTAGAACCAGCACCGCCACTCTGCCACCTCGCCTGCCTTCACGTGGACGTAGCTCGCAAGCCCTGCTGCTGCTGCTCTGCCACTGCGCTGTGAGCAGTGTGATGGGGCTCTGCAGTGAGCCCCCCCATGCCTGAGAGAGAACGCGGGGCCCCTAATTTACCCATGTGGCAATATCAGGAGTGAGCAGACAGCTGGCACCTTGTGCAGGCTTGGCAGGCTGGCGGATACGGCAGGGTGTGGGAGCACACACTTATGTTAAGTGGCGAAGCCGGGATTTGGGGAGCAGTCTGCGGTTCAGGAACTTGAACACCTCTCTACCCAGATGGAATTCAAAGAAATACTCTTTGTAAAAGGTCTCTCGTTCTGTGGAAGGCATTGTAAAACCATAGGGATTGTGTCTTGCTCACTGAAACCAGCAGAAGTTTCTCGATTGCTTTTATTTTCGCTGTGTGTGCATTGGGGCATATTGCTGAAATTAGCAATGCGCTTTTATTTTAGAGGCTACAGATACGGATCATTTTGAATGATTGCAAATAATAACTGCGTTTATCAAGTTCTGCTTTCTTCTAAATGAGAAGGCAGCCTCATTAATATACCCCCTGAGCCCTGAGTGGAGGGGGTGAGCAGGTCAATACCGGGTGTAGAATAGCAGGGGATCCTATAGCAGAAAGTTGCAAAGGCAACTGAGCAGGTTGAGAGACTGTTGCTGAGATGTTATAAGTTTAGACCTTCCTGTAAATCATATGCCTTCTTTCCTATTCCTGCGGGAACATGTGCTGTAAAATGTGGTGTTTTGTCCTGGGGATGAGTGCGGCTCCTGCGCGTCACTCGCTGTACAAACTTTTGCCCAATAGCAAAAATCAAAGGCTTGCCCCCAAGAATATACGCACAGTAAGGGAGCATATCTTAAAGTGAAAGATACAAATTTAGTCCCCTTAGAAGAAAGAGCACCAGACAAAAGAGCAGTGGCCTTTTTAAAAAAGTAATCAACAACAGAAAAATAACCTGAGAGAGGGCATTTTTCATTCAATACGCTGGCCGAGTATATAGGGTGCTCACCTTTTTAACCCAGCGATATGCAGTGATATAGTCCCTAAAAACGAAATCCCAATACAAGCATCTGCTTTGATGATCATTTTATGCGTCTCATTGTGGTCTGCACTGGAAACTTAACAACCTGGGTGAAATCGTGCTAGCCAAATACAGGGACGCCATTTCAGCAAAATGCCAGAGGTCTCGGAAGTGACCTCACATGACCCTTGACCTCTGATGACATCACCGGAAGTGATGTCATTTGACCCCACCCGAAGTGAAAGCACGGGAAGCGATGGAACATGACTTTTCATCCCTTGAGAAAATGGGAAGTGGCATCACATAGCATTGTTCCTAAGAACACTACGATAAATATGGTCCCGAAAACACTGTAATGGAACAAGAGCTTCCCAGAATTTTAAATCTCTTGGATAAAGGGCACAAATACACACATCATATGTTGAAAGATCTGAGGGAAATCGTGACATTTAACACAGAGAAACTGTCCAAAATGGAGGGTTTCATATTAGCACAAGAAGCCTGTCATAAATTTCACTTAACATGCCCAGAAAGAGCAGCGGCTATTGGAAGTAAGACCTTGCCTCTAGTGACTTCTCACATTACTTTGCTTTCACAAGGTACTCAAACAAGTGATGACCTCTTATTGGCGAATGGAATTCCCACCTCGTTTGCCAACATACTGTCCCTAAACCCATGTTCAGGAGGAACAACACCTTTATCACCTCCTATTGACTTCATAGCAGTTGCTAAACTGCAACACGAGAGACAACTGCAGGTAGAACAAATATTGTTCAATGCAAAGTTAGACCCTCCTGAATGTCTGCAAAATGATCTGGCGGTCCCCGCACTAAATCAAGAAGGTGAATCGCCAGACAGTCCATCGGCTGTTACTGACATTCTGGATGAAGTCGTAGCAACCCCCGTCTCAAATTCTGAGATTCCATAACCCGTGACTACGGCTTCCAATGTCTATTTCACTACTCGTAGAACCAAGGAAGCTTTTCAAAAAGCTGTAAAAAGAAGACACAGAGCAAAGCATAATAAGAAGAAGGTGTCGGACAAAGAATCAACTGTTTGTTCTTCTTTCAATAGCTCGCAAAATGTTCATCTTTTGAACGCTGGTTCCGAGAAAGTTGGTGCAGCTTCAACTGAAGATCATTTTCTTAGCCAACTCAATGACGAAAGTAAAAAGGCATTACACATTAAAACTCAGCAAAAGGTGGAAACTCGTGCTAATATGAATGATGCCATTTCCTCGCACCCTTCAAAACCTACTGCTGTTGTAGAGGTTGAGTTAGGAAAGAATTATGTTTCTCCTGTGATGTCCTTCAACTCGGGCCAAGCTGCACCCTCGACTTTGGTGCAGGCAAATATGAACACATACTTCCTCCCCGTAGAGACTCTTTGCCTGCGGTGACAGCTGCACGGATTGAGAATATTCCAGGGCTTGCTCCACCGCTCCCAATCTCTGTGCATGCAATGAATCGTCCCCCACCATCTCTCTCTCATAATGAAGAAGTCAGACCACAATCATTTACTAACTCTTTATCTCCTTCATTAAAACCTTGAGTTGACTCACTTCCCTGTGCTAACATGCCTATTTGTGACCTCCCAAAAGGACCACATGTCTGGTCTGCACAAGAACATGAGACAGTTAAAGTCGAGAAGCTTGCTTTGTCAATACCTCCTGCATTCCCTCTGGTTATAAATGGTGATACTTTGTTATCATTTCAAGAAATTCCATGCGAAATGCAAACTACCATTGGATGCATTAGCAATTCTCAACTTAATAGTTCAGCACGTATTAATCGCGCTTATCGAATGAACTCCCTCTATAAAATTCCCTCCCTCCGTAACCTTATTTCTCAAGATGTGGAGTGGATTAAGCTTGCAAACATCGATAATAACCGTAGCAATGATGGTATTGTTTTGCCTTGTCGATTCTGTAAACAGTATGCAGAAACTCTTAAACATTTATGTCTGAATGTGAAGAACTGCTTTCACTCCGATGTGTTAATTTTAAGCATTTATTCACGGAATATCGTGTCTTGACATCGGAGAAATTATGGGATTTTTTATTTTATACCAAAAGAAAGGCAGTGAGATATGCCGTTGTAAATTAACTTTATCAATTGAAACTAGCGAGGTATGTCACGCTGAAATGATTGTATAAGAGCTTTGCTCAACTAATGAGAAGGATACTTGAAAAAATTGATTGCCTTATCTTTATTCTATTGATTGCTGTGCTCTTGGTTTATAGTTAATTTTGCCACTTTTTGACAAATACCAGTTATGTCTCACAACTTCATATTTCTACTAGCCCCTGCCATATGCATTAGATATGTGTTTATAATGGGTCATAGAGAATTAGAAAAGCCAATCGCCAACTGGCCATTTCTGTCCTTTTCACAAAATGTATAACAGTTATAAATCTGCAATTGATCAAGCACGTTCCTAATCTCATTATCCATCTTTACACCGTTTGTCATATTTGTCCCATTTTTAGATCAGCCAGAAAACCATCCTAACTGGCCATTTCAGTCTCCAAAGTCCTAGGAAAATGCTCTTTATCTCTTTAAAACCGCCTGGAAATTACATAGAAACATAGCATAAAACGAAATTATTTCTCATTCTAATTGCTGCGAAATGTCTATAAATAAAATCAGTCCTTTAATGTCAATTGGTAGGATCTCTCCCCCTCTGTGGGAGGGGTGCTTCATTTCCCACAGCTGATGACCAGAGTTCCCCTTGGAAGTTGTCAGTTTGTTCTTGGTGTGGAAATCGATATAATATTGTGACCCCAATCGCATTGTTTAAATGTATGTTGGCCTACGCCAAGCTGTCTAAAGAATATTGTGAACATAGGTTCCGCGGCAAGGTCTTGACCTTAATGTATCGTGTAAGCTGCCATCTTGGATCTAGCCGCCATTTTAGGTATTCTTGCAGTGGGGAAGTCACCCCGAATCACAAAATGGAGGCCGAATGACATTGCGAGTAAGACTTCGGCCATGGTGACCTCTGCACACGTGAATGAATAATATGTCCGCAGGCTACTTGTTAGGGTCATGAACTAAGACCCTGTCCTCTGTTTAACCTAGGTGTAAATATGTAACTGTATCAGCGGAACCGATCTAATATATGGAGATTGTATGTTCGACCTGGCTACGAACCCTAGCCATGGTTCCAGAAATGGTTAACTTGTAGGAGGGCTGGCCAATGCAGTACTAAATGTATAAAAACCCAAGCATCCCGATGATCGGTCTCTCCCACTTTCAGTGCGAACCTAACGTTGAAGGTTCGTGTGTTAGTCAGAGGGCCGAATAGCTATTCGCATGTCAATTGACCTTGATAACTTGGTAACTTTGTAACTTTGAAATAAAGCGCTTTATATGGTCCTTTGTAACCTGTGTTGGTGTGTTTCCATTTGGGCTTCCCGGCCTCATGTCAATTTCTCTGTTTCCACAGTTGGCGCCCGAATAGGGACCCTCAAGATTGATGCCGGATCATTGAAGGTTGACGCAGACTATCGAATCGGGATCGGACGGTGTGATTCTGCGGGCCCGACCGATCGAGACGCGATACCTCGGCAGCGCTGCACGATCCGATCCTTGGGCGATAGTCGTGCGGTCTGACACGGCATCTTGACGAGGGTCCAGATCCGAGGCGGGCAGATTTGCCGAAACCACTGAACACAGGTAAAATTTGTTAGTTGAAGTCCTTTGAAAACCGTACGGTCCTCCTTAGGTTTGGTCAGGTGTAGTCGTGACCCGGCTCTTAATTTAACCCTGACAATTTGAATTTGGCGTATTGTATCTGCAGACACAATTATTGGACCAGGTAACACCAATTCTTTGAGAAATGCCTGGGAAATTGTCTAGCTGTTTTAGGGCTCTATTCCGCAGCGATCGACAATCTTTGGAATTTAGCCGTCCGGCACCAGAGGAGGGGTCGCCGGCGTGTACTATGTACTGTAAGTATGGCATTGGTAGTATTGTATTTAATGACATTTGGCACAGACAGACCAGAATTGCCTCCGAATTTCAGTGGCCAATCAATGGTAGTTTTGAGATCCCCCGTATTGAATACTTAGAGTCGATTTTGCTTAAGAAGAAGGCTAGGCCAGCAGCCTTTGATGTGTTACAAAATTGGAAAAAGGAAGCATTACAGCAGCTTAAAAGTAGGGATAAACATGCACGACGTCATAAAACGAATGCCGAAAAGGCATTGTTATATGACAAGGAAAAACGATTTTATGAAACCCAGAAAATGGACAGAGCTTTTTCGCTCGGAGTCCAGAAAATTTACCCTTCTAAAGATTTCCATGTTTCCGAGGAGTTTATTGAGAAAATATTAAACGAACGGAGGCCTGATTCTTCAGCGCCACCTCCGTATGCTCCTGTTGTGGCCGCTCTTCCCGTTCCTGCTATTGCTCCTATCGTTATTCCTACTCCTCTTACACAGCCTACTACCCCTAGTTCCTTAGTTGTCGCTCCTCCGTCTATTTCGTCTGCTACTTTACCTCTTTCCCCTGCACCCATGTTAGGTTCACCTACACTTTCGATTTCGGGGAGTCCTGTGTTTATTAAATCAGATCCTGGTGCAGGGTCGGGGATAGTGACTCGTAGTACTGTTCCTGCGGGCAGGAAACACAAACTATTTGCTTGGGCTAAACATTGCATGGAAAAAGGTGATCAAACTGAGGTATTTTCAACATTATCTAATTTGCACGATTTTCCCGAGAAAAACGTTTTTATTGAAGGACTGGGGATTCATTTAGGTGTAATGTGGGGTAGATTGCAGACTTCGGATCTCCCACAAGGGGTGAGAGATCTGAACGCTTTGGCACTCTCAAGGGATACCGAACAGAAAGTATATGGACATGTTGATAGATTGTTTGAGTTTAGACAGGATTTTGAAAGATTACAAAATGAGGATGATGAGGACGATAGGATATATATGCAGAAACGGTTCCTTTCGTGCCGAAGATCAGCACCCGAGGAAGTACGGATCTGTACTAGAGATGCGGTTCGATGGATCTCGGATTCATCAATACCGCCGGATGAGGTATACGATACATATAGTCAATATACGGTAGAAATGCAAAGGAAGGTAATTCAAGTGATGGTACAGCACTTGCAGGAAGAATGTATAAGAAAGAAGGTTGGTTGCCCCACAGAGTTATTAGGTATTTGTAAAAGAGCTTTTTCGCCTGACACTTCCACAGCTGCTTTAGCGCTTGATTTGGCCTTATTACTCAGTAAGCGGTCGGAGGTCCCTATATCTCAGTTGCCTATGAGAGAGGTCCCTCCGACCCTTGTCCCAAAAGTAGAAATCCCCGCCAACGCGGCGACTGGTGCTCCCGCGGTGGATATCCCAGCACATTACGTATCACAGTTTGTTCACGTCCCGTTTTCTCGACAGGAAGTGAACACGATCAGACAATCAGTCCCTGATATTAGGAAGAACCCGACAGGGTTTTATAAAGAAATCGAATCCGTTTTGCAGTCTTCCGTGTTCACCTTAAGTGACATGGATTTATTGTTTCCAGTGCTTTTACCTGTTGATGTATGGAAGCAGGTACGGACGGTAGATGATGTGCCGGGGTTGGGGGATACATGGGTAAATCTAACTAGAATAGATGGGGAACGACCAGCTGGTGAGAAACCACCCCAGGTAATACTCACTATACCTGATAGAATAGTTGCCAAATTGAAAACTATAATTCCAGAAAAAAGGATTATTTGGGACAAGCTTACGGCCTGTGTCCAAGGAAAAACTGAAGGTACCACTGAATTCTTTAATAGGTTTGAACAGGTGTTCTCCGACTTCAGTGGACAGGATTTGGGTACAGAGTCGGGGAAGAGGTTGTTTGTGGACAAATTTGTGCGTGGATTGTTGCCCGACATCCAGTCACAAATTATGTCCTCAGAGAGCGCTTGGCAGGCAAAATCTCAGTCAGAGGTTTTGCATATGGCTCAGTATTATGAAAATCGGGTTAATAACGAGAAAGAGAAAATCGAAAAAAGAAGGGGTGACCTAAAGACTAAGGTATTGTTGCAGCAAATTGTCAGGCACCCCAGAGGAGGTACGACACAAACTAGAGGTTAGTACATTCCAAGAGGAAATACTCCTCTAAATTCTATTAATATTAATCAGTGTGCTTATTGCCGCCAGGAAGGTCACTGGCGAGCACAGTGCCCTGCCCTCCGTCAGAGGTCAGGAGGCACATTCGGAGGTATGGGTAGGCGACCACGGGGCCGCCCTGGAGCAGGGGGTCCTGATAGAGGTCAGCTTCTACGAGATCCCCAGCAACCTTTTTCACAGGAAAATCAGACTTCGAGTATGGACTCAAGAAATATATTTGATCACCCTTCCGCCGTCTATCTTTCTGAGGAACTTCCCTTTGATGAAGTTCTGCCTTACTAGGATTGCCCGAAGCAGCGTTTGGAACCTTTACCTATTCCCGTTATTCAGAAGGGCCCCTATGTTGAATTATTGGTAGGGAATAGGAAACATCAGTTCTTGATCGACACTGGAGCGCAGAAGTGCTCCATTGACCATTCTCGGGTTCCAAACATTCCCCTGTCAGGGCAAACAAACGTTTCTATAGGGTTCTCTGGTATACCAACTGTTTGTCCGGTCTCTGCGCCGGTATCCGTTTCTTTGGGCCCTTTTACAGACCAGTGCCCTTTTCTTCTTACTTCAAACTGTGGAGAAAACTTGCTGGGGTTGAATTTGCTGAAGAAACTGAATGCAGTGATCCATTGTACCCCTGACGGAATAAGATTGACAGTTTCACCACAGCAACCTTTTAACTCCCAGTACTTGACCCGACCTCTACCTCCCGAGTTCGGTATTGTCCCAGAATGTTTGTGGGCAATAGACGACAATGATGTCGGGATATTGCACGTTGAGCCCGTCAAGATAGTATTGAAACATGGGGTTAAACTGCCGCGCATTCCGCAATATAAAATTTCAGTTGAGGGCGAGCGCGCTTTGAAATGCATTGTCTCCGATTTTGTACATCGTGGAGTGATCAAAGAGATTACAGGTAGCTTATGTAATAGTCCGATCTTACCGGTATATAAGAAAGGCGACAATGCAATTCCGTACCGGTTTATAATAGACCTTCGTGCTATTAACCGGGTAGTGGCCCCACAATTTCCAATAGTGCCAGATGTAACAACAATCTTAACAATGATCCCTGCTACGGCTACGCACTTCAGTGTCGTAGATTTGAAAAATGCCTTCTTTAGTATTCCGATACACAAGGAGAGCAGGTATTTGTTTGCGTTCACCTTGGGGGGACGCTCATTTACATTCACAAGAGCACCTCAAGGGTACACTGAAAGTCCTAGTATATATAGTAGAGCCTTAAAAGAGCAGCTCGATACCCTTGAACTGCCACCTACTTGCACGCTGCTTCAATATGTAGACGATTTGCTCTTAGCTGCAGACTCTGAGAAAGCTTGTAAAGAAGGCACTATATTGTTGCTTGTTCATTTAGCTGAACATGGTCACAAAGCTTCACTTAAGAAATTTCAATATTGTTGCCAGGAGGTTGCCTATTTAGGCTACCTCCTGTCAAAGGAGGGGAGAAGATTGACACCTGAACGAATAAAACACATTTCTGGCATGTCTGTCCCAAAAACACAGAAGGAAGTCAGAGCCCTGATAGGGATGGCGTCCTACTGTAGACTGTGGATCCCGAATTTTGCCCTAGTGGTAAAACCGATGTTGGCTTTGACGAGGAAGGGCATTTCTTTGCTACTGCCATGGGAATCGGAACATCAACGATCATTTGAGCTTCTCAAAGCCGCGCTGTGTTCAGCACCGGTTCTGGGTACACCAAATTACGATAAGGCCTTTGTGTTGTTTGTGCATGAATGTAATGGATGTGCTTTGTCTGTGTTAACGCAGGAACATGGAGGGAAGAATATGCCGTGCGGCTATTATTCCTCCGCCCTTGATCCTGTCGCATGCGCTTTGCCGCGATGTCTGCGCGCTGTTGCTGCTGCTGCTGCGTCTGTAAAACAGAGTGAGGGGATGGTCCTAGGCCACGATTTGATTCTGATGGTACCTCACTCTGTTGATATTCTATTGAATAAAACTCAAACACAACACCTTACTTCTGCCCGGTTGACCAGGTATGAATTAGTTCTATTTGCTCCTCATATCCAAATTAAAAGGTGTTGTGTTCTCAATCCGGCTGAACTTTTGCCTCTCCCGCAAACTTCTGCTTGCGGCGATGATGGATCACATGACTGCCTGTACGCCACCGAACAAGAAACAAAGGGCAGAATAGACCTCTCAGATACTCCTTTGGAGAATGCGGAAGGGGAGCTGTTTTGTGATGGCTCCTGCTTTAAACTTCCGAATGGCACATCTACAGCTGCTTATGCAGTTACTACTTTGAACAAGATCGTAGAAACTAAAAGGATTCCGTATAACTCTGCGCAGGCCGCAGAGATTATAGCGTTGACTTGTGCTTGTGAGCTCTCCCAAGGGCATAGAGTTAATATTTATACGGATAGTCAGTACGCCTTTGGGGTGGCTCACAACTTCGGAAAATTGTGGTCGGAAAGAGGGTTTCTGACCTCACATGGGACCAAGATTCAGCATGGTCCCTTAATAGTACAGTTACTTTCAGCACTCTCACTCCCTAAACAACTAGCGATTATGAAATGTGCAGCTCATCGTAAGGTCATAGATGATGTGGGCAAAGGAAATGCTTTTGCAGACTCGATAGCTAGACAAACAGCTACAGACCTTAGCACAGACATGTATACCTCAAGGGAAGTGAGAGATGGTTGTATAATAGATGAAGGCATTGGGTCTGTGCGAGATATTCAGACTGATGCCTCTGTTGATGAATCTAGGAAATGGGCTGAAGGCATGGGGAAATTGGATGACGAAGGGTGTTGGGTGGACGCATCTCACGGGAAATGGTTGCTTCCTGATTCTTATGTATTAGCAATGGTCACAATGGCACACGGTCCAACACATGTGTGTGCCCAGCAAATTGCGAAGATATTACAGCAGGTTTGGGTGAATGATAAAATTTTGGAAACTGCAAAAAGATACGTTAGGAATTGTATGATTTGCCTACAACACAATGTGGGTAAAGGGACAGTGACTCCAAGGGGAAGTTTCGGGCCCCCCTCTGTCCCCTTTGAAACCATTCACCTTGATTTAATTGAAATGGAACGTTGTAATAACTTGAAATATGTTCTTGTCATCATTTGTGCTTTTAGCAAGTGGGTCGAGGCTTTCCCTGCCAAAGATGCTACCGCCATGACCACCGCAAAGATCTTGGTGAAAGAATATTTTCCTCGATTTGGGCTCCCGAGGATAATCTGGTCGGATAACGGCCCACATTTCATCGCAGCTGTAATATTGCAAATATGTGTTGCCTTAGGGATTGAGAAACGTTTTCATTCAGCTAGGCACCCTCAAAGTGCGGGGTTGGTAGAAAGACACAACGGTATTTTGAAAAACAAACTTGCAAAAACATGTGCTGAGACTAAATTAAAATGGCCAGATGCTTTACCTATTGTATTGTTAGCTATGCGCACCACGCCCCAGACTAGAACTGGGCTTGCTCCATTTGAGGTAGTGATGGGAAGGCCTACTAATATTTGGGGCCTCCCTAAACCTAAAGCCCTGAGGGATGTGGAGAATGTATTGCTTGTAGATTATTGTAATCAATTGACTAAAAACCTGTATTTCATCTACCACCAGGTGAAGGCCGCTTTACCTGTACGGTTTACGGGCCCAGGACACGATATATTGCCCGGCAGCTGGATCCTGGTAAAGGCCTACGAAAGGTCTTCCTGTCTCGCGCCTCGCTGGCGGGGACCCTACCAGGTCTTATTGGTCACCAGGACGGCTGTGCGGGTGGCAGGAAAGAAGAACTGGATACATGCAACACACATCAAGAAGATCCCTCACCCGACGCCACAAGTTACAGAAGAAACAGAACCCCTTGCTGATGCTGCACTTTCTGATCTCGGAGTAGCAAGCAGCGTTGTGAGTGCGTCGGAGAAGTTCTCTGAGCCTGAGGAGCTCGGGGAGCCGTCCATTTTGTCTCCGCACTCCCTTGATCAATCACTTCCGGAAACTCTGGTTTCAAGTTCTGCGACTTCCGTCGCCACCGACGTGACGCTCCCCTCAGGGAGCGACGATATTTTGCTTTTAGATTCGGAAAACTTGGGTACCATCAGGTACAACCTTCGAGCACGAAAATAAAATCGTTGCACGAGTATCGTGCATCTGGAAGAAAAAGGAGTGATTGGAATACTATTGTCTTTCCCTTTTTTGGAACACAGAAAAGGAGGGTTCTGTTGGCTAGGGTTGGGAAGGACTAAGAAGTCGCGCGGCCGAAGTGCCGCCAGCAACGAACATTGGGGCCGTCGATCGGGACAACCATGATGCCTGCCGCCTTCACCGCTGCTCCTCGTATTGAACTATTAGATAAGGAGGTGACCAGTTCGAACAATGGACAATGTGCCCGGGCCCTGAAAACGTACTGTTGTGTTCTTGTTTTGATTATTGTTAGTTTTGCAACTGCTGCCGTGGGACTTTGGTACTTTGAAGAGATTTATCCTTTGAAGCCTCTGTTACCGACCGAAATTGTACCAACTGTTTTGACTCCCTCTGTACACCTTCACACTCTGTCCCCTAGGGACTCTCGGCATAGACAGAAGTATTATAATAACACTCTGATGATAGTGATGAATGCTACGCATGCTATTTTTAATAAGAGTAATTGTTGGATTTGCACGCATTTGCCACAACATGGGAACAAGGGACTGGGATGGTATATACATCCCTTACCTCTAACGACTTCCTGCTATGCCTCTCTTAGAGCACTCTTCTTTGGCCGATGGAATGATAGTATCTCAGGGAACTTCGATGGCACTAATTTGAATGAATTTGAGAGACGTGAATTGACTCCCCTGGGATGCTCGCTTTTCGCAAATAGGAGTAGACCTAATATCGCTTCTATTAGGCCGTCTGATAAACTTTCCTTTCCTTTCCAAAATCTAGTTTCTTTCAAGATGGCTCCGATAGGCAATAAGGATGCCATGCCTCCTTCTTATTCTGTAAATCACAATCCTGATTCTGTCCCTTTCTGTGTACAAAGAAATGGCACTAGGCCAATGGGAGATTTCGAGCCTTGTATACATATTGTAAATTTGACTGGGGAAAATAGGCCTTTGTATGTAGGGGGACCCGTTTATTTTGTTTGTGGTAGTTTAGCTTTTCCCTGGTTGCCCAAGGATTGGCAGGGGACTTGTTATTTAGGGATATTGTTACCAGGTGTATTTATAGCCAGTACCTTAGAGGTATCCAAGGCTCGCCCGCGACGAGATAGTGATGGAGATACCCCCGGACAAGTGTTCGGGGATATAGCCAAATCAGTAGTCCCCTTTTGGGGACAAATAGCAAATTCAGAAAACATTAGGGGATTAGCGAGGGTATTGGAGAAAACGATCAACCGGACCACGGACATACTTTACAATATGACCTTAGAGCAAAAGGCGATAAGATTGGTAGCACTGCAAAATCGAATGGCATTAGATGTCATTTTAGCCGAACGAGGTGGAGTATGTAAATTAGTGGGGTCCGCTTGTTGCGTTTTCGTACCAGATTCTTCACCAACAATATTTAAAGCAATTCAGAACTTACATATTCTTAGTTCTGAAGTCCATATCCCTGTAGGAGACTGGAGCCTTAGTACCTGGTTTTGGGATTCTCTGCGATCTTGGGGGTGGAAGGTGCTTTCTGTCATTTTAGGTATTTTAGGGACTCTGTTATTTCTTTGCTGTTGTTTTCAATGCCTCCCAAGTATATGCGGAATGATGGGGGAATGTTGTGCCCAGGTAATGAGCGCAATAGGGCGAAAGATATACACTCCGAAGACAGCATCTAAAGAGTTCATGTTGCAAGAAGTTCTTACGAACGATCTTATGGCTATTGATATTTCAGACAATGATGCGGAACCTATGAATGATAATGCCTTCAAGTATTTTCGAAAGTATTAGAAAACTATGTTTTAGCACTTGGCATAGGCCAAAAGGAGGGTCTGTGGAAATCGATATAATATTGTGACCCCAATCGCATTGTTTAAATGTATGTTGGCCTACGCCAAGCTGTCTAAAGAATATTGTGAACATAGGTTCCGCGGCAAGGTCTTGACCTTAATGTATCGTGTAAGCTGCCATCTTGGATCTAGCCGCCATTTTAGGTATTCTTGCAGTGGGGAAGTCACCCCGAATCACAAAATGGAGGCCGAATGACATTGCGAGTAAGACTTCGGCCATGGTGACCTCCGCACACGTGAATGAATAATATTGTCACATCGTGGGGCAGATGGCGAGTCTGGGATCGATATCGACGTAGTCTGTCGTAGAGTCTGCCGCCACGTTCCCCTCCCTCTACGTGCCTGCAGGTCTAGTCTTTCTCCGATCGCGTACGCGACCGGGAGCTTTTAGCCTTCAGCTTCCGGGTCGCGTACGCGTTGCAACGCTCCCTGGTTTTTCGCTTGTCGTTGCGTTGCTAGGAAGCCTTCTGTGTATCCTCCGCTCACTCCTGCTGTTTCTTTCTCTCCTTCGCTTTTCCTTCTTCCCGTTCTGCCCTCTTTTACCTAACCCATTCTCTCTCTTCTTGTCCCCTCCTTTCTAATTTTCACTCCTACTTATTGTACTGCCTCTGCCTCCCGCTGCTTAACATTTTGCCTTCCCGTGTACCGACCTAGCCTGCTATTGGACTACTTCTGCCTCCCGCTGCTGTTCAATCTTGCCTTCCCGTGTACCAACCTTGCCTGCTATTGGACTGCCCCTGCCTCCCGTTGTAGTGAACTTTGGATCTTCCTGTGTTCCGACCCTGCCTGTTTTATTGGACTGCCTCTGCCTTCCGTTTTGGTGACTTCGATCCTTCAAGTATACTCCGTCTGTTTACGGACCACCACCTGAACTCTCCCGTAAGGGGTTTTTTGTGCCTTTGGCTTTTTCCCCTCATACGACGGTCGCGGAGGATCTTTCACCGCATTACCTATACGGTATCGCAGTGGCGTCCTTTCGCGGCCGTCCCTATCTTCACAAAAAAAAGGAGAAACCAGGAAACCAGGAAGGAAAGAAGATCAGGAGAAAAGACAGAGGTGAGGAGGAGGGGGAGGGGTTTGAGACTTCCTTTGAAGAAGAGGACATTGCTGACCTTTGTGATAGTTTGCAACGCCCCAATACCAAGATGGCAACTCCCCAACAGATTCAAGAATTAGTAGCCGCTGTACAGAACCTGAACCTGGAGGTTCAGAATTTAAAAAGTGCAAACGCAACATTGCTACAGCGAGTGACAGAAAGAGAACGCCTTTCAACAGATCTACCTCCTCTTCCTTTAGTCTCCGGCAAATTCGATGGGAACCCCAAAAGGGTCAAGGAATTTTTGGATGCGTGTAATCTTCACTTCTCTTTTCGTACACATACTTTTGACTCCGATCATGCCAAAATTGGCTTTATGATTACTCATATGACTGGCAATGCCCTTGCTTGGGCCACCCCCCTAGTGAACCGAACAGATCCAGTGCTGCAAGATTATAACGCCTTCAGGACTTTGTTACAACAAACCTTCTTACGAACCGAGAGTACTTATTTGGCGTCTGAAGATCTGCTGGATATACGCCAGGGCGAGTCAGAATTGCTTACTTACATCACGAACTTCAAACAAGTTGCTTCAGAAGCAGGATGGCAGGAACAAGCGCAGTATGCCATCTTTCGACGGGGGTTGAGAGAGGATCTCAAGGATGAACTGGCCCGTATCGCTCGTCCAACAACGTTTGATGAACTCGTGACTGCTACACTTCGTATTGATTTCCGTTTGGCTGAACGACGCGCGGAGAAAAGGAAATCCAAACCCTATGCGTCTCTTCCTTTGGTTCCCCTTCCTCCCGTCCCTACATCCTCTTCAAGATCCACTCGAGAAGAACCAATGCAGATAGGGACTACTCGTGCTCCACTTACTTCTGAGGAGCGTAAGAGGCGCAGAGAAGGAAACCTGTGCATGTATTGTGGGGCTTCGACTCATCTCCTTAGGGACTGCCCAGATGTCCCTCCAAGACGGTCGGGAAACGGTCGCCCTCGGTGAGTGTCAGGACTAACTTCCGAGGGGCTTCGAATAGTCCATATGTTACTCTTTCAGTCTCTACCCCTGCGATCCCAGAAGATGCTCGCCTTATGATTTTATCAGTAACTCTATTACTGGGTGACTCGGAGATTCAGGCTCAGGCTCTATTGGATTGTGGCGCCGCTGGCAATTTCATGGATACCTACTGGGCCACTCAGAAGTGTGTGCCTCGTATTGCCAAGAAGGAGGATCAGAAGGTGGAGGGGGTCGACGGCGAACCTTTAAGCTCTGGCTTGATAACACACACCACGGAAGTACTAGTGATGTCAGTCCAACAACATACTGAAAAGATATCATTTGACCTTATCCGTGCGGCTCACTTCCCCATCATCCTTGGGATTGGCTGGCTACGAAAACACAACCCCAAAATAGATTGGACAAAGAACCTTCTTAGCTTTCACTCCGCTACCTGCAAGTCTGAGTGCCTGCCTGAACCTAGTTATGAAGTTGTCAAGACATCAAGTTGTTGTGAGACCAGATCTGTTCATTGTTTGCCCACTGATCTTCAGGAATACACTGAGGTAGTCACAGAAAAGATACCTCTGGATTTACCTCCTCACCGTCCTGAAGATTGTGGGATAGATCTCATGCCAGGGGCTCTGGTCCCTTTCTGTCGGATGTTCCCCCTTTCTCTGGAAGAAAGACGCTATCTCAGAGAATACCTGGACAAGAATCTAGCCAATGAACTCATCAGACCTTCAAAGTCTCCGGCAGGGGCCTCGCTATTCTTCATACCAAAGAAAGGGTCACAAGAGCTACGTCCCTGCATTGATTACCGGGGTTTAAATAAAGTAACCATCAAAGACCGGTATCCCATGCCACTTATAACAGAGATAATCCAAGCTGTACATGGGTCCACCATCTTTACAAAACTTGACCTAAGAAACGCATATCACTTACTTCGAGTCCAAGCAGGAGATGAGTGGAAGACTGCCTTTCGGACTCCATACGGTCTATTCGAATATCAGGTAATGCCCTTTGGCTTAGTCAATGCTCCTTCCATATTTCAACGCTTCATGGATCGCCTGTTTTCAGATCTCCTATGCCATACTACCATCGTTTATCTGGATGACATTTTAGTGTTTTCTCGAACACCAGAAGACCACAAGGAACATGTTAGAGAAGTCTTTCAACGTCTCAAAGATAATCATCTTTCCGTCAAACTGAACAAATGTGTTTTTGCTGCATCCTCTATCTCCTATTTGGGATTTATCCTTTCTAGTAAGGGTATCTCGATGGATCCACAGAAGGTCACATCTATTCTAAATTGGCCTTCGCCAAGATCAGTAAAGGAGGTACAGAAGTTCCTAGGATTGGCTAACTTCTATCGGAAGTTCATTCCAAACTTCTCCCAAAGAGTGTTACCCATTACATCTTTACTTAAGAAGTCTTCTATGCCGTTTACTTGGTCTGATGCAGCCGAGGAGAGTTTTCATCTTCTCAAAGAAGACTTTTGCTCTGCTCCCATTCTACGACAACCAAATCAGGATCTCCCCTTTATACTGGAGACTGATGCGTCGGCGATGGCGGTTGGGGCAGTTCTACTTCAAGCTCATGACAATCTCGAATATCCTGTCTCTTATTTTTCAAAAACACTCAACTCTAGTCAAAAGAATTACTCGGTCATCGAACGAGAACTACTTGCCATGAAACTAGCGTGTGTCGAATGGAGACATCTGTTACAAGGAGGCATTTATCCATTTACCATCAGGACTGACCACAAGAATCTACAAGTGTTGAAACAGTTTGAGTGTTATAACACCCGACAAGCAAGATGGGCACACTTTTTTGCCCAGTTCGACTTCAACATCACATACATTCCTGGAGAACAGAACCTGGTGGCGGACGCACTTTCTCGTCGCAGTGATTACCTTACAGAGACAGAGGGCAACCGAGATTTGATGTTTCCGAAAACCAAACAAATCGGAGAACTGTCTACCTTCCTTAAGCAAGTCAGAGATACTTCTAAAGAAAAATTCGAAGGGGATCTCCACCCCATAGATACCAAGTATAACATCAAGGATGGGTTCTATCTAGTAAAAGATAGATTGTATCTACCCACATTTGAACAGAGGAAGAAGGCACTGTTATGGTGTCACGATTCTAAGATTGCAGGACATAGAGGCATCAGAGGTACCCAGGAATATCTTCTAAGGCACTTTTATTGGCCAAATTTAAAGGAGGACGCTAAGAAGTACGTACGGTCCTGTCTTATTTGTCTTCGCAACAAAGTATCTCATCAAAGACCAATAGGATTATTGAAGTCCGATGCCGTTCCTGCAGGACCTTGGTACACCATCTCCACGGATTTCATCGTAGAGTTACCCCGGTCTCAGGGTTGCACTTGTATCATGGTGGTGGTGGACTCTTTTTCCAAACTGGCCCATTTTTCCCCCCTACTTGGCATTCCCTCCGCTGCAGAAATGGCAGAGGTTTTTCTAAAAGATGTATTTCGTCTTCACGGAATACCCGCTAAGATCATTTCGGATCGGGGGAGTCAATATACCTCACGCTTCTGGAAGACCTTTTGTGAAAAATTGGGCATAGAGAGAGCCTTATCTTCGGGTTTTCACCCTCAGACCAATGGTCAAACGGAACGACTTAACGGAACCCTCGAACAGTATCTAAGGTGTTTCATCAACCGACAACAGGATAATTGGGTTCCTCTTTTACCCTTGGCAGAGTTCTCATATAACAATTCCGTTCATTCTGCACTTGGTATAAGTCCTTTCTTTTGCACCTATGGCTATCATCCCCATTCCATTCCACCCATCTCTTTAACCCCCTCACACACACCTTCGGTGGATTCTTCTCTTTCTCACATACAGAAGGTACATGAAGAGGCTAAGTTGAGCCTTCAGGAGGCACAAGATCGTTATGAGATCCAGGCTAACAAACATCGTAGACAGGTTCCAGGGTGGGAAGTAGGATCCCAAGTCATGCTCTCTACCAAATATCTACCCCGGTGGGTTCATCCCTCTAAACTCTCTCCTAAGTTCTTAGGTCCTTACAAGATTACGCACAAGATAAATCCTGTGGCATTTCGTCTCCAACTTCCTGTTAGTCTACGAAGGGTGCATCCAGTATTTCATACTTCCCAATTGAAACCATTTGTAGAAGATACCTGGTCCCGTAAGTCTCAATCCAATCTTCTTCCCACTGATCCTACTCCAGAAGAGTATGAAGTCGCTCAGATATGCGATTCACGGTATCATAGGGGTAGCCTCGAATATTTGGTAAGATGGAAAGGATTTCCCTGTTCAGAAAACACTTGGGAGCCCAAATCCCACATTCACGCCACTCGATTGTTACGCCAGTTCCACCGTTTCCATCCGGGGAAACCGGGGGGAGGATGTTTTCGGAGGGGGCATACTGTCACATCGTGGGGCAGATGGCGAGTCTGGGATCGATATCGACGTAGTCTGTCGTAGAGTCTGCCGCCACGTTCCCCTCCCTCTACGTGCCTGCAGGTCTAGTCTTTCTCCGATCGCGTACGCGACCGGGAGCTTTTAGCCTTCAGCTTCCGGGTCGCGTACGCGTTGCAACGCTCCCTGGTTTTTCGCTTGTCGTTGCGTTGCTAGGAAGCCTTCTGTGTATCCTCCGCTCACTCCTGCTGTTTCTTTCTCTCCTTCGCTTTTCCTTCTTCCCGTTCTGCCCTCTTTTACCTAACCCATTCTCTCTCTTCTTGTCCCCTCCTTTCTAATTTTCACTCCTACTTATTGTACTGCCTCTGCCTCCCGCTGCTTAACATTTTGCCTTCCCGTGTACCGACCTAGCCTGCTATTGGACTACTTCTGCCTCCCGCTGCTGTTCAATCTTGCCTTCCCGTGTACCAACCTTGCCTGCTATTGGACTGCCCCTGCCTCCCGTTGTAGTGAACTTTGGATCTTCCTGTGTTCCGACCCTGCCTGTTTTATTGGACTGCCTCTGCCTTCCGTTTTGGTGACTTCGATCCTTCAAGTATACTCCGTCTGTTTACGGACCACCACCTGAACTCTCCCGTAAGGGGTTTTTTGTGCCTTTGGCTTTTTCCCCTCATACGACGGTCGCGGAGGATCTTTCACCGCATTACCTATACGGTATCGCAGTGGCGTCCTTTCGCGGCCGTCCCTATCTTCACAAAAAAAAGGAGAAACCAGGAAACCAGGAAGGAAAGAAGATCAGGAGAAAAGACAGAGGTGAGGAGGAGGGGGAGGGGTTTGAGACTTCCTTTGAAGAAGAGGACATTGCTGACCTTTGTGATAAATATGTCCGCAGGCTACTTGTTAGGGTCATGAACTAAGACCCTGTCCTCTGTTTAACCTAGGTGTAAATATGTAACTGTATCAGCGGAACCGATCTAATATATGGAGATTGTATGTTCGACCTGGCTACGAACCCTAGCCATGGTTCCAGAAATGGTTAACTTGTAGGAGGGCTGGCCAATGCAGTACTAAATGTATAAAAACCCAAGCATCCCGATGATCGGTCTCTCCCACTTTCAGTGCGAACCTAACGTTGAAGGTTCGTGTGTTAGTCAGAGGGCCGAATAGCTATTCGCATGTCAATTGACCTTGATAACTTGGTAACTTTGTAACTTTGAAATAAAGCGCTTTATATGGTCCTTTGTAACCTGTGTTGGTGTGTTTCCATTTGGGCTTCCCGGCCTCATGTCAATTTCTCTGTTTCCACATTGGTAGTGGGTACAGGAAGTGGCTCACACATCCCAGTCAGGTTTTAGTCACACTTGCTTTCTTTGAAATCCCTGAGCCCCTCCCTTAAAGTCCGGCAGAGCAGGGAATGATGACACCCTAAGTAACATCACATCTGACTGTGGGATGGTTCACTTGTAGGGGAGACTTCCAGTGGGAGCAGGGCTTTTAATTGTGACGTTACCTGCCTTAGCCCAAACTGTATTTTCCGGTATTATGAGCCTCTTCAAAGGTGACTGACGTCTTGTGGGTGGAAACGTAATGTACATTGCTTAGTCAACCACCCCACCCACAGATATTTCCCTGACATTTCAATATAAGCAAAGCTATCCTTTCTCAGTGGCTTTTAAACGTCATTTTTCTTTTTCACACGTGTGCAAGCCGTTTCTGCATCTAATGTTTCAAATCCTGTCTTGTATATCATGGGATTCTTTAATTTCCTCTTTTGAAGTGAGTCTGCATTTATTACTGTTGGTCCATTGACAATGAGGGGTAGGCCCCCCTCCACAGGGTTTTCTGATTTGACATGAATCAAAGAAGAAGCCAAGCTGTTTTTCACCCTTACGCTCCCTTCTTGCCTCCCTCTATGGTGCTCCCAATCTCTCCCATCTTCTCAAACTGCTATTCTAATGCCTATCATATCCCTCTCACTAAGTCTGGTAGGAAAACGTTCAAGAAGGATATCCTGGTCTCCAACCCTGGCTCCTTATCGCTGATACCCACATCAGTGCTTTCTCCAGAAAGACCCTAACCGACATCTCTTTGTCATTCCCTCTCCAGACCTATGCACCCCTCACATAGTCTCGGCTCTCTCTCCTATCTCTTCCTCTCCCATTAATGGTGGTCCTCTTGGCCTCCTTCCACTCCTCCAAGACCATCATCAATGTCTATCAGAATGGCACGTCTTGGTACAGGGCCCTCAGCCCACTCTCCTCCTTTTCGATAGGCGTCTCCCACGTCTTATCAACATCCTTCCTTCTCCCACTTCTCCTACAAGCACCTCTCTAGCTCCTCAGCCACCTCCTTCCACCGTCTCACTGCCTCATTCCTCCTCCTCTATGGCTACTATGCCACCTCCTGCTACCACCTCTGCCCACTCCCGGGTTTCCCACTTCCGCTGGGTGTACCTCAAGTCTGTACCCCACCCTGGAATTCTTTCAAATGTGGCAACCTACTCCACATTGCTACTCTCAACTCTCGCTCTGCTGTCAAACACTCCTCTGATATCTGCTACCTCCTCAAAGAACTTGACCTGGAAGTCATCACTCTCACTGAGACATGGTTCACGGCCAGCTCTGTCACAAGTTTTGACACTCTCCTCCCTGATGGCTACAAGATCCTCTCTGAGGCCAGAACCAACCGTACCAGAGGTTGAGTAGCTCTGATCTTTCCGGAGTGGGTCTCTGCTTCTGTCATTCCTATGCAGGCCTACTCTTCCTTTGAATGCCTGGTCTGCAGGCTCTCTATCTCCGCTGGCCTCTCTCTGACTGTGGCTACCATCTACAGGCCACCTGGCCAGGGTTCCCTCTTTCTCTCAGAGTGGGCCGACCTCTCCTCGCCTCTACCTCTCAACGTCTCCTCCTATGAGACCGCAACATCCACCTGGATGCTTCTAATCCCTCCTCTGGGCTCTTCTAAACCTCTGTGACACTTTCTTGCTCTCTTCATTCCGGCCTCTGGTCCGACACACTCTGCCGAGCACATCTTGGATGTTCTCATCTCCTCAGAAATCCCCCTCTCTAACCCTCTCACCACTCCTCTCCCTTGGACTGACCTTTCTGCTTTCCTCTTACCTGAAACTCTCTGTCCCTCAGGCAAAGCCCACCACAGCACTGCAACCTACCTTCTCAGTCTTTCGGCCCATGAAGCATTTCAGTGGCTGCCTTTGCCTCTACTGTCTCTGCTCCTCCTATTCCTGCAGCTGACCCACACTCTGACACAGCCCTCTCAAACCTGCATCTTTCTATCTCCAACACTCTGGACATCGTTGCCCCTGTCATGAGAATCTATCTGAAGCCTACCTCCAAGTGCAACTCTTGGTATGACTCCTAGCTCGCCACTCTGACATGCAAGTGCAGGGTGGCTGAGAGGAAGTGGAGGGCTTCGGGCGCATCCTCTGACACACTGGCCTGCCGCCCGCTCCAAAGGCAATACAGACACTCTGTTCTGTCCAAGAAGAGAGTCCACATCCAAGCCCATGTCTCTGCGGCCTCAACAACATGAACAAAGTCTTTAAAATGTGCAAGTAGTTGGACAATCCTTCAGCAGTCTCCACCTCTCCTGTTCCCTCCCAAGCCCTCTGTACGGCTCTGGCTTCTCACTTCACCACTAAAACTCAGGACATCCTGTCCTCGCTCTCCTCCTCCTTTCCCTCTACCTCTCTCAGCCCCCCTCTTGCCGCCTCTCCTTCTTCTTCTCCTTTCTCCTCTTTGTCTTGACTACACCTGTCAATGTTTCTAGACAAGTCCGATCTATAATAATAATAATGATTATTAGGCATTTATTTAGCGCTACGAACCCTCAGGTATCTGAGCATGGCTTATTATTACCCACGGTGTGTGGTACTCATTTATCGACCTCGGAAGGATGAAAGGCTGAGTTTGGCCCCGCCGGGATTCGAACCTGCGTTAACAGGCTCTGCACGGATGTCAAAGCGAGCGCTCTACTCGCTGTGCCACTTGACCGATTATGAAAGTGTTGTCCAAACAGGTGCTCCTCTGCTTGTCCAGAACCATCAAGGACCACATTGATACCCTCCCTCCAGCCTTGGCCGATTTCTGAAATCACTCTTTCGCCACTGGATATTTCCTCTCTCTCGTCAAGCACTCCCCTGTGCAACCCTTCCTTTAAGTGCCAGGCTATTATTGAAGTCTATGTAAAAAGGGATGAGTATACTCGTCCTTGGCACTTAAAGGGTTAAAATTCCTTCTGCTAATCATACCTGTCCGGAAAACTAGCGCCAATCTCTATCACTCCTTTCCTGGGCAAACTCCTGGAAAAGCTGGCCATCTCCCAGCTTACTCTCCACATGCAATCTGTTGGTTGTCTCCATGACCATTAGTCTGGCTTCAGAACAAACGTGAAGTTCTGCTCTCTAACCTTGACTCCAGCCTTCCTTCTGTCCACATCCTCCTCGACCTTCCCTCTGCTTCTGACACAGTCAATCACACCATCCTGGTCAATCGACTCCATGAGAACCTAGGCATCACGGATCAGGCCCTGGAGTGGCTGACCTCCTTCTTCCTGGACCAACCCTCCCAGGTCCAACTTGGGTCCTTTCTCTCCACCACCTCTATCTCCACATGTGGAGTTCCACAGGGCTCTAACCTCTCACCCTGGCATTTCAATGTCTACTTGGCTCTTTTGGCCCACCTGATCTGTACCTCCTCCTCCAATTTCCAGTGTTATCCGGATGACACTCACCTTTCCTTCAGGCTCCCCTCAGCCTTCTCTCCTCTCTCTCGCATTCCTGACTGTCTATCCACGATTCAGGATTAGTGTGCCTCCAACGATCTATGCCTTAATGCCAGTAAGATGGAGATCCTTCTCATTGGAACCCCTGCTCCCGCTTTCCCTCTCTCACTCTGGCCGCCCTCCTTGGGCCCTCTTACTTTGCCTACGTGGGAGGCAAAAAAACCTTGGTGTCATCTTGGACTCCACTCTCTCCTTCTCTCCTCATATCGGAGGCGTTTCTAGGAGGGGGCGCACTGAAAGAGCTATAGCTCTGGGTCTTTTGGTTGTAGCCTCAGATAGAAGCTCTGGGGCTGCAACCAAAAGGCTAGCTAGCCCGAGTCCCGACATTAGCATAGCCCCGGATCTTTTCCAGACCTAGCTAGCAACACCCCTGCCTCAAATCACGGACCTTGCCAAGATGGCCCACTACCAGCTGCACTGCCTCAGTGGTATTCTTCCTTTCCTCTCCTTTCCACTGTCTTCAGAGCCCTGTTTTTTTCTAGGCTGGATTACTGCAACAGCCTCTTTCTAAATCTGCCTTCCTCTACTCTCCGACATCTGCAAATCATCCAGAACAGGACTGCAAGACTTATCCGTGGCCTCAAGCCCAGGGACTGTATCTCTCAAGCCCTGAAATATCTCTACTGGCTCCCGGTGACTGCTAGGATCCAGTTCAAGACCCTCTGCACTGTCCACAAGGCTTACTGGGGCCGGGGCCCGCACTACATCGCACTCTCTCTTCCAAAATACCTTCCTTCTCGAGCCCATTCGCTCAGCCACATCCAACTCTCTGATGGTTAGACGCTTCTCCAGGCAGAGAGTGGGGGGTAGATCTCTCTCCTCTGCATGTGCCTCCCTCTGGAATGTCCTCCCTGCCCCTCTCAAACTTGAGCAGACCACCAGAAGCAGCTCAAGACCTTCCTCTTCTCCTCTGCTTGCTCTCTCTTCCTCCCATGCTGACCTACCTGTCTTCTGCACCAACTGGTTGCTTGGCTACCCTCAGAGTCTCACTGGGTACTAGGTTCCTCCATGATCAGTCCCCCCTGCACTGCCTCTGGGCGCCTCAATGCCTACAGGTTCTGTGCATGCTTTACAAATGAAATAAATAAATAAATAAATACTGCGCATTTAGGGAATGTAACTTCAACCCCTAAAGTCCCCTGCCTCCTTGCACTTACCTAGATCTGCACCGCCCTGGCTGCACTTACTCAGAGCATTGCTGCCCTGATTGCACTTCCCCCTTCCCTCTCCCTGGCACTTCGCCCTCTCCCTTCCCCGTGGACTTTGTGTTGGCGCACTTGCGCAATCTGAATGACACAAGGCCTAGTAAGATCGTTTGTCTTGTCCTTCCTCTGTCTTCCCTCCCTTGTCTTGTTGCGTCTAGAAACACTTGAGTACTGATGCGTTACAAATGACATATAATATCAGAGACTATACCAACCATCAGCTTTCACAACCTCCTAATATCAGGGGCTTTGAGACCCTCATATCATCAGGGACAATGCAAGTTTCTAATGTCAGGGCTCTGACAACCTCCTGATATCAGGGATTATGGTCCTCAGCTCCTCCTAATATCAGGGTCCATAACAGCCTCATCGAAAAGGGCTGTGCAACATTCCTAATATCCCAGCCTATGACTCGCTCATAATGTCAGGGTCTCCAAGAGCACTCCTAATATCAGGAGCTACGGCACCTTCCTAATATCAGGGAGTGAGATACACTCCTAATATCAGTGGCTGGGACACACTCCTAATAATATGGGCTGTGGCAACCTCCTAATGTCAGGGAGTGAGATACACTCCTAATATCAGTGGCTGGGACACACTCCTAATAATAGGGGCTGTGGCAACCTCCTAATGTCAGGGAGTGAGAACCACTCCTAATATCAGTGGCTGGGACACATAGGGGCTGTGGCACCCCCCTAATATCAGGGAGTGAGATACACTCCTAATATCGGTGGCTGGAACACACTCCTAATAATAGGGGCTATGGCACCCCCTATTATCAGGGAGTGAGATGCACTCCTAATATCAGTGGCTGGGACACACTCCCAATAATAGGAGCTATTTCACCCTCCTAATATCAGTGGCTGGGACACACTCCCAATAATAGGAGCTATTTCACCCTCCTAATATCAGTGGCTGGGACACACTCCCAATAATAGGAGCTATTTCACCCTCCTAATATCAGTGGCTGGGACACATAGGGGCTATGGCTCCCCCCTAATATCAGGGAGTGAGATACACTCCTAATATCAGTGGCTGGGACACACTCCCAATAATAGGAGCTATTTCACACTTTCATATCAGTGGCTGGGACACAATCTAATTTTAGAGGCTTCACAAGGCTCCTAAGATCAGGAGCTGTGGTACCCTTCTTATATGGTGGGTTATGACAAACTGATAACATCAGGGGATCTGACAGGCGCCAAATATTAGTGGTTATGTCACCCTCTAAATATTATGGTCTCATGCAATCTCCTAATATCCGGATATTACACCCTCCTAATATCGTGGGTTTTGGCACTCTCCAAATATTAGGCGCATATGCAACCTCCTAATATGAGGGGCTATGACACCCTCCAAATAATAGGGGTTATGACACCCTCCAAATAATAGGGGCTCATACAACCTTCTAATATCGGGGGCTATTATTCCCCCCTTATATCAGGGGCTATGATATCTCAAGATCTCTGTAGAGAATAGCATGGCTGGTTTGCACGTGCCATCACGCGAACCTCTGCTCATTGTTATTGTTCAGAGCAGAGGGGCTCGCGTGACGGTGGTGACTTGGCGTCGGAGCAGAGAGAGTCGGGTTGTTGCGGCAGGCTTGTTACAATAAACTTGAGAAGTTATCAAACTTACCGTCTCCGCACCTTCTTACAATCTCCTAACCACCTGGCCCAGAGACCCCTCACAGTAAGACCCTTCTGGGATGAAGGGATTTGACTATGATACCCTCCAAATATTATGGGCAGTGATACCCCCATAATATCTTTTATTTTTATTTGTTATTGTTTGGTCGGCTGATAAAATCAACCTTTCAAATACAGTAAAAACATACAGAGACATGAACAGCATCAATTACATGCAAAATGTTCATATATACAACAATCTAAATGACATAATAATTGTATAAGATGCAACGCATGATTATTTCATCATAAGTTCCGCTTCCGTGTGTTGACTCTATAAGGCAAATCATGTAGTGATTAAAACAAGTCTATTACAAGTTCTATGCAAATGTCCATCTGGTTTATTATTCCTGTCACTGTTTGGGTTCAATGTTAACCGATGATAAGATGAAATCTAGATATTGCGTAATGGCGATTCTAAATGCCAATTGTTCACTAGTAAATATCCTGTGCCATATTTCATCTTCATTCATCGGGACATACAGATGTAACCAATCACTAAAATAGATTTTTCTTGTCATGATTAGTGCTGGGCAAATGACTACCAGATGTTGCAATGTTTCTCGACAGTTCATATCAAGACAGAAACGAAACTGGTGTGACTCTTTAGGCAAAAGCCCCCTCCTTGTTAAAATTTCACCTGTTGGCAAAAGGTTGAATCTGATTCGCAGGTACTGTTGTCTGACATGGGGTGATGGAAACCTTATCAAATAATCCGACATGACTCGAAGTGTTTTTTTACCCAAATAGATGTTCATCATTTAGCTCTATTACAAATCCAATCATATTGGTATAATTTTGTCTTTGCACGATCTGCGTTTGATAGCAAAGCTTCTTTGGATATTGAAGCGTCCGCTAGCGCATCATGTACACAACTTCTCCATTTATATGAGAAAGTCTGCCCTGAGCTGACAAGATGGTACGCTACCGCGCTTAGCATGTTGTTATTCGCAAGGCCCAATGAGCATTTTCGAAATAGGCTACACATCTTCCATGTTAGCTGCACATAAATGAAATCAAGCCCAGTTCAAATCGGATCATGGAAAGTGGGGTGTATTTCGGTAATTTTAGCACATATTTCCAGAACCGTGCTTCGCACAGATCCGAGATGTTGGACATCATTGGGAGTTGATTTCAACTCCATACATACCTGCCTTCTACCTCCTTCTACCACTTAGCCACAAAAACCTGGAACAACATCCCAAAAGAAATAAACACTGAAGATCACCTAAAATTCAGGAAATCACTAAAAACCTGGTTCTACAACACCACAGACTAAACCAGGAAACCAAAACTGGAAAAGGATGAGTAAACAAAAAAGACACGGACATCCCGGACCTGAGAGTAATGCCCACGACACCTGGACGGGTGACACCGGATAGACTGGAACGCAGGCGGTACGCACGGAGACTGAGTCAACTATCCCAGACAATCCCACCAACACCTTCGCCCGCCCCTCAATTAATTACTACCAAGTACCACATGGGTGTGGAATTATCGAGATATTGGCAATCACCCCACCATCTGAGAGGTTGTCATTGGCAGGTGCAATAGCCACAAGAGTATGAATGGAAGATAAGGGGAGCTATGAGAGAGCATGTTAGAGGCGGGGGCTAGAGGAGTAAGGAACCTGTATGCCAGTCAGACCCAGATCAGGACAGAGCCGCAACAGGGGAGACTACGCAAGCCGAGCGCTTCTATTCAGGATAGAGACGCAAACTAACCAACCCCTACTAACAATTTCCCTTTCTGCATACACCTCTCAAACTCCAAACCAAACACAACCAAAACCTACAGCACAACAAACCGCACAAACTTCACTACACTGCAACAACAAAACAAAAAACACACATAGCCTTGCACAACAGTACACGAGGACAACCGACCGCAAACACCCCAGGCCCAGCACACGGACCCACCGGACTGAGGCCGCCAACAGCACATCACTGCTCTCGTGCACTTTTCCTGCTTCCCCCCACTAACTCAACCTCCCCTCCTCTTTCAGAGCCGCCAGAGCACCAAAGGACCACTCCGGTGGTGATAGTGTGCGGTACAAATGTCCTTTAACATTAACATTAACATAATATTAGAGCCTCAGCACCCTCATAACATCAAGGGCTATGATACCCTCCTAACATGAGAGGCTGTGAAACAGTTTTTTTTTTTTTTTTTTTTACTCATTAGGTAAGCAAACAGGTAGACAGATTGGACACGGGTCACACACCCCATTGATCACATATGATAGCAGTTGCTGCATTGGATTACAGCGCATATCAACTTTCTGCGCACAGGGTATTTCTCATGACTTATGTGTTCCCAGATTGTACATTTCTGAAACATTCATGGAATGGTTCCCATATATTCCTTGTCCTACTCGCCGCCGTTACAGTCCTAATATAACCCTCCTCTTTTTCGTTTATATACGTTAGCTCTCTGAGTCATTCCTCACATGTTGGGGCAACTTTCCATTTCTAATTTAACAAAATACACTTTTTCGCAATCGTGCAGCATATATTAAACAATCTACGGATTTTTATGGAAACTTTCCCAAGATCGCCCAACAGGTATTTAAGAGGAAGGATTGTGCGTGGTATCCCAACCAGAACATGCAGCACCTCGACTACCTCCTGCCAAAACTGTGCTACCTTGGGACGATTCCAAAACATGTGAATCCAGTCAGCTCTCCCCATCCACATTTCATACTGTTATCTACCGCTTTTGGAAAAAAACCATGACACTCTAGCAGGTGTATAGAGTAAACGCTTTAAGACCTTAAATTGAACTAAACGTAATCGTGCATTGAGTGCAACATCCTTTGTTAAAAGACGAGCCTCATTATGAGTTAGGCGGTAAGTGGTCAAATTGGCAGTAACTGAGTTACTGCCAATTTTACCACTACGCCAAGTTCTGAGTTTGTGTTTTAAGTGCAGAAAAATTGGCACAATTGGTGGAATTACTGCAGTAGTGATTCCGTTGCGGTAATCTCACAAAAGAGCCCCATTGGGTGCAATGGACCCAAAATAAATGGGGAATTAAGGGAGGTATCATTCTTCGCTCTGATCTTAATGACCTGACCTAAGATCTGATTAATTTGAACATCCCATTCAGGAAAATTTACTTATTAAGTGTGTTACTAAGGTTTTTTTCTGTCAATATACATATTAAGTATATGTATTTATACGAGAAAGTCCAATGAATTGATTGACATTTGATGTACTGATGTATTAATTACTAAGTAAGTATTCTAATTTCTTGTGCCTTCCTGTAAATTTGTGTTAAATGTGTAAAGTTTTAATTTCTTTAAAACTGTATCACATTACAATAAATACATAAAATAAATGGGGAATTACACTGCAACCACCACTTGTAATCAGTGGCGGTAACAGTAAATCCTCAGGGTGATTTTCTGGAGGATTTACCTCCGATTTTCCACCTAACTCTAAATGAGGCTCAATATCTATGCCATTTAGTCCCATCTATAGTCATATTCAGATCTCTTTCCCACTTAAGCTTTGCTGTGTTCCGTATCATCTGAGAGGCCTGTACAGTTTTATACAACCTCGGCACTTGACGCCTCACTGTGTCCCTCAGCGCTATCACATCTATACAGGCACATGACTTCGGTTCCTGGGGGAACGACGGCCATCTCCGGCGCACTGCTGCCCTTATTCGAAAACACTGTAACAATGTTATGGGGTTCAGCCCCAATTTCGCCTTAAATTCCTCTTGCATAACGAATCATCCACCTGGAAAGAGGTCACACAACACCATTGTTTTGCACGGGTCCCATGATGTCTGTATGTCCGGGTCATACATAGGAGGAAGTCTTGGACAGCTCCAAAGTCTATTGATAGCCTTTGGATAGCTCTTGTTATTCCCAAGCATTTAAACACTCAGGCCCATGCGTTAGCTGTCGTGCACACCGGCTCAATAGTACAAGAGTCTGTGCACTGATCATCCAGAATGACAGCTCTAAGGTCTGTCGGGGCCGCCCCATATCGCTCCAATGCTCGATGCGATGGACCGGGTCCGGTACATACCAGTATCCTGCGAATTGTGCTTGGGCAACCAGGTAATATAATTGAAAGTCTGGAGCCGGCAGGCCCCTTCGTTTATATGGTTCAGCTAGCCCCTCCTAGCTCATACGGGGTGCACTGCTCCCCCATACACATTGTGCTGCCATAGAAGGCAGCTTTACAAAGAACCCTCTCCCAAGCCAAATCGGTATAGATGCACAGTGGTATAAAAGTTTGGGCACTACCACCATCTTCAGTAGGGACAATCTACCATATGGGGAAATCAGGAATCTAGCCCATAACTCTAATTTAAATGCCAAAGGGTTGAGGTATGCCTTGCGATTATCTTCATTCACCATCACTCCTAGATATTTAAAACTAGTTGTAGCCCATCTAAGTCCCTTGGGGTGAGCCAGTATAGTGGTACCATTGGTGAGTGGGAACAATTTGGAGTTGGTGGCATTAGCTTTATATCTGAGTAATGTGTGAATCTGGCCACTTCCTCCATAATCGGCCCTAGGTTCTCATTAGGGTTGCGTATATACAAACAACAATGTATCATCTGCATACAGGGAGATAATATGCGGGGGGCCTGCTATGTGTATCCCTCTATGTGCGTGACGCTCCCTCACCAGTCGAGCCAATGGCTCTATCGTGAGTGCAAACAACAACAGGGAAAAGGGGCAACCCTGTTGAGTTCCACGTGCCAATGTAAATGTCTGAGATAAAGCCCTGTTACTTCAGACCCTGGCTGTCGAGTTCATATAGATCAGTCTCACAAACCCAAAAAAATTATTCCCTGTGCTGAAATGCTTAAGTACCCCAAATAGATAATTCCAGGATACAGAATAGAAAGCCTTTTCGGCATCAAGTGGTGCTGCTATGCCGGGGATCTGTGTTAATTTGTGACATTATACCAAAAAGGAGCCGCAGATTAAGGGCTGTGGAACGTGTGGGGATGAAGCCCGATTGGTCCGAGTGTACAAGGTAGGTCATGTACGGAAGGAGACTATTCGCCAACACTTTAGCGTATATCTTGGCATCAGTATTAATTAGTGACAGTGGGCGGTAGGAAGCGACTTCAACAGGCGGTCTACCTGATATAACTGCCGCAGTGAGCATAGGACATCAGGGTCTCGTTATATGTTTTATACAATTCAATAGCGAGTCCATCGGGACCAAGCGCTTTACCAGAGATATCGAGGCAATAGCTTCCACTATTTCTTCGACAGTGAGAGGAACATCCAATGCCTCACAGGGCCTCTGTGAGAAGACCCAGGAGGGCAATCCCTTCCAAGTATAATTCTACTTCCTCCTCCGTACAGGTGTCAGCATTTGCATACAGCGTCCAATAGAATTATAGAAACTCATTATTAATCTCCTCAGTGGATGTCAAAAACCCACCCGCGGCCCCTTCAATTCCGGTGATGGGCATCACCCCCCCCCTCTGGCCCCTAAACACTACCTCCAAGAACCGTCCAGGTCGATCTTCCTCTCTGTATCGGCGTGCCTGGGAAGGTTTTGCCATATAGTGTATCTCCCGATTCGCTAAATCATGGAATTTTAACTAGTTACCGTTAATTACTCCCAGGAGCGCCTTATTTGCGGTTATACCATATTCGTTCTCTAACTTGCCTAATTCCCACTTCACCTCCGCCAGCTCCCGCCTGGTGGCCTCCAGCACCCCAGATGTAACCTCATTCGTCTTAAAGAATCCTTCAATCTTCACCCGTAAATCCTCTACCAGTGTACCGTCCATTAACACATGGTACGCGGCATCATCCTTAGAAAGCAGGGACGTGGCGAATTACCAAGTTCCAATGAGATTGCTACTGGTGAATGGTCCAACAAAGTGCAGGGTCAAATTCTGCTGCCGCGAGAGATGTGTTGCCCATGTTGCGGAGAGTAGCCAGAAATCGATCTGTGACATAGCGTTGCCGACAATAGTATAGTATGTGCACTCGGCTGCCCTCGGATGCTCGTCCCTCCAGACATCAACCAACCCCAGTTGTCCCATTACCTGCTTGATCATTTGCAACAGACAACCCGTGTTGTGTAGTGCTTGACTGGTCCCTGTGGAGATCTAAGATCGTATTAAAATCACCACCCCATATAATAGGGGCATCTGTCACCCTCACCAGAATCTCAGGCACCTGGCTATAAAACCCTGGGTCGTCAATATTCGGGCCATAGGTATTGACTAGTATAACTCTTTCACCCGATATTTCCCCCTTCACTATAAAATACCGGCTCTCAGGGTCCACCTATACCTCTTCTGTCTGAAAGCACAATGATCGATGCACTTGAGACCAAAAGGATGTATAACATCTCTGCTGCCCCCATTTGGGTGCGTACCTGTCATGTAGCGGCCCCAGTGCATGCGTTTCTTGCAACATTGCTATTTTGGGAGAAAGACGGTCCAAATATGCTATGGCCTTACTAGCTTTAATAGGATTATTTAGGCCCCGAACATTCCATGTTATCAGTCCTTCTACTTCACCTGGCATTTAGTTGCGCATAGAAACAATAATCCTGCATATTTCTCTGTGTACCAATTGGAATGCAGTATAATCCACGTCGAAATACCCACCCGTCACCATCCCTCCCCCTCCTCCCTCTCCCCCTGACCCTATCCCAATTACACCTCTTAACCCGGACACAAAGTCAAGTCGACCCCACACCCTGACGTCAGCATACCCAACCTGATGACTACATCACGCCCCATCCACATCCTCTCCCCCAACCTGATGATGTGTACCCATAACAACAGTGGATTTCTCTGGGGGTGGGAGGGCATGGCGAACAGCAAAAACAAGCCTAGTACAGTCTTGCGACCGTGCCCGAGCCAAATTCAAACATTTGTTCTGTGTTCCTTTGCTCAATCAGATTATACATTTTGAAACATTTAAGAACCTGGGAACTAGAATTGTGTACTTAAGTTCACCCTCATCCACCTGGGCAGGGCTTTGGTTATTCCTGTGATCTTGTGGTGTGAGTGGAATCGATAACCCCACATAGGCAATGGCGTCCGATGGATTTTCAAAAAAATGGGCGGGGCATTGGTTTTGACTAGGAGACACTCGTAGTCTGAGGGCCCCTGTTCTAAACACTCTTTATTTTATCTGACAAATGTATATCTAAAGTAACACTGGAATAACATATTGTTAAGAACATTGCTTTTCAATCTTGAAACTAAAAAAGTCTATGTTCCCTTTTGATCTGTGTTTTATACTAACACCTTTCCAATAAGTGCTGTATTCTGAACATATTTGGAATTGGAAAGTTTTAATATTGCAATTTGAGTTGTAGGACCCATATATGATGTCATGTAATTAATGATGTTCTGCAAACTATATAGAGATTCAGAGTTATCTGATCATTTTCACAGTGGATTGTTATTTGTGTGGTGGTTTTTATCACCAGTGCTATTAGATCAAGAGCACGCGGCCCATCTTTAAAGGGTGGTAGGCAGTGTGGGCTTATGTAGGCATGACGTCTGTGTTACAGGTTTTTTTTATCTACGTAGGCTATAACTGCGCGGTTGTGTAGGAAGCTAAAGGTGTGGTGATCTTTGGCATGCTGCCATGCATATATTGAATGTGTGTTATGACGCAAGATTGTTTTATTTACTTTTGCAGAGGGTGGATCATATCTGCACAGTCACTTAGTGAGCTAAAGGCCTGAGGCTCCTTGGGATATAGGCTACACAAGATTGAAGAGTTATTTAAAACCTGAAGGCACAGCTTCTGTGGTGAGGCCGGGGCAAATAGTGGAATGATCTGGTGCATAGGGGATTCCGTGACACGTTGGTAAGTTGCACAAATTCATATGCCAATGTTCGGCCTAGGTCATCAAGATGATGGTTTCCAGAAAGTGTGCATGAGGGTTGTGAGGGAGAGAGAGTATACAGCAATCACTATGTCAAGTTCTACTTTTCGATTGTTCTAGTAAAGGCTTGTAAATAATGGTCAACATTAAGTCCGTGTTGGATCTAAAGGCTTTACAGTGGACTCAGGAATTATTTCAACCCCTTGTGTTGGCCATTGCTTTTTTTGATTGCTTTTATGTTAATGGCTGCAGCTGCTAGCAGAAGGCAATATATATGTGAAGTGTGACTGGTTTATCGTACACGTGTGTGCTGCTTCTATCTTATAGTCTTCAAAGATGGCCTCAAGAACTTCAACTCACACAGTTGAAGGCTTTTATGCTTTTAATAGTCACTGGGCTCACTAAGGGCTATTCCGCTCTCTCTCATCTTGTGTGGTGCCTTTCCTGGCCCAATCCACCTGGGGTATGTGATGAATCCAATGGCGTCATCACAGCTTCCCCAGCGGGAACTCCTCTCATGTGGCCAGGGGACGGCTGCCGGTACCTGATCCTGACTCTGGGGGCGGATATATGAGGGAGGATCACATGGAGGTAGATAACCTCTGGGGAGATGTCATGGCTCCATTGGATGGGGGGAAGTTACCACAGTTTACCCATATGGAAAAACCCCTTACACCCAATACCCTGATGACCTTTTGTCATGTCTCTGGTCCCGGCTTCAAGGAAGGTGAGGAAACCTTTATCCAACACTCTTTTTGCCAAGCTCCCATCCATGACCCAAGGGATAAAAGCTTCAAGAGAAACTTTTTTTGTTCTAACTTCCCTTCAAGAAGAACTGATTTGTCATCTGAAATCATTAAGAGAAACCTCCCATAAACTGTACATCAAGCCCCATCTATGGACTTCGATTCCCATAACCACCTAATTACTGGGATGAGTAGGATGAGCGAGTCGATGCAAACCACTGAGGGCCTCAAGCTCGTTGAACATACCAGTTGTTTGGGAAAAGGATAGGTATGCAGGAGCTTTAACAATAGCAGACATATTGTGAACCGGACACAAAAGTGAAAAAAGGAATAATAAATGAGAGATATGACTGCTTAATAAAGAATCTAGGTGAGTATATCTAATAATCAATGGAATCATAATTGCCCACTGCATTTCAACACCACTATTTATGATTCAAATATACATAACACAACTAAAATGTACTTATTTTTTTCTTATTCTCTTTCATATTCTTTTTCTATTCAGTATCTCTCCTGATGAACCACGTGCACAAAACGTGGGGAAACACGGGTAGAGAGGAAATAAACATCAGTATGTGAATTAATGAATGAAAAAGGAAATTACATGTAAAAAATAAAATATCACTAAAGAAGTAATCTTGTTGATGTGACGTATATTGTTTTTACCCGAAGCGCATTCCACATAAGTGTTTTCTAAAAAGAGAAATTTAATAAAATATTGCAGCAGCCGCAATATACACTTAAGGGTGCAGCATCCAGGTAAATTAATAGTTAATTTTTGCATTCAGAAATCGCCGAAATAGGAAGCAAAAGTCGGCAAGGACTGCAACAAGTTAAACAAAAATATTGTGAACCGGAGCACAGCGGAAGACGTCGAATCATCCAGAGAGGCAGGAGAACGTATGATACACAGGCCGGTGTGGTGAGGCAGAGAAGCTTGACAGCAGAGAAGGGAAGCCATGCTGTGTGAGCAGGAAGTGCTGTGGAGACGCCAGGAGTCGAGAGAGTATTCCAGGGCAGCTACCAGAGCCTGACCAGAAGCAGGTGTGCATATGCAAAAAAAAAGCCTTGCGGAAAGCCAGAGAGACATCAGAGGAACCCATGGTGTGCAGCTAATGGCAGACGAATGCTGTATAAGCGCGAAAGGGACTGAAAACCCTGTGAAGCCTGATGAGTTTGCCCAGAGTAGGTGGGGACCCTAGGCATTTTGGCGACCACTCCAACGAGTAACTGAATACTGTACAGCCACAGAGGCAGAACGAAGCAGAACTGTGTTTACAAGTGAAAAGGGCAGACAGCCAAACAAGACCCCAATATGAGCTTATGGATTGGAGATGTGGGGAGGGGCCTAAAACAGATATACCAAGCCAAAGGGGTTATGTGTATTTGTGAAAGTAAAGATAAACTTTGAAGCTCTAAAGAGAGGTCCTGGCAAAAGAAGCACACCAGGCATTTAGAAGTATAAGAGAAACCCTGGCAGGAGAGTACACCAGGCAGTTGGTAGAGACAGTATTTTGAACCAAGAGGAAACTTGTGTTAAAGAAAGACTGCTAAAGGCAGAGAACTTTTTACCTAACAGGATATTGTGGGATAAGGAACTTTTAGATGAGAAATACATTATTCAAGCATTGAAGAATCCAGGGGAAGCGAGTCACACACTGGAGTCAAGGTTTTTCCACATTGAATAACATTTACGGTGGAGCTATTCTATTTTCATTCATCAGGTTGAAGGCATTTCCCTTATCACTTTATTTTGTTGTTTGTAGTGTGAGGGTCAAGATAGAACGTTTGGGCACAAGGACAGCTTTTGATTTCTGACATCCTGACACAGACAGTTCCTTAGTTTCTGATTTATAGGTCGGGAATTCCTCTTAGAGTAGGGGCAGAGAAGCATTTTCCCAACCCATATGATTTAATAAAAGTCTTTAATCAAAAACATGACAACTTTGTGTTGAGCTTTCATTTCTGACCCCTCACAGGTCCCTCGACCTAGGATTGCCACTAGAGATGTCTAACTCCTACAATCGAAGAAGCGGTCTGCCTGATTGTGATTGCCTAAAGGTAAACGTCTTCTCTCTCTATTTTCCACTGGGAACAATCCAGGTGGTCCCTGATCTAAAGTCCCCAAAGGTAGTATAGGGGTTGGTGCCTTCCAGACACTCAGGACCCACTTAGTACTTTCTTTCCACACCCTGGCATCCCTATGTCGCTCTCCCTTCCTCCTCCGACTCTCTGTCCTGCTACTACACCCACTGCCTTTCCTCTCTATCCCCCACACTTTCTTTTCTATCCTTCCATTGTTGCTCTCTCTACTACCTACCTCTATTCTCTGATCTTACTCTTGAAAACCCTCTCCCGCTTCCACAGCAATACTACTGCTCTCCCCTTCACTGACACCTTCTCTAACATTCAAGCTCTTGCTTCCAGTCACCTTATCATTCATGCCCTACACTCTCTCCATTCCTTCCACTCACCCCCCTTAAATGAGGTTATTTGAGATAGACGTTTAGGGTAAATCAGGTGAATAGTTAGCAATCCTAGATAGGATAGGTCACCTAGGAAAGGGTAGGACAAAAAGAAAAAGAAAGTGCAAATCGCTCGTACACCTGGAAGGAAGCAGTATTAGAGATCCAACATCTGGTAGGCAGTCATTCAACAGAGAAGACCTTCTATGCAGCGGGCGACCACTTCATCGCGCTGAAGCAGGGAATCTACAACCTAAAAGATGTGGTAGCTGATATGGTGCACATCATCCAAGAAAACTTAGAAACCCTACAAGATGACCAACACGCTGTTGTCAAACTTCTGAAGGTCACTGACGTCTTAGACACACTGTCTACAGGGGTTCCAGATTGGATGACCAGAGCATAGCTAGTCCAAATGCTGGAAATTAACCTATGTTAAGAGGCTCAGGCACAAGCCATTTCAGAGTCAACATATACTATACTCTGCTGAGTGTCTTCAAAACAATCTTCTCTCAATCACACATGTGAAGAGAAGGCTTCATGTCATGGACAATCCATGGGATTTTGAACATTCCTGTGCCAAAAAGACCAGCTTTAATGTGTTAAACATTACTGTCCTGGGGTACCCTGCATCAGGTGGAAGATCACTGGGTAAAACCTGCCTATTAGTTACTCTACACTCATGCATGGAGACTTTTCTGTTCACCAGTAAGCCTTAGAAGACTGTGTTGGAACACTCCATGTAAAATGCCAGGACATCTCAAAAGTCTGGCCATGTTAGCAGTATTCCAACTCTACAGTTTGTACATTGAGTGCCCTGTGAATGGAAACCTTCAGCAGTAAGGCTTTGCTACTACCTAATGGTTCCTACATTGTGCAGTTCAACGCTTCATTGTATGGTGTGCCTGTGGGAGTTGCAAGCCTAATCACTATCTCTGAGGTGGTAACGTGCTGTGAAATCATCCTACATCCCCCAGTGCAGTCTCTGAAGCTGGGGCCTCTTGAGGTACTGCAGTTGTCAATGAAGCTGGTATATCTCCTGAGCATGCGGATCACCATGACCAGCACCACAGAAATGTTTGCAAAAGCATCAAATAGAGCAATATACTTGGCCAACGCCCTGCTGGAGAAAGCACCCGATTGGCCAAAAGGAGTATAAACCCTACTGGAAAGTTCCTCCCCATCAAATTGGAAAACAATCCTAGGAACCATTATGGACTGGCTGTTGTCATTGAAAAGCATGATGGAATGCATTGGGGGAAATAGGCACATGAATATATCCAATCTTCTATGTCCTTGCAGCTTGCTTCATCCTGATCCTTTTTCGTTTAGTCACAACAACAAACGATAAGAAGATCAAATTTGATGAATCCTGCAGGTTTGTCACTAAACCGTGCCAAAAGTCTCCTCCCAAGTGGCCAGGGAAAGGCAGATGCTTCCTGATCCTGACCTTGGGGATGGTGCGCAGTGGGACGATCACCTGGGAGGAGACAAGGCTCAGGGTGGTGAGGAGATCCCATGACATGAGATGCAGTATTTGTCTCCAAAGGAGAAAAATCCTTGCCCAGTACCAAGGCATGTAATGGCTTATTGCCGTTATGATTTGTCTGATCCACAAATTTAACATCTTAATGTGGATAAAGCTAAGATAAAATCCCTAAACATCCTACACAAGGAAAGCCCGTCTGAGACTTACAAAGTTAGAAATCATCCTAACTCCCAGAGGTACAGTGAAAGGACATCTATAAATAGTGGCTTAAATAAATTGCCTTCTTCCCCATTCCAAGTCAATTTGTGTGATGTTTCCTTAAAAACACTTAGAAAAAATGAACTTGAGTTCAAAAGTAGAAAGCGGACTATAAACCCTGATTTTTTAGTTGAGGACTTCAAGTCCCATCATTCCCTAAGTACTGGGATGAGGTAGAAGGCTCAAGAGCAATGTTGCAGGAGTGGTCAGCTACTTAAGGCAAATGACCCACACCTGAGGGAGGCAGAAAGGTTTAAAAGGCCCCCTCACGTGCAGGCCATTAGGTGGAATAGCATTAGCAGCCACAGCAAATCTATCGGGCAGGCGAGTAGACCCGAAGCCACTCTTTGATGAAATGGACCATCTGGGTATCGCCTACACCAACTACGCAGACGATACCCAGATCCTCCTCCCGCTTTCAGGAGACTACGCCCAGGACCTGGCCTTAGTGAACAGGATATATAGCATCGTTCAGGCATGGATGGCCACACACGGCTTATGCCTGAACGATGATAAAACTGAGCTTATCATCCTAGGCACCACTACCTATATATCCAATCTCAGCCCTGATTATGACAACTTCATTATCGATGGGAACAACATAAAAGTAGCTCACGAAGTAAAAACTCCAGGATTTTACTTAGACGCCACCATGAACTTTACCAAACAAGTTAACTCTGTAGCTTCTGCCACAGCATACACATGCAAACGTATCAGAGCGAGCAAACAATTCCTCTCTACAGACGGTTGCATTACACTTGCCAGAGCCCTGATACTATCCAAATTAGACTATTGCAATGGATTATACATTGGAGCAAATAAACAGACCATCCACAAAATTCAAGTTCTCCAGAACAATGCCTTGAGAGCAGCACTCAAGATTAATAGAAACGAGCATATATCCTCTACAAGAAGAGAATACAAATGGCTCTCCACCATAGACAAAATTCATCTCAAAATCGCCTCCCTCACTCACAAATGTATCAATAACAAAGCTCCGCCCTACCTCATGGAAAGGTTACGTAAAAGAACTTCTTCCAGACCCGCCAGAATAGCCAATGCTAACTGCCTCCAAGTTCCGCGATTCAAACTTGCCACTATAGGAGGAAATAGCTTCCCAGTTAAGGCTGCGCAGTTATGGAACTCCCTCCCCCATGACGTTAGAGAACCTCAGCCCTTCGCTAAATTTAGACAAAACCTCACTAGGTGGCTGAGAGCCAACGACAGCTAACCACTCCACATGCCACATTGTACATAACTGTATATAACTATATATTATGAGACTTTGATTATGCAGGAGCATGCTCCTCGCTCCCTTGTTCTTGATCGCTCCCTGTACATATCTGCTTACTGTAGTATTGCTGATGTCTATGCCCACACTTCCTGCCTTCTTTTTGTACTTGTAATTAGCTGAGCTGATCTGTAACCAAGCTCAGCGTATCTCTGCACCTTCATCTGACTTGCTTTTTCTTATGTATCTGTAACTAAGTGAAGCATATCCTTGTCTGTTTGCGCCCTGATGCCCCAGGGTATGGCGCGCCATACAAATAATAAACTAAACTAAACTATAGCGAACCCTTGTAGAAGTGGGCCTGTTATAAGAGTAAGCCAGATGGAAGTTGTGAAGTTATCCTGACAACAATGCATGGTGTTGAAAGGAGAGCTGAGAAAGTCTAATATTAAGAAGCTGTGTCTCTTTGACTCTTATAAGTTGTGGCAAATCACCCTGATCCAGAATATCATTGATGCTATTTAATGGACTGAAAATATCTATTCAAGGAAGAAGAGGAATCTTTCTTTTGTTGAACATTGATTAGTAGAACTTTCATTTGACAAGGTGAAGGTGCAAAGAACTGTGGTGGGACGTTGTTACAAACCTGGATTTGTGAAACATTGGAACAGAACCCAACTTAAAACCTGGGGAAGGGGAGTTCACCCAGGTTATAAAGAGAGACTGTGATTACATTACAAATGCAATTATTGTTGTTGTGAATTGCCATATATTTTCTAGTGTGAGGGCCAGATATCCTTTTATTAGCGTTTCCTTTAGTTTAATTTAGGCAGGGAAATCCTTGCCAGGGTAGGGATAGGGAGGCGTTTGTTGAAACGTATGCTTTAATAAATTGGCATTTATTGAGAAATCATCTAAAAGTCATTGGCCTCACATTTTTGACCCCTCACACGAAGCACCAGTTCTCTGTACCGGAATGACAATAAAGAACGGTTTGGATCCATTTTTTCAAGCACGAATCTACACATCAACATTTAAGAACTGTGATAATCGATTCTGGTCAACGTTTTTTAAAAAAAGTTATTTTTATTGGAATTTATGGTAATAACATCAGCAAACAACCCTGTCCCACCATGCAACAGCAGTATAAAAATAACATAGCGTACATTCCCCGATGAACATAAGACTTTACCATTCCCCAGTCTGGTTTCAGCGCTGCACTCTGTTCTTGTAGTTTATAAGTAGCCCACTCCCTAGCTAATATTTTCCAGATTTTCTGCAACCAGTCTATCTGTTTTTCCTTCCACCTCTGGTCAAGTAGCAGCCATGCTACAACTACTAATACCATAAATGCTTTTCTTTGCTTTTTAGTTGGCAGATTACTGCCGGCATCTTCTAGGCCACACATCGGTTCCCTTTTACCCACAAGACCAAAGATATCCCCCATCTTTGATGCAGTCACTGTACAAAAAGGTTGAATTTCAGGGCACTCCCACCAAATATGCACCCAGTGCCCCACCCCTTTACACCCTCTTGAATAATCTGACGTGACAGAAGGATACATTGTATGTAGTGACTCTGGCGTAAAGTGCCACTGAATAATAAACATATGCCAGGCCTCTCTGAGTTGCATTGATCATGTCAATGTGGGTATATATACTCCCAATGGTTATATATATTCCCAATGGTCTCTAGAAATCTCATCAGCTAATGTGCCCTTCCATTTGGTCATATACGACCAATGATGCTTTGGGTCAGAGTCTACTAGACATGTGTATAGTGACAAGACCAGATTTTTCGAACCAGAGTGTATCGGAATACATTTTCCGAAGGGAGTCACGTCCAGGTAGGCAGCCTTCTTTAGCGTTGCCTCCAACAAACAATGCCTGAGCTGAACATTTCCCATTTTAGCTCCCTCTTTTAGCCTCATTTGTCATTTACAAATCTCAAACGTCTTAATGTCTGTTCCCAGCATCATGTCCCTTATTTTCAAACAACCATTGCACAAAAGCACCGCCCTTATTTCCCGGTGAAAATTGGGGGTTTCCAAACAAGGGAGGAAAGGTTGAGAGTTTAGAGGATAATGCCCCTTGTACCAACAACGTATCCCAGATATCCAGTACTACTGCAATAATACGGCTTATGCAGCTGTTTTGAGGTCAATCCTGTTTATGCAGCCATAGGACACTTTCCAAGTTCGTTCCCACCACTGCTTTATCCATTTTCACCCACGGCTTAGACCCATCCCCTGATAGCCATTTCCTAATTATTCTCAGGTAAGCCACCTCATTATATTTTACAAAATTAGGTAGTACCACACTGTGATGCGGGAAATGCATCGGAGGGACAGGGCCTCCGTATCCTTGTCCTTTACTGCTTTTCATCGTGTGTTCTGTTGTGTTTTCCGCACAGGAGTTCATGTGGGACTCCTGGCGGTGCAGCTCTCTTTCTTTTGGTTTGGTGAACGGACCCGTGGGATACCCTTATGGCACCCATGGGTGGGGGTACAACCCTGTGCCCCTAGTGTATGTTTTTGGGCACCTGTGGGTGGCCCACAGAGCAGGGTATGGGCTGGTGGCAGCTCCATGCTGAATTTGACAGGTGCGCGGAGTATCCTCCATTTTGGGATACCCCGGCCTTGCCATTGGGATCAGTTGATTCCTGATGGAAAACAAGATGGCCCCGGTGGCCTCTTGCTTTCTATTACCCATTACCTTGTTTTCCCAAAGTACTGGGAAGCCCTGACTCTGTCCCTTCGCCATGACTGGCTGTTGGATGGAAGTGCCATATATGGTGTTGTTGTGAAGGCCCGGCCAGACTAGCTGGAGCCTTCCCGGTGATGTATGTTGTGGGTACCTCCTGTGGGTGGGACCTGGGTGATTAGAGTGTGTGACGAATATGCATTCTGTGTTGTGGGTGTCTAGTATCTGGTGGTTGACACAATGACTGAGACAACCCTGCCCAAAACCGGTATGAATGCAGCTTGGAGTGTTGAATGGCTCGGTACTTGTCCCAATACACATAACATGTTGTGAGTGTCTGGAGAGAAGTGAATAGCTTGAATGCCCGTAGTCGTGATTGGATGCTTGAGTGTGACCCAGCGGAATGAATGGGAGATCAACAGTATATCTGGGGACCTCTCACTGCTAGGAATCGTGTTCAGAAGCTGAAGTCCACTACGACGAGTAACTGGATTAACTGACGCTTGACCTTGAAGCCCTGCTGGACGAGAAGAATTGCTGTTGCTCTCCTTCACAATCTGAAAGCTGCTGTGCCTCCAAGGACTGACCCAGAGAGGACTTGGTAAAGCGCCCTCTTCCCGAGCTACGAGGGACCATCGTGCACAGCTGATCTTTGCCAACGCTCCCTGGTAGACAGACCTACGACAGGCTGCCGACCCGATATGGAGACTGCTGCGGAACTCCCAGGAGAAGCACTCTGACTGTTGTCCGCCACTGTCGACGACCGCCGTCGCCGACCGGAGCCACCGTGCTCCTGTTTGCCTAAGAACTTCATTGATCATGGGACGTTCTCGTCTGCATCGTCACCCGCTTGTCTCCCGCTGGAGAAGGCCCGACCGTCGACGCGCCGAGGAGCATCCACCAGTGGGTTTCCCGCCACCTACAGACCGCAGAGACGACGACGACTCGACGCCCTTGCTGGGCCACAGTTCGTCATCATCCCTTTGCGGTCCAGAACTATTGTCACCAAGGTGCCCCGCACGCCTCTTCCTCGCAGGATGCCAACAGTCTGTCGTCGACGAGCACCACTAGGAACGTAGCTGCCACTTCCCTGCCATAGTTCACCCTGTTCACCGTCGGACGTTCGACGACCAGTGACTTCTGCCTTAAAGGGAGGGCACTCAAGAAGGGCCGTCGATTCCCCGACACCGAACGCCAAGTTCCCCGACACCTCTCGACGATCCGTGGCTCCCGCCTGAAAGGGAGGCACTCAAGAAGGATCGGTCGGTGCATCGTGGGAGAACTCTACTCCACCAGGTACATTGGGGGGGTAAAACCTTAATAGGAAGAAGTAAGACTATTGAACATTTGGACTGGGCTTGTGCTATATATCTTCATTTACAGGTTGCCCAGGTGGGGGGATCTCCACACAGAACTGTGTATAGGTAACGGGGCCAGCATTCTGCCTATTGTTTCAACCATCTTACGTTCCTGCCTATCTCTATTTCTGGTTTACTCGTTATTGATCTGTGTGACATTTTAACCATACAGTTGATGCACTTTAATGAGATTTGATAACATTAGTGGTACCACTCTAGACGTGTATATATTTATCATTATTGACTTCCAAGTACAAAGTGCGTTATTGTGATCGTGTACATAACTTTGAATATTAATTGTATAAAGACTGTGTTTTCAGTAATACAGTGTGTGGACATTCCCTTGTGGGGGTTCGGGGACTACACTGTACTTAAGAACCAGCCCGCATCACCTCCTGAGAAGCTAGGCCTTGATTGCTCGTCCATTGCTACCTTATAGAGAATCTTGGCTGGGGTCTTCTGTGCCTCTCCTCTACCATATAGAGAGCAGAAGAACAGACACCCCCTACCAGTCTTTACACTGGTGGCAGCGGTGGGCTGCTTATGGTTTTAAGACTCAGTGTATAACCGTGCCACTTACAAAATATCTGCACTTTATTCGATTAAGGTTTGGGTGTGTACAAAATAACTGCATTACAAGCAATGGAGTCTATTGCGAATGGTAAATTGACTCGGATGAGCTTAGAGGCTCTCCAGAGTGCTTGTGAAACCAGGGAGTTAGACTTTGTGGATAAGTCTAGGGCTGAGCTGATAGCTGCCCTGGTGGACTACCAGACCGATGGTGAAACTCTTAATGATGGGGGGAATGCAACCAATGAGGACTCTGCCCCTGGGGTTTCTACTGAATCTGTTTCTGGGAATGCCGCCATTCCTGCTGCCTCTGTTCCGAACCCCAGCAATACCTTGGAGCTTGAGTTACTAAGGATGAAATTGGCCTTTGAATATAACAAGTTGGAGATAGATGCTGAGCTTAAGAAGGAGGAGTTGGCTCAACAAGTGGAGCTCAAGAATAGGGATCTTGAACTCAAAGACAAGGACACTGAATGTCAGAGAATCCAGCTAGAGAAAGCTTGAGTGGAGACTTCAGCGAAACCCAGTGAGTGTGTCAGGTCCCCAGCCACTAAATTTATGAAGGATTTGGTTGGTGTGTTTTCGGAGGGTTCTGATATCCTCCAATGGATTGAAGCGTTTGAAATGGCTTGTGCAATTCATGATGTTGACAAAAGAGATTGGGCTAAGTGTTTGCTAAGCAGAGTGCCTCAAACTGGATATGACTGTATTCTGAAGCTGAGTGTGGAAGAACGGGGTCAGTATGAGTGTATGAAATCTGCTTTGATTGCCAAGTTTGGCAAGACACCTAACCAATACCTTAAAAGGTTCAGGGATTTTAAGAAAAGAGAGAATGTGTCTTGGGTCGACTGGGTGAGTGCTGCGCACACGAATATGATGGGGTGGATTGACGGTCACAAGGTGAAAACCTTTGTTGAATTGTCCCACCTATTGTTTTTTGAGCATTTTTCTGAAGCCTGTTCACCAGAGCTGCGTCAGTATGTTGCTGACCAGAACATTTTAGATCCCTTTAAGCTGGCTAGGTTGGCTGACAAGTGGGTCTCCCACCGGGTGTCCCCTAACGACTCCATTGGGAAGGACAAGGACAAAGAAAAGGGGGCCTCTCAGAAAGCTGAGGAGTCCCAAAAGCAGTCACAGTCGAATAAATCTAAACCCTCCTCTCCTAAGACCCAAAAATCTAGTGGGGATAAGTCATCTGTGGGTGGGAATAAGAGTAGTGGTCCACCTGCTGCAAAGCAGGCTCCCGGTGGTTCCAGTACCGTACCCCGTACTCCCGGCACTTGTTGGGACTGTGGGGCTCTGGATCACAAAAGAGGTGACTCCAAGTGTAACGGTAAGGCACTCGGAGTACAGGCTGTCAGCCTGACCTACCCTTATCCCATGTCTGAGGTGGAGACTACCGTCCTCCCCTCCTCTACTGGGATCACTTTTGGTGCTCCCGTAGAGATTTCCTTAGTGTCCCTTGGGGCCTGGGACCAGTACGCGGAAGTACTGGCGGCTATCCCACAGAACACCCGTAGATTTTTGAGAAGTGTCCTCCTGAATGAAGATCCTTCTACTGGTTTGAGAGACACTGGGGCAAGCATGACAGTGGTGGACAGGACCCTGCTCAAGCCAGAGGACTATATAGATGCTCCTCTGAGAACCACCAGGTTAGCTGGTGGGCCTCCCAAATTATCGTCTGTAGCCCGAGTCACACTCGTAATGGGAGACAAGACAGCAAAGCTTCCTGTCCTGGTTCAGGACAATGCCCCTGCTAACATTCTGTTAGGTAATGATCTAGTCGAGTTGGGATTGAGCACGGATGGTCTTCCCATGACTGCTGCTGCGGTCACTAGGTTACAGGTGACACCGGGTCTGGCTGTGAGTCAGGTACCCGAGCCGAAGGTGCGGCCTAAGGCACGACGAAGGAAGAGCAAGAAGGCTACCTCTGTGGAGGGAGCCCCTTCTCTTCCTGCTGTTCCTACAGCACCCATTGGGATCCATGCTCCGGAGGGGCTGGGTCCAGTGGTAAACCCTGTCTCAACTCCTGTTGGAGAAGAGCCAGAAGACTCTCCTGTGGGAGAGGTTCTCAACCCGGAGGATCATCCCGATCTTCAATGCTTGTTGGCTGAAGGGGGACCCTCCCGGGCAGACTTCTGTAAAGGACAGAGAGAGAGTGTCCCTCTCTCGAGGGTCTGAGGAAACAGGCCCTGTCCCAGGCACAAGGCGAAGTGCCTAGGACTTTCCAGATTTACTGGGAGGGTGAGCTCCTTGTTAGTGAGCCCACTAAGCCTGAACCTGGTGCCCTCAAGAGGTTGGTGGTACCCTAGATTTACAGGCCCTTCCTCCTGCAGTTGGCGCATGAGGTGCCCTTGGCTGGTCATCTTGGTACCAAGAAGACTAAGCAGAGGCTTTCTGCCCATTTCTACTGGCCTTGGATGCGAGTAGAAGTGGAGTCCCAATGCAGGACCTGCCCAACTTGTCAGTTGCCTGGCAAGACTGGAGGCAGTGTCATTGCCCCACTGCAGCCATTGCCAGTGGTTGGCACACCGTTTGAGAGGGTGGGCATCGACGTCGTCGGTCCCCTTGACCCTCCCACGTCAGGTGGACATCGGTTCATCCTGGTTTTGGTACATCATGCCACCAGGTACCCTTAGGCTATACCCCTTCGGACTGTTACTGCCAAGGTGGTTGCCCGGGCCCTCCTGGGCAGTTTCACCCGCGTTGGATTCCCCAAGGAGGTTGTCTCTGACCGAGGATCCAACTTCATGTCTAGTTACATGAAAACCATGTGGAAAGAATGTCGGGTAACCTACAAGTTGATCAGAGAAGGTTTGGAAGCCACCCCTCCCGGTCCCGCCAAGCAAGTGGGGGACTATGTGTTAGGCCTCAGACGGAGGATGACACAGATGATAGGACAAGCAACGGCGAATATCAAGGCTAGCCAGGAATTGAACAAATACTGGCATGACCTTAAAGCATCGCAAGTGGAGTGGACCCTGGGACAGGAGGTCCTCGTGATGGAGCCTACCAAGCCTCGGGCATTGGCAGATAAATGGACTGGACCCTTCCGGATAGTCTCCAAGATGGGCGAGGTCAATTATCTGGTTGACATGGGAATCCCAGGGGTAGTCCCTCAGGTATTCCATGTTAATAGGCTCAAGCCGTTCCACAGGCGAGCAGAAGTCTCATGTCTCTTGCTGGCTTCAGAGCAAGAAGAGGATGAGAGTGAGCCCCTTCCTGATTTGCTTCATAGCAACCCTCAGGATGGCTCCGTGGAGGGAGTGCAGCTCTCTCCAGATTTGATAACCGAGCAGCAGACGGCCTGCAGGACTTTGCTCCAGCAGTATGCCTCTCTGTTTTCGCTGACGCCAGGCCTTACACCGTGGTGTAAGCACGAGATTGACACTGGTGACAGCGTGCCTGTCAAGAGGAGGAGCTACCGAATGTCAGATACGGTTAAGAACCACATCCAGGCTGAGGTCGCCAAGATGTTGGATCTGGGTGTTATTGAACCCTCAACCAGTCCCTGGTCCAGTCCAGTGGTCCTTGTCCCCAAGGCAAGTTCCCAGGCCGGTACCAAGGATTGGAGGTTCTGTGTGGACTACCAAGGAGTCAATGCCGTCACCAAAACTGACGCGCACCCACTGCCCCGGGCTGATGAGCTCGTGGACACCATAGGTGCTGCCAAATTTGTGAGCACCTTTGACCTCACCTCAGGCTATTGGCAAATAGCTCTGATGGACCATGCCAAGGAAAAGATGGAGTTCTCCACCCCAGAGGGACTCTGCCAGTTTAGGGTCATGCTTTGAATGCCCCTGCCACCTTCCAGAGATTGGTCAATCATGCTCTCAGTGGGCTGGAAGCCTTTTGTGTGGCTTATTTAGACGACATTGCCGTCTACAGTTCCACTTGGGAAGAGCACTTGACACATCTGGGTAGAGTGTTGCAGGCCTTAAAAAGGGCTAACCTCACTATCAAGGCCACCAAGTGCCAGATAGCTCAGGGGAAAGTCACGTATCTTGGTCATAAGGTAGGAGGGGGTCAAATCCAACCTCTCCCCAGTAAGGTACAGGATGTACAGGACTGGGAGACTCCCACTACTCAAACCCAGGTGAGAGCCTTTTTGGGTCTCACTGGGTACTATCGCAATTTCATGGCGGACTATGGAACCATAGCTGCACCACTGACAGCTCTGACTTCACCCAAGCAGCCTAGGAAGATCAATTGGACTGAAGACTGTCAGAGGGCCTTTAAAGGCTTGAAAGAAAGTCTGTGTCAGGCACCCGTGTTGTGTGCGCCCGACTACAGCCGACCCTTTATCGTCCAGACGGATGCCTGCGACACAGGAATTGGAGCTGTTTTGTCCCAGTTAGATGACAAAGGGAGAGAACATCCTATCATATTCATCAGTAGACAACTCAAGGGTAGAGAACTTAGGTGGGCTACTGTTGAAAAGGAGTGTTTTAGTATAGTTTGGAGTCTTGGCCGTTTTATGCCCTACCTTACGTGGTCTACCTTCAAGGTCCAAACAGATCATAAGCCCCTAAAGTGGCTTATGCAGATGAAGGGTGAGAACCCGAAACTGCTCCGGTGGTCCATTAGCCTGCAAGGGCTAGACTTTATCATAGAGCACAGACCTGGGAAGAGTCACGATAATGCAGATGGCCTTTCCAGAAGGTATGTTGACGGTCTGGATGAAGGTGTCTATCCCGTGGGAGATTAGGCACCCTCCACCTCAGTCTGGGGGGGGGCGACTGTGATGCTGGAAATGCATCGGAGGGACAGGGCCTCCGTATCCTTGTCCTTTACTGCTTTTCAACGTGTGTTCTGTTGTGTTTTCCGCGCAGGAGTTCATGTGGGACTCCTGGCGGTGCAGCTCTCTTTCTTTTGGTTTGGTGAACGGACCCGTGGGATACCCTTATGGCACCCATGGGTGGGGGTACAACCCTGTGCCCCTAATGTATGTTTTTGGGCACCTGTGGGTGGCCCAGAGAGCAGAGTAGGGGCTGGTGGCAGCTCCATGCTGAATTTGACAGGTGCGCGGAGTATCCTCCATTTTGGGATACCCCGGCCCTGTCATTGGGATCAGTTGATTCCTGATGGAAAACAAGATGGCCCCGGTGGCCTCTTACTTTCTATTACCCATTACCTTGTTTTCCCAAAGTCCTGGGAAGCCCTGACTCTGTCCCTTCCCCCTGACTGGCTGTTGGATGGAAGTGCCATATATGGTGTTGTTGTGAAGGCCCGGCCAGACTAGCTGGAGCCTTCCCGGTGATGTATGTTGTGGGTACCTCCTGTGGGTGGGACCTGGGTGAATAGAGTGTGTGACGAATATGCATTCTGTGTTGTGGGTGTCTAGTATCTGGTGGTTGACACAATGACTGAGACAACCCTGCCCGAAACCGGTATGAATGCAGCTTGGAGTGTTGAATGGCTCGGTACTTGTCCCAATACACATAACTTGTTGTGAGTGTCTGGAGAGAAGTGAATGGCCTGAATACCTCGTGTGCCTGATTGGCTGCCTGCATGCATGAATGCCCGTAGTCGTGATTGGATGCTTGAGTGTGACCCAGCGGAAAGAATGGGAGATCAACAGTATATCTGGGGACCTCTCACTGCTAGGAATCGTGTTCAGAAGCTGAAGTCCACTACGACGAGTAACTGGATTAACTGACGCTTGACCTTGAAGCCCTGCTGGACGAGAAGAATTGCTGTTGCTCTTCTTCACAATCTGAAAGCTGCTGTGCCTCCAAGGACTGACCGAGAGAGGACCTGGTAAGGCGCCCTCTTCCCGAGCTACGAGGGACCATCGTGCACAGCTGATCTTTGCCTACGTTCCCTGGTAGACAGACCTACGACAGGCTGCCGACCCGATACGGGGACTGCTGCGGAACTCCAAGGAGAAGCACTCGAACTGTTGTCCGCCACTGTCGACGACCGCTGTCGCTGACTGGAGCCGCCGTGCTCCCATTTGCCTAAGAACTTCATTGATCATCGGACACTCTCGTCTGCATCGTCACCTCGCTGGTCTCCCGCTGGAGAAGGCCCGACCGTCGATGCGCCGAGGAGCATCCACTGGTGGGTTTCCCGCCACCTACAGACCGCAGAGACGCCGACGACTCGACGCCCTTGCTGGGCCAAAGTTCGTCATCATCCCTTTGCGGTCCAGAACTATTGTCACCGAGGTGCCCCGCACGCCTCTTCCTCACAGGACGCCTATGCTCTGTCGTCGACGAGCACCGCTAGGAACGAAGTTGCCACTTCCCTGCCATAGTTCACCCTGTTCACCGTCGGACGTTCGACGACCCGTGACTCCTGCCTTAAAGGGAGGGCACTCAAGAAGGGCCGTCGATTCCCCGACACCTCTCGACGATTCGTGGCTCGCGCCTGAAAGGGAGGCACTCAAGAAGGATCGGTCGGTGCATCGTCGGAGAACTCTACTCCACTAGGTACATTGGGGGGGTGTGGAATTATAGCTCGGAGACAGGTGGATGCTGAAACAATATCTTTAATCACTGGTTGAAGGATAGCATTATGTTTAGGGAATTATTCTCAAGTCCTCCCGGTTAACTTCACCGGTGTCTTGGCCTTCCAACAATATAACGACGTTAGTCCTGGTCTGGTCTTATCTTGAGGTGTCCGGATAGGCCCACCACTCTGGTTCTCCCCTCTCTCCTTTCTCTGTGTCCTGTGGAATGAGAGCAACCCATTAGTTTGGTTTGGCGCCCTTTTATCATAACAGGAGGTTTCAAACCCCCTCCAATCACTGGGAGCCTGGGCTACACCCCTTCTCATTGGTTCCTGGGACGTTGTCCCGCCTCCCTTAAAGGTTGCCGCCATGGGCTGTCGCCCTTCCCCTTTCCCTTGAGGTGGTGAGGGTTCACGTTGGTCATGCAGCCGTGGCCGCGTGGTGTAAGGACGCATCCGGACGATGGGCGTCCTTCTCCAGCCACATGAAGTCCTGGCTCCATCAGAAGGAGCACGGAGGCGGCGATCCGGTCGCTGCTCTCCTGCGTCCCGGCACCACCGCGAGCACGGCTCCCCGTTCCCCGGACCGGAGTGGAACCCAGGTGAGTGTTCGGCGGGCCCGCCGCGGCTGTCCGCAGAGGCTTCTCTCACGGCTTCGCCGCGGATGTCTATAGCGGCTCTTTCCGCAGCGTCGCCGCGGCCGCCAGCAACGCGGCTGTCCGCGGCGGTTTCCTCCTTCTTTGATACACCGGGAAGGGCGGGCATGCCGTCAGGGTGTCCAGCGTCTCCGGGTTCGTGCGGGTTGAGGGCACGCTGCGGCACCACCCGAGGAATGACTCCACAGGGGGGTAAAACCTTAATAGGAAGAAGTAAGACTATTGAACATTTGGACTGGGCTTGGGCTATATATCTTTATTTACAGGTTGCCCAGGTGGGGGGATCTCCACACAGAACTGTGTCTAGGTAACGGGGCCAGCATTCTGCCTATTGTTTCAACCATCTTACGTTCCTGCCTATCTCTATTTCTGGTTTACTCGTTATTAATCTGTGTGACATTTTAACCGTACAGTTGATGCACTTTAATGAGATTTGATAACATTAGTGGTACCACTCTAGACGTGTATATATTTATCATTATTGACTTCCAAGTACAAAGTGCGTTATTGTGATCGTGTACATACCTTTGAATATTAATTATATAAAGACTGTGTTTTCAGTAATACAGTGTGTGGACATTCCCTTGTGGGGGTTTGGGGACTACACTGTACTTAAGAACCAGCCCGCATCACCTCCTGAGAAGCTAGGCCTTGATTGCTCGTCCATTGCTACCTTATAGAGAATCTTGGCTGGGGTCTTCTGTGCCTCTCCTCTACCATATAGAGAGTAGAAGAACAGACACCCCCTACCGGTCTTTACACACCCCACCTCTGTCTTCAGGGGATATCAAGGGACTAATTGCTATTCTAGATTGTAGAATGTTTATTCTGCCCAATGAAAGCCAATATACGTTTTTTCAGGGAACTACAGAATGTATAAGGTAGATGTATGGCTAAGGCCGGGAAAGAGGACACGATTCTGGGAAGAACCACCATCTTTATCATTACTACATGCCCCAACCATGAGATATCAGGAGGGATCCATTTCCCCAGGTCCTCCTTAACCTTCCCTAACAGCCCCGGGTAATTTTTTTCATACATCTTATCGAGATTTGTAGAGAGAGTGACCCCCAGATACTTAACACCCTTTATGGCCCACTAAATGGGGTATGCTGTTGGATAGACATCATATTCGGGTGCAAAGGTCTGGTTAAGGAGCTCAGATTTCTGCATATTTATCTGTAGGCCAGATACTTGTTCAAAGCACCTTAATTCCATAATAAGAGCATCTATCGATGCGTCTCATTGGAAATACATCATTCCTTTGATCAGAGTGTGCAGTTTCTTTTTTTGAAAGGCTTCAGAGATATGCATTCTGTTTCAGAGGCTTTTCTCCATGGCTTGCAATTAAATCCATGTAGATAAAAATCAAGTAACCGGACCTTTGCACGGCCCTCTGCTCTAAATCTGTGTGTAAATGTACACAGGAAAATAAAGCCGTCGTATTTACAAGAATTTCATGCGTAAAAAATCCTCATAAGTACCTTATCTGGAGGCCTGGCCATAGGCCCTGTGACCCCCTATGAAAGTCCATCCCAGCCAATAATGGGCATGGTCTGAGAGTGAGATGGAACCTAAAGAAATGTCCTTCACTTCCCCAATCAATCTATCGGAAACCCATATATAATTGATTCTCGAGAAATAGGTGTATCCATGTTCCTCTCCCAATTTAGTTTGCCACACGTCCCGAAGGGGTAATCCCTCAAACCTAGCATGCAGCCCTTTAGAAGGACCCTGCAGCCCCGTCTGTATCCCTGAGCTCCTATCTACTTGTGGGACCCAGAGCAAAATATAATCCCCAGTTAATATAATATTCCCTTCAGCAAATGACTCTAGCATTGCAGCCACGTCCTTTAAAACCCCATCTTAGCCCACATTAGGCACATATACCGCAGCTATTGTAAACTGTCGTCGCTCGATTTTCAAACAGATAGCGGCCAGCCGGATCCACTTGAGAGTGAGCTACCTGTATATTCATGGATTTCTTTAAAGCAATAAGTACCGCAGCGGTCTTGTCATGTGCATTGTCCTGTAATACATGCGAGTATTGTTTGAACCTTACTGTGGATTTATCCATTTTCTTTATATGCGATTCTTGGAAAAAGCAGGATCTCTGCCTTTTTCCTTTTTATATATGCTTCAAGTTTCTTCCTTTTAATGGGGGTATTCATGCCCCCAACTTTATAGGTTATGAGTTTGAATGAAGCCTATGACAGTCACAAACTCGTAAAATAGCACATTTCCACCAGAGTATTCGTCCCTATATCATGCCACTGCTGTCATCACCCCGCCCCCAAAACTCCTCCCAACCCCATTCACAACAACCCACCTCCCTCACTCCCGAACATGAACACTCCTCCCAGGTTCAGACCAATGAACCTATGATACCCATGAGAACTACTCCAACGGCAGTGGTCTGAAAAACCAACCTGAGACTTGAACTGCGGGAGGCATCCTAAGACATCCATAATGATTCCAATACGCCTTCTAAACCCAGTCAGAGATTTTTCTAGCCCCACGTGGCATTAGGGGAAGTCCTACAACCCCTTTGATAACACGTCCATCCACATGGTGACAATACACAAATGTTATTCCAATACCTACTTGGGCATAGCCGTACATCATCCACCATTATCTTAATACAATCCTCACTGGTTCCCTTGACCAACACCTCCACCTTGAGTTTTCTTTGATATTCCCGACCACTCCCACAATCACCTGCCCTTTGAAGGAGGTTGTTGGGAGAGTCCTTTACCCTCCCCACTTTCTTTATCAAACTACAATTTCGCTCGTCTCTCTTCACTAGTGGTTATTCTGTGCTGTTTCCCATTCAGAGCAAAAAGCATACCAAACGGAAATATCCATTTATACCGTATCTGTCTCTGATTGAGTACTTGAACCACCGGTCCCATTGCATTTTGCTACTGCAAAGTCAACATGCCAGGTCTTGAAAAAACAGAACTTCAGTCCCATTGATGGTAATGTTTCCTTGCGATCTAGCTGCTCTTAATAGGCTTTCTTTCTGGACGTACAATGACAGAGCTTCTAATACATTCCCTCAGCCATGCCCCTGACTCTGACCTCCTGGGAACAACCCGATGAATTCTGTCTATGCCGATATCCTTAGGCGACGTGTCGATAAGTAAATCACCAAAACAGAGCTGCACCGTGACTCTTAGATCCTGATCAGGCACATTTTCCTGTAGACCTTTGATACAAATGTTAGATCTCCTAGATATGTTTTCCAAATCTTCAACTTGAAACTCAAATTCTGAATACTTCTTGTATAATACTCCAGGAGTTTGCTGTTGTGCTTCACATCTTCTGACATTTACGCGCTTGTTCATATCAGCACGTGTACCTAAGCTCGTGACCTCCTCCCGTACCTTCTTCAACGATTGTTTCAGTTAATCTTTTAATGAGGTGAATTGATCTTGAAACGTTACAGTCCTTTTATCCTGGAGGTCCTGAAGGCATTGGACAAGATATTCTTTGCTGAGCGCCATTTGTAACTCTTGTGCACCCAGATGGCCCTCTACCTGTCGCTCCCCAACATGCACACTTGCAGTCACTGCCACTTTCTGTTTCCAACAGCGTTCAATATGACCCTCCAAGGGGGGGCGGGCGTTGAGACTTAGGCTGGGCAGGAGTATCTCTATTCTTCTTAGTCTTGGGCATCTTGCAGGCTTTCCTTTTTTCACTATACCAAGATGACTGCCTGAACCTTAAGCTCCCCGCAGTGCCCCGGGAAACAGGATTAAATCATGCCCTAAATGCCTACAAACCTAAAATTGCCAGCATAATTTATGTTGGGGAACTGGCGAGGAACACTCGGAAGCTGGTCCGAACTTTGGGGACGCCTTCGCTCTCCCGCTGTCGGCTTGTAAGCGGTGGCCCTCCCCCATCCCCCAAACACCAGAAGACTTCGCGCCGGGAGCTGCGGGCCTCCGGACCGCGCAAAGGGAGGAGGGATCTGCCCCTGCCTGCTTGCACAACACACGGCGCAGTACACGCTACCGAGGAGGAGACGGGCGTGTGTGATCGCCGCCTTCGGGGGCCTGCAGCGGGGGGACCTTGCAGAGCGCACCGCTCTACCGCTGGCGGCCTAGGATTCACGGCCTTCCACCTCCCCCCGACATCTCGGGGGAGGTTTCGAGCCAGGTGTTTCACGCTAGGTGACCCCGCCGGGGGAGGAGGGGCCAGGCACCCTGCCCGCGCCCGCCGGAGCAGCAAACAGTGCCCGACACACCATCGCGGGCCTGTGCGGACCCTGATCGGTCCCCCCCCCGGCCACGGGTGCCCTGCCTCCCCGCCACACGGAGGGAGTGGCGTGTGACCACCATTGCAATCAGCTCGGGGCCACCAGGTCCTCCATTAAAGAATTGACCTGGCCTAGGCCGACGCGGGAGCGCGCCTGGGCCCTACTTCAGTAGCTCACGCCCTTGCATCCCACTGCTGCCGTGAGGACGCCGGGGGCCCTTCCTGGGCGGCCCCCCTGGGCGGCCCACGAAAACACCAGAAGCAGGCTCAGGCCGACGCGGGAGCGTGCCTGGGCCCCCACATCTCCTGGCCTACCCGCCTGCCGTGTCTGAGCCCTCGGGAAGGGGCTGCCTTCCTCGCTTGATACACCCTGACCAGGCGGGATTGGTCCTAAACAGACAGGGCTCCGACAACTTGCGGAAGACACTCCATGTGCTTGCCTCACGGGGGGTTTGTGACGAGGGCGCACTCCTGCTGGCCCTCGATGCGGAGAAGGCCTTTGACAGGGTCAGTTGGGCTTTCATGGGGGAGGTTTTCACATCTCTGGGGATGGGCCCAAATTGGGTTGGGTGGATGTCTGCACACTCCTCCCCCTCTGCTAGAGTGGTGGCCAATGGGACAGAGTCAAGAGTGTTCCCCCTCGAGCGCGGCACACGGCAAGGATGCCCTCTGTCCCTGCTAATTTATGCATTGGTAATGGAACCATGGGCGTTCTCAGTCCGCAACGACGCGCCCATCAAGGGAGTGCAGATGGGAGACATGCAATGCAAAATCTGCCTCTTTGCGGACGATGCACCACTCTATGTTACCAGACCATCCCAAACAGTCCCCCGGTTGTTACAGGGCCTCTCGTGCTACGGAGAGCTATAGGGGTACAAAGTTAACCTTGATAAATTTGTGGCGTTTATAGCTGGGAACTTGCCAGACCCGGAATTGTCCTTTGTGAATGGGCTCCCCTTTAGGTGGGAGGAGGAGGGATTCCGGTACTTGGGTGTACAGGTCACACGCAACCTTGAGGGGATATACGCGGCGAACTCCCCCCGCCCCCATTGGTCTGCAATTAGAAGAGATATAGAGAGGTGGACGGGGTTGGGTCTCTCTTGGATGGCACGCCTCAATCTTATAAAAATGGTTCTCCTCCCCAAGTTCTTATTCCTCTTCCAAATACTCCCGGTACTGATCCCCAAGGCATTCTTCACGTAAACGAAGCGAGTCCTCAACTTCCTCTGGTCGGGCAAAAAGTATAGGATCTCCTACGAGGTGCTGACCAGGCCAAAGGAGGATGGGGGGGTGGGGTACCCCGACTTGGAGACATATCACAGAGCATCCCAGTTGAGGGTCTTGGCCGATCACTTCACCCCAGGTACGAAAAAACAATGAGTGGCCATGGATAGTGAGCCCCCAGCGCCTGTCACAATAGAGGAATGGCTTTGGGTTCCAAGAAAGAAGATCCCCAGAAGTGTCCTGAATCACCCAATCTTAAAAGTGCTGTGGTCCCTATGGAGGGAAGGAGGTTACTACCGTTGGTTTACAACCTGGCCCTCTCCGCTGAGCTGTATCTGGGCTCCCCCCTTCCTGGCCAAAATAGCAGAGCCAGCGGCATACCAGAAATGGTTCGAGGCAGGCCTTAGTAAGACTGGCCACCTCTGGGTAGGGGGTTCTTTCCTACTCTTGAAAGACTTGGAGCAGGCCCTGGGAATAGGTACCCTGTCCCCCTTTCACTACCTCCAGCTTACGGGAGTCCTTACCGAACCATCTTGGGGTGACACCCTCAGGAGAGATCTCACAGACTTCGAAAATCTCCTCCTATCCGCGAGGGGCTCTAAGGGGGTAATATCTCGCCTCTATAAGCTTTCCCTGTTCTCTGTCCCCAGAGATCCTCCACCGGCACACACACAATGGGGTAGGGACCTGGGAGAAATAATTGATGATGAAAGGTGGGCGGAAATGTGCAGGCGGGCAATCGCTCCACAGCTTCCCTCCAATATCGCCACCAAGCCCTTAAGGTATTACATCGATGGCACTACCCCCCGCTGAGGATTGCTAGGATGAAGCCAGGATATGACCCACACTGCTGGAAATGCAAGACTGAGAGGGGGGACTATATCCACATGTGGTGGGGATGCCCAGTGGTCCAAAACTACTGGGAAAGGGTATTGGCCTGGATCAAGGGGGTGGACGGGGTTGAGCGGTCTTCCTGCCCTTGGCTCCTCCTCTTTGGAATTGACATCGGGGATGACCAAGAAGGCACTCAAGATCATATGCTGCAGGTCATGCTGGTGGCGGCCAGATGCTGTTTGGCACAAAAATGGAAAAACCCCGGAATGCCCGGGGAAAAAGCGTGGGTGACCAAGGTGCGGGCCATCTACGACATGGAATTTCTTACACATCTACTCAATGAGTCCAAGTCCAATATCGAGGAAATCTGGCTCCCCTTTTTTGACAAATATGGCCGACCGGTTCAATGTTTTGCACCCAAGTCGGGGGATTTCCCCCAGGGGCACCAGGCCATTGCCTACTGACCCGATTGTGGATCCCTTCCAGTTTGGCCCATGACTTTAGCGTGCCAAGTGCACTTTGTGTGGACACTGTTATGCTTTCTAAGAACCCATCAATCTAGCTACAAGCAACTAAGGAGAACTTGAACTGTAGGGGGGTGGAGGAAGGGATGGGGAGGGGGGTGGTGTGTTACGATTGGTTTCTTGTTAATCTATGTTTAAACATGCACTGTACTGTTGTAATACATGCACGAAAATTAATAATACTTGATTTAGAAAAAAAAACTGACTAGCGCACCACCATACAGGATGTCTCACAGCCCTACACCAAGTAACAAAAACACCTCACTGGCAAGTGAGTCTCATGGGGTACATACCCACGGACTTGCCTTAGCCATACTCGCTGCTATCCTGCCAAAATAGCGTGCACAATAGCCATCAGTTTAGATGTGCAGTTCTTTGCACACCAATTATAGCTAGTGACTAAAGCAGTAAGCTACTCTCCTTCACTTCTCTGTGTTCACCCCAAAGCAACCTCACTAGTTCTCCATCTGTCGATTACCAGGTCTGCAAAATGTCCAAACGCCCAGTCAAAACCATTGTTCTATGGATAAATACTTTATATGTCGCTCTATGCTCCCGGTATTGGTCTGCATGCTTATTTCTGCAGCTCAGACAAGTGAGGACACGCTGACACAAAGACAGAGCCAGTGGCACCGTAATGATATTGTCCAAAGAAAGAATAGAGTGGGCACTACGTTGTAAGTTAATTCAGTAATTTAAACTTAGTAAAGTATTTGGTCCTGTCGCCAGATTCCTCCCCGTTGCAAAGGGAGGTATGATATAATGTTACGTTGTCGACTGGTTAAATTGCACCAGTCTGCTGGAAGGACCTTTGTGAATATCTCACTAATTTGCTTTAAGTAAATGTTCAAAATTTTCCAAGAATTCTTCAAAAATAATAATAAGTTCAATTAGTTGTAACCAAAAAATCTTTTATTTAGAAATCTGCATTTGTCTGAGGCCTTTATCAAGCATTATATTGTCCAATGCATTTCGGTCTGTGCTAGACCTTCTTCAGGGACTATTAGTGATCAAAAGATAAAGAATAAAAAATAAAGATCATGTTATCTAATATGTTAATAACAGTATACATTTTCATTTAATCTAATGCAACATTTTACATTGTACTTAAAGTTTGCTCCAAAATGTACCTGTATTAAACGATGCTTCTAATCTTAGGCCTGTTTGTATTCAATTCCTTATTGGAGAATTATCCAACTCTGCTTCACTCAAACATGCTTGTTTATATTTTGTTATATGCCCTTTGTGCAGCTTGCTTCTGTTCTTGATAATCTAAATGATAACCAATGTATACTTTAAATTTCAGCAAATATCTAGTCACAAATGGTTCTATCAACCAGAGTTTCACTTGTTCTCAAAAAGAGTCTTACCTGTAGTAACAACAAGAAAGGGAACATTTCCATGTTTGAACTGCTCAAATTGTAACATGGTTCAGAAAGGGGACGTTGTGTTCCACCCAAACACAGGCCGCAAAATCTACTTGACGAAATTCGCAACATGTGACACTATGAATGTTATATACAGTATCAAGTGCCCATGTGGCAAGTACTACGTGGGACAAACCGCCCGTAAAGCGAAAACAAGATGGAAGGAACATCGTTCAAATATTCGTACAGGAAACATCAAATCTCCAGTAGCAAGACATTTTAGAGAAGCTAATCATCAAATAGCGCAAATTAAATTTCAAATTTTGGATGTATTGGAAGTTACTCAAGGACAGAGAGTTGACATTAACAGACTTCTAAATCAGAAGGAAACCTACTGGATTGAAAAACTCAACTCTATGCATCCGGATGGCCTCAATGAGGAATGTAACTTTGCATGTTTTCTTTAAAGTAAATTTAATGAAATGAAATTACGTTGAAATTAGGTACCAACACATGAATGTGAGTATGCTGTTAATTATTAAATGTCCAAAATATGTATACAAAGTTGAAGTATATAGCAACCAGGAGCATATCAGTAAATAATTGGTTCGTATCATTGGGTGTTCATATTAAGTAAGTTAAAGTGTTGATAGTCGCGTTACATGTACCTGAAACAACATATACAGAACTTCATGTGGAATTACAACAGCAATAATTCATATGAGAAAATAACTAATAATATAACAATTTATGTGTGGCAATTATACCATAATATGGAACATGTGAATTGTAGCTGGTTTTACTTTGTTCAGGAATATAGAGTTAATACTCTAAGAAACCAATTATGTGTGAAACTAAAAAAGATCTAATACCCCAGAAGTTAAACACATCATAAGTTTGTATATGTACATTGGTACACACAAAGGAACAGTCGACATCCAATTGAAGTTTTTTTTTTTCTTTTACATTTCAAAATGGCCGCCGGCACGCGATGACGTCATCACGTTGATGACGTCATCACGTTGCGCGCCGGCGCCATTTTCTGCACTATAAAAGCAGCCCGAGCAACAAGCAACGCGTTTTCACGCGAGCAAGGTGCCCGGCTGCTTCTACATCTGTTTACTACAGGTAAGACTCTTTTTGAGAACAAGTGAAACTCTGGTTGATAGAACCATTTGTGACTAGATATTTGCTGAAATTTAAAGTATACATTGGTTATCATTTAGATTATCAAGAACAGAAGCAAGCTGCACAAAGGGCATATAACAAAATATAAACAAGCATGTTTGAGTGAAGCAGAGTTGGATAATTCTCCAATAAGGAATTGAATACAAACAGGCCTAAGATTAGAAGCATCGTTTAATACAGGTACATTTTGGAGCAAACTTTAAGTACAATGTAAAATGTTGCATTAGATTAAATGAAAATGTATACTGTTATTAACATATTAGATAACATGATCTTTATTTTTTATTCTTTATCTTTTGATCACTAATAGTCCCTGAAGAAGGTCTAGCACAGACCGAAATGCATTGGACAATATAATGCTTGATAAAGGCCTCAGACAAATGCAGATTTCTAAATAAAAGATTTTTTGGTTACAACTAATTGAATTTATTATTATTTTTGAAGAATTCTTGGAAAATTTTGAACATTTACTTAAAGCAAATTAGTGAGATATTCACAAAGGTCCTTCCAGCAGACTGGTGCAATTTAACCAGTCGACAACGTAACACCGTAATGATATTGCCCAGGCTTGCTGGTCCCCAGCTGCCTCACACCTTACTCTTAAAGCAGGCTGTCCACAACGCAGTCTGCGCCTCTGCACTCAGCCAGCCCAAATACGTCTGCCATCCCTCGAGCACAGGCAGCTCACCGAAATACCGGACCCTGCCGGTCGATGAAAGGCACCATCGCCACCCACCACAGACAGCCACAATCCGCTAACCAACCAGAGCCCCCTCTCAGCAATAAGTCAAGTTGGCCACCGCTGGTCCCCACTTGAGCTGCTGCCCATTACAACACCCAGGGTCACACTCCAGTACTCGCCGACAGTTATGCCTGATCTCTCTTCATTATGCACTCCGTAGCAAGCAGAGCCAACGTGAAATTAGAACATGGGTTGTATTTAAATGGAGGCCCAGGGATAGAGCTCTGTACTCACGTCCTCATTCTCCTGGGCACCATCTTGGAATGATTCATGTCAACTTTGTCTTCATTGATTTTGCATTGACTGCATCAGTGAATAGACTTGCATCATCAACTGGAAGTAGTACACATCCCAGCACAGTCTTATAGTCTTACATTTACTAGAGCCAGTTTTTCTCAACAGTAACATTTTATTTCTTTGTTTTATTGATAATGTTTAATTACCAGTGTAGGTCTTTTTTTTTTAATCAACTTTATTTAATAATTATACAAAACATAATACAACTGAGTAACAACAGAATGGGAACAAGCAAAAGATTACTCCATATACTCCATATACATCAGTGCAACAAAATGCAAATTACTACTAAAGTAACGGCTATTCAAAACGAAATCCGAAAACATCCCAGTGTAGGTCTTGAATGGACAACAGCGACTGGTTCATTGCTGAATATTTTTTTTTTGTCTCTTTACTCTAATTTCCATGATGTCTTAGACATACTCACTCATGGGTATGGGGGTCCTGCATTTTAGCTGAGCTGGTATATAATCCATTCATGAGATCTAAGCATTCTCACAAACCATCTTATTGTATTATATAGTTTGAGCATATATGGGACTTAAATAGGTAGGCATTTATTTGCATTTAAATTGTATTTTACAAGTGAATTACTATGCAATCCTTTACGGTGTTGCGAGCAGTCTGGGTTTCGAGCCAGTTTATCATTTGATTATGGTACGCTGTAAGCATAGGTTCTGGGCTGGGATCCAGTGTCTGTTTTGTTTCTGTGAATAGTCCCTGGCGTTCCCGTAAATAACAAAGGTCCGATACACTCCAAGCTATCAGATGCTTCCTAATATGGCAACCAGGCAGGGGCAAGGGCAGATATTGCCACAGGATATGCTTTGCAAACATGTTCATGGAGAGCATGCTGATGAATATTCCTGACCAAGTGAGACAAACAGTAAAGAGGTTGCATAAAGAGCGCTTCTGGGAGGAGTTTATGGAGTGCTGTATAGATCCTAACTGAGTACTGGTGGGGCAGAGCTGAGCTAAAGACCTCAGCAAGCTGGATAGCTGGTTCCAGTTTGCTCTATGGAGAAGGGAGGGGATGCTCCTTGTTCTGTCCTGGATTTTGCAGCACTAAATTTGATTTTTGATGGCAGAGGCTCCAAAAGCCTCTCCTTTTTGAGAGAACTATGCTTTTTCATTGAGCCGTATAAGAACATAACTACAGCAGCTCAAACCCATTGAAGTATCTTATTTGAATTTGGCTTATGTCTGCACCATTGTTATCCAACTAACAGCAACTCTATTGTAAGGCTCTTGCAGTAGTCATTAGAGACCATGAGGGTTTTTCTTGGATGCCTTTTGCATTGGAATTCATATTTGGGGAATTGTGTGTTTTTTAGGGATTGTGCAACTCTGCTTCCTCCCGACTTCTGGCTGCTAGCTCAGCTTTCCGCTCCCTACTATCACACAGGCGTGGTAGGAGGGGTTTACGTGTTTTAGTATCACACTGAGACAGGGAAGGGGTATTGGAAGAGGATTCCATTGAGGCATTACCACTACACACAAGGCATTTTAGTTAGAGCCAATTAGCATTCAAATTGTCTGTAAGAAGCGTTTTTGATTTTATGGTTTCATTAAAAGTAGGTACATGATAGAAGTGCTTTCATTAATAGCCCTTGTTCTATTGAGTGTGCTATGTGTGCTCACAATGATAATAGCAATTATGGATTACCCTTTTCTTCTTCTTGCAGGAGAGTGTGAGAGCATTCATTGATTTATTGAGAATCTGTTCATGAACATGTGAATTTAGTGCGAGGCATCTATATACATGGCTGTATAGCGGCTTACAGTATATTGTGCACGCTCCAATGAGGAATGGGTTGGTAGGAGGTTTAACAGTAGTCTCTTTATCCATGACATGACATGGATGGGTCAGGGTGGCCAGCCCACTGCAAAGGTGTATGGTCCCTCTCTTTGATGCTCAGTGACAGATATTTGCTTTTCTCTACCTCCATTCCTACCACAACCCCTACGGGTATGGTCCGGCACACACTCTTTTGGGTGGAGGAAAGGCTATGCTTGTAGAGGTGATCAGAACACGTAATAAGCTTGCTGCTTTACTGTAACAGTGGCAACCTTTTGAAAATGCCAGTGAAATTATTTTTAATCTGATCGCACAGCCATGAAGAGTCAACATATGACAGAAATCGTGAAGAAGTGAACCATGCAGGAAACCGGAAGTGATCCACCTTACTCTTGTGGGACCAAAAGCGACATTCCAACAACTTAATCTTTTAATCTGGGTGTGATGAGGATTCTCAGGCCCTGATGTTTTCCCGCACACAGTGCCCAAATACAGGACTGGAAGAGTTTTAAACCAAGGCAGCTTTGATTTCTCAGTGTGGCTCCTGAGTGGCGCTCATGAGCCTTGATCGGTTTCAGGCGAATAGAGCATTAAGAAGCACATGCCTTGCGGGGGGGGGGGGGGGGGGGTCTCAAACCCACACACAATCAGGTGTTTACTAGATTATCACAAACCATTGTGTCATGGACACCCACAAGTAGTAGTGGGAGGAAGGCAGAAGAAAACACATGAAAACTGAATGATACCATGGCAGAGCAGATACAAGGGAGCTAGAAGCCAGCAGAGGGAAGGGAGTTTGGTGACAGGTGGGCAGTGCAGAGGTGACAGCAAACAAGAAGGAATGGTGAACAGACATGAATGCGCTGGAAAAGGGACTGAGGTGAGCAAGGAGGAGGAGGTTGAAGGGGCGACAGAGGAAGGAAGAGTTAGAGGTGAAAGAAACAGTATGGGAAGGCGGTGGCGGTCCAGCCCAGAGGTCCACAGTTAAGTGAGGCACTGGGCAGGGAAAGCCGACACTAGTGGAGCTAGACTTGCAGTGTGTCAAGGTACCAGGGCTAGTGCACCCGGAGCCAGAGACTAGTAGGAAGAAAACCTAAAGACCCTCCACCCCCAAAAAAGCGGAGAGCTTTAATTCAGAAAAGTGGTAACGTGGTACACAAGCTGGGAGACACAGCGGGGAAGAACATGGAACTGGGATGCCCACCACAGATAAGGAATAAGAGTTGCTTGTGATCAGAGACTGAACATTCATTCCGGACAGACGGGGAAGCCAAGCACCACTGCCCAGGAGGCTCAACGTTGCCAACAACAGCTATAAGAGGCTTCAGGGGCCAAGTGCCCAGAGACAGGAATTGTTTCATACAATCTCTTCAGCAGAGGTCCATCCGGACCATGACCTCTAAGAAAGTGACGTTTTGAAACTCAAAGCCAAGGTCCTTTGCCAAACAATGATTTTAACTTCCCTTTCACATGTTTCATCAGGTGCCCTTGTACCATGCACACAGTTTTGAGATACCCTTTGTGTTTAAGGTCATACTCCCTCCCCAGAGCGGTGCACAATCAAATCCGCTGTTCACCAAATTTAGTGGTGCAAGTTCTTTGTTGATCCCTCAAATTGTGACGTGTGACAAAGCAGTGCTCCTCGTCTGAGAAGGGCAGGAACCCTCTCTCCCCAGCACTTGCCCAACTCATCTGGAGAAAGACGATGACCGCACCAGGCCACCACGAGGCTCGTCACATATTGCAGCAGCCCCACCTGTTAGGCAACTGCTCCAGGCTTGCGCATCTGCCCCATCACCTACCACGAGACGCTGTGTTACACAGAGCCGCGGACGAGCGGCCTCCTGAAAATTGCTGCCGCCGTCCACTTCCTCAAACCAGCCCCACCGGAACGCGAGAGCCGGCCTTCGTCGGAAGGGCTGCGGCAAAAGGGTCAGGCCTGTCATCGCCTAACGGAGACAATGGGGCCAGGCACCCTGCTCATCTCCTCTCCTGACGGAAAATCATCGGTAAGGTCACACACTTTTCTCGGACACGCTTCACTTGTAACTTATAGCTGAACACCTGTCTTGCTCTACCATAACTCTGTCTCTGCCTACTCAGAGACCCAGAGGATACCGTGACCCTATGATCATCATATATGTACATTGACATGCTAGTTGTGCACCCCTTACTATCTATTGCACCACTGATTATCATTAGTGACTCACTTGCCTTTAATTGCTAAAGTGTAACGCACTATGATCAGCTCCTTGACCTTGCTGCCCCACAGACAGCTGCCCCTTGGCTTAATATCGAGTCACACTCTAAAATCTAAATCCTGCACTCACCAATGTGCATGCCCTCCAGCGCCTACCTTGCATTGCCGCCCATTTCAAATTGTATGCTGCACCCACCTTTGATATTTGTGTGCTGCCCAGTGCCTACCTGCATTGCCGCCCATTTCAAATTGTATGCTGCACCCACCTTTGATATTTGTGTGCTGCCCAGTGCCTTCCTGCATTGCCACCCATTTCAAATTGTATGCTGCACCCACCTTTGATATTTCTTTGCTGCCCAGTGTGAAGGGGCCCCTGAGGGACCCTCGGATGTGGAAACAAGGCTCAATTACCACACACGAACTGATACGCCAGACACAAGGTTGTATTCCCAAAATCTAGGGTTTAATGCAAAACAAATAGTCCCAGTTGGCCAAATGGTCCCATGCCCCGCAACGTGTGTCTAACAGACCTCAGGGGACGCAAGAGATCGAAAATCGTACATCAGTTACATATATACAAAATGAGCATCTTACAATCAGTAATGACACATTCAATGCCGCCCTTAATTCATTCCCTTTGAATTGGAGGCGATGATTGACCATGGTGACGAATATGACACTTTAGTTCACCATATTTAGTAACAGTTTGCAATCTCAAATTTACAGACACCATTCTTTATTTGAGAGAACACAGCGCTTCTGTTTTCATGGGCAAGCTGCGCATAGAGGACTGGCACATTCGAGGCCTTACCATCTCCTGGTTTCGATTGACGCTCTAGAGGTCAGCTTGCTCTCCGGGGCCTCACAGTGCTCACAGAGAAGGGGGGGCCGTAAAGAACATAATTCAAACCCTTTAATATTAGTTTCGTACATTGCTATTCTTTTTATTTTTTTATATAATATGTCGGTTGTTCCATTTATTGTCACTTCTAATATTCTGGACAGTCGTTTTATATTATAAGAGTGTATTGCTTGGCCCCAAAATGGTATAAATGATTTTGCTATGTCTTCTACAATCAACCCGTCTTCAATATTCCGGCGAGGTCGTGACCTGGTCAATTTGGCTATATCTGCTGTTTTTGAAAGAAACCCCCCAGGAAACAGAAAACCTAAATAGCAAGTACCCCCCCGCCCCCAGTTTCTAGGTAACCAAGGATATGCTTTTTCTCCACATATGAAGTACACAGGATCTCCCACATATATTGGTTCCCCTTCTTTATCAAGGCGCGCTATATTCCTGCATCTAGTGAATGTCCCCACCTGAAAAGAGCCCTTTCTCTGTAAACAAAAAGGGACAGAACGTGGATTATAATTTACTGTATAGGAAGGGGGCGTCACATCCTTGTTTCCTTCTGGGTTCATATGAAACGTGATCACAGATGATTTATAAGGCACAGACAATCTATCCTGTGGCATTATTGCTGGTGTAATTAATCGTGTTTTATGGAATATGGAGCAACCCGCCGGTTTCATAATCACTTCCTCTAATTCATTCATGTTTGTTTTGTCTAGTTGACCAGTTTCACTCTCGTTCCATTTCCCATAATATAAGGCACTCGGAGAGGCATAGCATGCAGAGGTCAATGGCGGGGGATGTACATACCATCCTATTCCCTTACCACCATGCTGGGGCAAGTGGGCACAAACCCAACAGTTGTTTTTTCTTAGTATTGAGTGTGTCATGTTCATTATCAATAGTAATGTGTTGTTCCCATACCCTTCCCTATGTCTCTCTTCCATTGGGGACAAGGTATAGGAAATCACATGAACTGGGCTTTCCGTCGTGGAAATGTTCACAACAGGCAAAAGTACCTCTAGAGGGTGCATTTCCTCCAGGTACCATAATACTGATACGGTCAATATTGGGGCTAATATACTCATTATATACATTATTATTGTTAGACCCAGCATACAATTCTTCCGACCATTTCCTTTTTTCACCTTGCTATGTACTGCGTTTAACTCACTATCAGCATTGGTGCAGGAGGGGACGTTTGCTGATTCCGGCATCTTCTCTCATCGTTCTTCTTCTTCCGTCGTGTTCGTCGTGAATATTCTCCTGTCGATGCGCTTGTTGGAATGTTAGAGAGTTCGATAAATGTCTGCAGTCTTTCCATGTCAGTTCTTATCAGCCTGGATTGCTTAGTCGTTTGGCAAGATCTCTGTGCATTCACACATTGATCTAGAGTTTCAGAGCAGTTGCCTTTGTACCATGTGCGCCCCGCTTGTCCGCTCGGGTTCCGGACACATGGATTTAACACTGAGGAGTTGTGTTTGTGGAGCTGTCTGGTTTGCACAACCCTCACGCCACTCTCCTCTAGGCCTCCGGTTCCTACTTCATCCAAGAATAGGAAACAGAGGCAATAAAATCACAAAAAGATGAAGGTGTGATCACTCCTTTTTTCTGCTCCGCAGGTTATACCGATTTGCTCCCGGTATTGTGTGGTCGACAAATAGTGCGGGTGCACTTCCGGTCTCAAGCTTGGAGTCAGCCTGGGGCGCAATGGCAGATGATGATGGGCGCCCAGGCGATGATGCAGGCTGTGGCGCAACAGAAGATGGTGGGCGCCACAGAGGTATACCCTTGGTGTCAGCCAGCAGTGATGCAGAATCTGCTGGACAACGTTGGGGCATTCTTTGCCATTCCTCTTTTATGGCAATCTCATCAGGCTTTGTTTCAGGATCGGGCAGTTTCTGTGGCAAGGAACTGGCAATTGTATTTTTTGTTTCTGGAACCGCTGTCTCTTTCTGGTCGTTCTCCCGCTCAGTCAAAGTATCAAGTGGTGGTGGGACTTTCTTGGCATGCGTGGCATGTATCCACACCTTTTGTCCATCCACCCGTATCGCCGTCTGCGTAGTCAGGAGGATCTGGTAGGGCCCACGCCACCTGTGTGCTAACAATGTTTTCCATTCAAAATGTTTCACTAGCACCCAGTTTCCTGGCTTCAATGCGTGTCCTGGGCCAGTGTATCTTATGGGCAGCGCCTCCTGCACCTGCTGATGAATCAAACGCAGTTTTTGCATTAACAGATTACAAAAAATGCTGAGTACAGGATGTTGCACTTCCCTCAGCCTTTTCGGCTGAGGTGCACACCAAACATTTGCTGGTCTCCCCATGATCATTTTGTACGGGGAGAGCCCAGTTCTCGCCTGCACAGATGTTCGCATACACAGTAGCGCTATTGGCAATGCATCTACCCAACTTAGCTTGCTACCTGCACAGATCTTACTAATCTTGGACTTCAAGATTCCATTGTGGCGTTCAATAAGACCGGCCGACATCAGATGTCTCGAACAATGGAATCGCCTATCGATTTGGAGACCTGCACAAATCTGCAGTATCACTGCACCTACAAAATGCGGACCGTTGTCCGACCATATGACACAGGGCAGACCAAAGCGAGAGAAATACTCCTTCAGCATTACTTTCGCTGTGCTCATGGCAGGGCAGTCTTTTAATAGATACGCTTCCACCCACTTGCTGAACGCACATATGACCACCAGAACATACTTCAAGTTTTGGCATCTCTCCATTTCTATGAAATCAAAATGGATCACCTCAAATGGCATAGAGGGGGTGGGCAAAACTGCCTGTTGGAGTCACCGTTCCCTTCCCCACATTGTGTTGTAGAAACGTGATATAATTCTGTACCAACCTCTCAGTATTCTTTTTTATGAGTGGATTTTCCCAGACTGTAGCTAGATGTTGAATTATTTTCTTTGCACAAATATGGGTGGGGCTGTGAGCCATTGTAACCCTCCAGATCCAATTCTGCAGAGCCCTCAGCCCACCCTTGTATTTCATCGACAGTGGCTTCCGCCTGCATCTCTTTGACAGTGACAATTTCATTCTCTATCATACAGGGTACTTCCTCCAACTGTAATGTTAACATTTTTGTATTCAAATCAGTGGCAGCTTGTTTTGCAATTCTGTCTGCAAATGCGTTTCCCTCTCCCACCTTGCATGTCACCTTTTTATGTGCTTCTGTCACGGCTCGCTCCCTTCGCTCCCGTTCCCGCCACTTGGGGGCATAGTTTGGGGTATATTCCCTACTGGACATTTCCTCTGAATCTTATGCTACAGTGTCCTGATGAATTGGGAGCGCTAAAACCTTATTTCCCAAATTACTTCCCTTCCGGATCCATTCCAGGTTTTTGGCAGCCAGCATGCTACTGCTACTTTAATCAAATGACTATGCTTCCCAGAATGCCTGGCTCACTGCTTCACCTCCTCCCTTGCAGGACAAGGCTGGGTGGAGGATAGGCAACACCTGTGGCTGCAGGTGCAGCAGGCGGCACGCCTGAGGGGTGTGCTCGTTAAGCAGCTTTAAAAACCTCAGTTTGCTTCAGTCCAGCGCTGGTCATTGTTGCAGCGTTCCTGTCGTGACTGGTCCCTTGTTCCTGGTTCCTAGTTTTTGTGCCCAGTTTCTAGTTAGTGTTTCTTGTTCCTTGTCCTGGAATTCGTAATTGTATGCCTAATTGATTTCTGCCTTCTGGAAATCCCTTTCTCCCTTTCTCTGTCTGCAGGCAGCCTTTCTCTGAGCTTTCCTTTTGCTGCAGCCCAATTGCCTGTGTTCACTGTTTCCTAGAAATTGTCCTTTACTACTGAAAGACTTGTTGCATTAATCTTTCTTTTACAGGTTTAGTTTCCTGTCTTTTCACCTTGGATGGGTGGGAAGGTTTCCCTTTTGATATCGTTTTCACTGCTCCTGATCCTTACCTTCTATTGGGATCCATGCCATGTTTTCCTTTACACTTTTGCATTTATTTCCTATTTTATTTATTAGGTGTGGGAAGCTGTTGTAACTAGCTCCTGTGCGATTATCTTTTGTTTTCCACTCTGTACTATTCCTTCTTGCCTCTTGACTTGGGTTTAGGTATTTAGATATCCTCACTCATTGCCTTTACTGCCTTCTGGGTTCTTGTTTGATTTACAGGGTTGTGGGTTAGTACTGACTTTTGAGTGGTCTTTCCGGTCCTCGTGAATACGGACATCCAAGTGGTCTTTCCGGTCTTCGTGAGTACTGGCATTCATGTGGTCATTCCGGTCCTTGTGAGTACTGTTTTCAAATTCTTTATTCAGTACCGTCTAGAGTGTCAGCTCACAGATTCTGTCCCTGCTTGCCCTCTACGTGGGCTTAGCGCTGTCAGTATCTGTAATAGCATAGTGGGTAAGGAGTTTGCTGACTTTCCTTTCAGTCATAAGGAGGTTCTAAGTGCTTACCCTACATTCCTTTTCTTATAGTGGTAGACACGAGTCTTGGGTATTGAATGCACGTTGTTAGATTCAAGGTTGTTTACTGTGTATTTTGTGCACATTTCCCCTGCCATATCCATCGCCTTCTTCCTTTCCTGACAGCTTCACATTTTACTATTGCCAAGTGCTTTGGACACGTAAGTGCAGACAGCAGTCGTACAATCAAAGGGCCATGTTGGATTCTAAACCCGTGTGATGTTAGAAAACCTCTCTCGGCCCACAGTCGGCCAAAATTATGAACCACTCCAAATATTGGCTGTCAGTGTATATTTTCACGCTTATATTTTCAGAAATTTCACAGGCTCTCGTTAAGGCAAGTATTTCCGCTGCTTGGGCGGAGTTCTAAGGAATTCTTTTACTCTCTACAGTGCTTTTTAACGTGGTGATGGCATATGCGGCAGTTGATGTGCCGTCAGGTAATTTAAAGCAGGAACCTTCACAAAACAGTTCTCCATCTGGTTCTTTTAGTGGAGTATCACTCAAATCAATTCTCCCTTTTGTTTCTCCCTCAGTAACCATTAAGCAATCATGGGGGGTGATTCATTTCCACCAAGGTCTTCCGCGGGCATTGGCATCAATTCTGCTGGATTCAAAGCGCTACACATCATAATTTAGATGTGGGGTGCGAACAACACTATTTCATATCTAGTTAATCTAGCAGAGGTGAGGTGTTGCGTCTGCATTCTATTGAGTAGAACGTCTATGGCATGTGGCACCATCAAAATTAAAGTGTGCCCTAATACCATCCCTTCTGTTTATTTCACTGACGCAGCAGTTGCTGCAACATCTCGCAAACATTGTGGTAGTGCGCGCGCTACAGGGTCCAGCGCAGAAGAAAAATAACCGCACAGACTATTTCTTCCACCTTGTTCCTGTGTTAAAACAGATAACGCGCAGCCTTCATTCTCATGCACAAACAACCTAAAAACTTTTCTATATTTTGGCGTGCCCAAAACTGGAGCAGAACACAATACAGTTTTGAGCAAATCAAATGCTTTCTGACATTCTTCATTCCACTGCAACGGCATCACTACACCCTTCTTTGTCAACTCCACCATTGGCTTCACAATTAACGCAAAATTCACAATCCACTGACGACAATAAGAAGTCATGCCAATTATAGCTCCGACTCCTTTCTGTGTCTTTGGAATAGGCATAGCAGAAATGCACTCTATTCTCTCCGGCGTTAGTCTTCTCCCTTCTTTTGAGAGTATTTAACCCAAATAAGCTACCTCCTTCTGACAATACTGTAATTTCTTTAAGCTTGCTTAATGACCATGCGCAGCTAGATGAGTCAATAACAAGACAGTACCTTTTTTACATATCTCTTCCGTGTCCGCAGCAATTAATAGGTTGTCAATGTACTGGAGCAATACACAGCCCGCCGGTAGTTCTAGCATATCTAGCTGTTCTTTTAATGCTCCACTGTATATACTCGGACTTTCAGTGTAGCCTTGTGGACTACATGTGAATGTGAATGATCGTCCTCCTAACGTGAAGGCGAACAAATATCTGCTTTTCTTGTGTACTGGAATGCTGAAGAAAGCATTCTTCAAATCAATAACACTAAAGTATTCTGCCGAAGCAAGAATCATGGTCAAAATTGTGGTAACATCTGGAACTAACGGAAATTGGGGATCTACTGCTTTGTTTAATGCACGCAAATCAATTATAAAACGGTACGGTACCTCATTACCCCCTTTCTTATACACCGGAAGAATGAGGCTGTTACACACACTGCCTGTAATCTCTTCAATCACTTCCAATTTCACCAAATCAGAAACAATACTTTTCAATCCTTTCTCTCCTTCTGCTGAAATTTTATACTGCGGGATGCGCGGTAACGTTACTCCTTCTTTTAAAACAATTTTCACTGGCTCTATCTTCAAGCATCCCACATCATGGTCATTCACTGCCCAAATACAAGTTGGAACCTCACTCAATTCTCCTGTTAAAAGTTTAGTCACAAATTCAGATGTTGGCATATTCTGAGGAGAAATAGTCAAGAATACCCCCATCTGGTGTACAGTGGATATCTGTGCTTAATTTTTTCAATAAATTCAATCCCAGGAGACTTTCCCCACAATTCTCTGTTAAAAGAAATGGACAATGTTAGTGAAAGGCCCTATTGCCACTGCTACTGATTTGGACTCAGGATTTATTACTGGGGTACCTGCGAACCCTACTGAGATATTTTGTCGCCCTGACAGAGGTATGCCTGGAACCAAGTGATGGTCTATCGAGCACTTCTGTGCCCCCGTATCTACGAGGAATCTATGCTCTTCATTCCCGACTTTCATCTCTACGTAGGGTCCTTTCTGATTCACTGGAATGGACACCGGTTCCGACCCCTGCTGTGGGGCTGTCCTATTGGGGTAACAACACATCATCCGAAGTGTAGTCACTGCTATTATTGTAATATGCACCCGACTGAGTATCAAAAATGTTCCTGCCTCTTCCTCTATTTCCATTTTGTATACCCTGCTGATTTTGACTCTGGGTAAAAGTAGTTTGATTCGGAGCCTGGCCTTGAATCTGTGCACCATTCCCTTGATTATTCTGGTGCAGCTGCATATGGTTTCTGTTGTGGCCATTTCTTCCTGGGTGCCCTCTGTGCTGCCTTCTCGACCATACCCGCCTCTATTTTGCAAGTGTGGACATTGCGCTCGCCAGTGTCCTTCCTTTCTGCAATACACACATTGATTTAATCCCAAAGGCCCTCCATGCATGTTTAAATTATTCCTGCCTGTGCATTTCCCCTTCCCTGGTTGTGTCCTGATACTTTCTGGAGTAACACCCTTGTTTTCAAATTTGTTCTAGCCTTCGCTTCTCTTTCTTTCCCGGTATTCACTCGATTCTCATAATATTGTGCCATGTGTAATACTTCTAACGTTTTTGCTTGCCATGCACTTTCTGATGTCATTATTAAATTTTGAATCGGGAGTATTAATCCTCTCACATATTTATCAACAAATAACCTTTTTCCTGCTTCCGTGCTTACATCCTGCCCACTGAAATCTGTAAATACTTCTTTGAATCTGTAGCCAGCTCGTCCTTACCTTGAACACACGCAGTCAATTTGTCCCATTGAATTCTTTTCTCTGGGACAAATTATTTCAATGTTTGTACTATTCGTGCTGGCAATGCTATCATATTGGGCCCTGGCTTTGCACCCACTCCTTTATCTTTATCCTCCTGTATTAAATCTGCCCAAGTGGCGCCATATGCTGTCTCATCATCTACCTTCCTTATTCGTTTCCATATGTCCGCTGGCAGAATTACGGGGAATATTAGATCTATATCACTCATAGTGAACACTGAGGATTGCAATAAAGACTCTACTTCTTTATAGAAACCCGATGGATGTCAGGGATTGTTTGTTTTATATTTTTCACTTCCTGTCTAGAGAAGGGGACATGCACATATTGGGCTGTGTAATGTGCTGGAATTACCTGAGCTGGCGTAGGGCCTACCGGGGGCGTCTCTACCTTTGGTACAAAGGTAGGGGGTACTTTCCACATGGGGAATGCCACACTCACTGTTCCTCCCCCTTCTCTCATATGCAACAATATTCCCAGATCGAGGGATAAGGCTGTTTCTCCCGTCCCTCGTTCCATTGCCCTCTTATATACTGCCATAGTCTCGGGGGGGGGAGGGGGGGGAAAGGCTGGCTTTCTCCTCGCTTATATCTCTGTTTATCAGATATTCAACCATCATCTGTAGTGCTTTCCTTTTCATCGGTAAATATTCCATGTATTTCCATCGCGGGAATATTAGGATCTAAAATCCATTTTAGCGCTTCTCATGTGCATATTTTTAGTACACCACCAACCTGACCTGGTGGCGGCAAAATATTCTGCTGCATATAAGGTCCTGCCGCTTTCTTCCTACCTCTCGCAAGAGTAGGGAGTCTCATTGCTTACGCATGGGCGCCCCGAACACCTCTTGATCCCGACTCGATCGCTCCCGTCCTCGCCGTTCTTACCGCCTTCCTTAGTAGGGGAGGGTCCGTATTCGGGCACCATCTTGAAGGGGCCCCTGAGGAACCCTTGGATGTGGAAACAAGGCACAATCACCACATACGAACTGATACGTCAGACACAAGGTTGTATTCCCAAAATCTAGGTTTTCTTTGCAAAACAAATAGTCACAGTTGGCCAAATGGTCCCACGCCCCGCGATGTGTGTCTAACAGACCTCGGGGGACGCAAGAGAGCGAAAATCGTACATCAGTTACATATATACAAAATGAGCATTTTACAATCAGTAATGACACATTCAATGCCGCCCCCAATTCATTCCCTTTGAATTGGAGGCGATGATTGACTATGGTGACGAATATGACACCTTAGACCACCATATTTAGTAACAGTTTGCAATCTCGAATTTACAGACACCATTCTTTATTTGAGAGAACACAGCACTTCTGTTTTCATGGGCAAGCTGCGCGTAGGGGGACTGGCACATTCCAGGCCTTACTATCTCCTGGTTTCGATTCTCGCTCTAGAAGTCAGCCCGCTCTCCGGGGCCTCACAGTGCTCAGAAGGGGGGCCGTAAAGAAGAACATAATTCAAACCCTTTATTATTAGTTTCGTACATTGCTATTCTTTTAAGGAGACTCACTGGCATCCGCGTACTGATTAAATTGTCTTGCTCCTTGCCTTCAAGGATATGTGAGGGAGGGAACCGGGCATTTCTGTCTGGCTCTCCAGCGTAATGTTTTAACATGTCTTTAGTAACCTTGGACCATTGAAGCAGAATAATATCTACAGCAAAGCAGTTATACATGAGGCAAAGTAGAAGCGTTAGAGAGAACAGAGAGAGAAAACAAAATGGCGATTCTGGTCATCTTAAAATGGCCGTAATCTAGTTGAGCTAGTAACTATGTAATGACTAATGAGCATATATTCTTAACACTTTAAATGAGGCGGTTGGTCTTCAGCCAACCAATTATCTTGCATTGCTTCCGTTCGAGGGGTGTCTAATTTTTCTAGACTGACAAGTGCCTACCTGCATTGCCGTCCATTTCAAATTGTATGCTGCCCTCATTATATGGCTAGCTGCCTATTGCCCACATCAGAATCTACGGCCCACTTTTGCACTGCACTGGACGCTGCCCACCTGAACGATCCACTAAGTTATCCAGGACTATAATACCACACCTACGAGCTGCATACCCACTTTAACTACAGCTCACAGCAACCTACCAAAGCCCAACAGGCTACCTAGGAACATTATCCGACATGTCTCCCACACTCCCACAACATACCACCCACACCTTTTCTACCAGCACTGTCCACAGGCACTCCCCACCACCAGAGCTATGCCTGTACCTACCCCCACCAAAACAACTCTTACTAGCACACCACCTATCCCACAACACAAACTAACTCTCACCTTATGCCGCCCCATATGTGAAATCATAGGCTAAGCTCCCCATCTGTTCGCCCCTTAGCCACCCTGAAAACACACCACCCACGACCACCTAAACTAATGACACCATAACACTGCACATTGGCTACTGACCTCCAGGACCAACCCTCGACTTCCAGTCCACTATTACCCACATCCTAAGGGATAACCTCAAAACAAAACACAAAAGCTATCCTCGTAGTTGACCTCAACCTGGGCTTCAAAGATCTCAAAGACAAGAAAGGCAAAGCCCTCACCAAAGCTCCAAGACCAAGGCTTCCCCCAACTAGTCAATGACCCAACCCACACCAAAGGTTGTATACTAGACTGGATTGCTGATCACAATTTGCCGCCGACATCAGTTCCAACACGCCACGCCAATGGACCGACCACCATTTACTACACTTCTTCATACCCTCTAAACCAGTAAGAAACCCAAACCCACCCGCACCAGCCACTATGGCTCGATCCAAGAAGCTACTCACCATGGAAAGAATCATCCCTCTTCTTGAAACCTCAGCTTTAGGCCACCCCACATCTACAGATCCAACTGAACTAGTTGAGATCTACAATACCACACTCGAAGAGGTATTAGACACTATAGCCCCATTGGAAATGAAAAAAGCCAAACGGATACTTCACGCAAATTCATGGTTCACACAAGAACTTTTGGATGCCCGAACCACTAAAAGAGCAGCACTAACCGCATGGCAAACAAACCCTTCCACCACCACAAGAAACACCTACCTCTCAGTAGCCAAAGAATACAAGCAAGCCATCTCTAAAGCCAAAGCGGCCACATACAAAACCAGAATTGAGAAAGTCAACTTGCAATCTAAAGAGCTATTCGCCATTTATAATGAGCTGGCCATCCCCCACTCCTCCACACAATCCATAGAAAAAAATGATAGCTTGTGCAACAACATCCAGCATGCTATGCTAAACAAAATAACACTTCAAAACAAAATTAAGATGCAATTTGACAAACTACCCAATACCCACCCCCCCCCACATCGCCGCCCGTGGCCAACATGCCAACAGCAGACTTCACACAGTCCACACTACTATTAGCAGACGCCACACAGGCCTCTAACAAACCCGCACCCTTCACATTCAAGGAAGTAACAATCCATGAAGTCCTTGTAATCATGAAGCGCATCAAACCATCGCTATGCAAAGGGGACACTTGCCCAGCCAACCTAATCAAAGAGTGTGCAACAGCCCTGGCACCGTCTGTCACATCATTTATCAACGCATCCTTCGCAAACAGCACCGTTCCACTCGCCCTCAAGGAAGCCTGGGTTAGACCGCTGTTAAAGAACCCTACCCTTGACCCGGACTCTCCCAACAACTAGCGCCCAATCACCACCGTGCCATTCCTGCTAAAAAGTCTAGACAAGGCCGCATACTTACAGATTCAATCATACCTTGAAACTCACAATATATTAGGCAGAAGACAATCTGGCTTCCGCCCACGTCGCGGCACAGATTCAGCTCTGGACCTTAAGAACCAATTACTTGAAGTCATGAACAAAGGCAAATCCTCTCTCCTCCTAATCCTGGATTTCTCGGCAGCCTTTGATCTGGTTGACCACAAGATCTTGTGTAAACACCTCACCAACACCGCTTACTTCTCCCAAGAAGCCACAGCCTGGATCACCTCCTTCCTGGAAGGCTGAGCCATGAGGGTCTTTTCTGACCAGGCCTCAGCCTCTCCATCGCCCATTGAATGCGGAGTGCCACAAGGATCCTGCACCTCCCCGATATTCTACAATCTATTCACCCACCCACTCTTCAGCGACCTAGAAGAATTTGGCATAGCCTTTACCAACTATGCAGACAACACTCAAATTCTTCTCCCCCTAACAGGAGACTATGAGCAAGACCTCAACACACTCCAAAAGACCTATGCGCACATCCAAGCCTGGGTGGCAGCCAATGGTCTCTGTCTAAACGGGGAAAAAACAGAAATCCTTTTGATAGGCCCCAAAGAATCCCTAAACAAGCTAAATGATAAATACAGCTCATTCACTATTGAAAACACAATCATCACAGCCTCCACTACAGTGAAAACCCTTGGAGTATATCTGGACTCCACACTATCAATGGACAGGCAAGTCAGCGCCATCTCATCCTCAGCGGCATTAACAAAAAAATCATAAACGCGGTAAAACCCCATCTGTCACCAATGAACTGCCTTAACATTGCCAGAGCCCCTATTGGCGCAAAACTGGATTACTGCAACATTCTACTCCTACGCACCTCCAGCAACAACATTAACAGACTACAAACTGCAGAAAATAATGCTCTAAGAGCCGCCCTCAGCATCCCCAGGAGAGAGCACATCTCCCAGGCAAGAAAAGATACCCACTGGCTCCCAATCAAGGAACGCATTACATTCAAGGCCCTCACAATCACACACAAATGCCTCAGCCAGACCGCTCCAGCCTACCTCTCAGACAGAATTCACCAGGCTCCAACTAACAGACCAAAAAGGGAGCAATACTGCCTGCCACCTACTTTCAGTCCCAGCATTCAACAGAGCTAAAGCGGGCCGCACAAGCTTTGAAGTACTAGCCCCTAAAGCCTGGAATGCTCTCCCACTCGGCCTAAGACACGAAAACTCCCTCACAGTATTCAGAAAGGCTCTAAAAACAGAACTATTCAACTAGACCACTAGATCAACACAGCACAGTCCCTGAATGTGTTCCTTTGGAACCTTGGAACATCTATCCAACACTGTCATCTAAACCTGTCCATGAACATGTATAATGCCTAAGAAACTACCTGTACTCATTTGTACTCACCACTTATGTAATGTCCGTCATAACATGTATGCATACTCTGTAAGAAGCAAACACTCTGTAACAGCGCCACGATGCCTCTGGGCCGCTGGGTGCTTTATAAATCCAAATAAATAAGATAGCTGAAAGACCTAAAACAGTGCATTGGATCACAATATGAAAAGGGATACCATATTCTGGCCACCCAGCACATTACTGGGGGCTTATAGCACGCCACACTTGGCCCTCTGCGCTCTCCCCCACTCGTCACTGTTCATCCGTCCACTCTTCAGGTCTCATGAAAGGGAAAGTCCACTCTCCCTGGCTCCACCAACACTCCTCCTGGATGTTCCATGGAAGGGGGGATTCCCAAATTCCGGGCCCTCTCAGCCCCATTCCACTGCTTCGGGGCTTCAGTTGTCCTTGCCCAGTTCACTCCCACTATGCAATTGCGATGTGCCAAAAGACTCCTGCTGTAATTGGTACATGAGCATACCACAGGTTCAGGGACCCGAGCCTGTCAAAAGGGGATGAAGACCACTCTCAATCTGGGATGGATCTTGTCTGGTCCAGGCGCCGGGTGCGGGTCTTGGGATGGCCCTAGTCTCTGTCCCTTCTACCTGTGCCTGGTTACATGAATCAAGTACCACCTTTTCTTGTCCCCGTACCTGTATTGCAGAATGCTGGCCAGTTTCTTCCTGTTGGACATCACCCAGAAGGCCTTGCGGTGGAGAGTGTGCGCAGCCCAATCGGAAGAGAGCCGGGAAGCAATGGCAGAACCCTCACATTCAACAAGCGGAGCTAGACTGCAACCCAAGCGTTTCCCTCAGCAAGATCATGGAATGATCCGCGTGTCAAACCAACGCAAACTCTAGTTTAGACTGCACACTGAGCTGGCCGCGGGCCGCAGGACACAGAAAGGTGTGGGTTGTTTGGGTGAGGTCAAGGGAATAGAAAAAGGATTTTAAAAAAGACCACGCAGCGGAAGGACGGTGCAGAGGAGTGTGCAGAGGGATTGCTGATGACATGTACACTGAGATATTGGCTGGTGGGAGAAAGCGGTACTTGGGTGAAAGTAACACTACCAGTAGGAGATGAATGAGAGTGAAAGGACCGTAGGAGGTGTGGATGCACTGCGCTGGTGTGGAGAGGGGAGATTAACAGTGCGGCGAGGGGAGATTAGTGGTGCAGAAAGGGGAGATGAGCGGTGCAGAGAGGGGAGATGAATTGCGCAGAGAGGGGAAATGAATTGCGCAGAGAGGGGAGATGAATTGCGCAGAGAGGGGAGATGAATTGCACCGAGGGGAGATGAACTGCACCGAGGGGAGATGAACCGCAGAGAGGGGAGATGAATTGCGCACAGAGGGGAGATGAATTGCGCAGAGAGGGGAGATGAATTGAGCAGAGAGGGGAGATGAATTGCGCAGAGAGGGGAGATGAAATGCGCAGAGAGGGGAGATGAATTGCACTGAGGGGAGATGAATTGCACAGAGAGGGGAGATGAATTGCGCAGAGAGGGGAGATGAATTGCGCAGAGAGGGGAGATGAATTGCGCAGAGAGGGGAGATGAATTGAGCAGAGAGGGGAGATGAATTGCGCAGAGAGGGGAGATGAATTGCGCAGAGAGGGGAGATGGATTGCACAGAGAGGGGAGATGGATTGCGCAGAGAGGGGAGATGAATTGAGCAGAGGGGAGATGAATTGAGCAGAGAGGGGAGATGAATTGCGCAGAGAGGGGAGATGAATTGCGCAGAGAGGGGAGATGAATTGAGGGGAGATGAATTGCGCAGAGAGGGGAGATGAATTGCGCAGAGAGGGGAGATGAATTGCGCAGAGAGGGGAAATGAATTGCACTGAGGGGAGATGAATTGCACTGAGGGGAGATGAATTGAGCAGAGAGGGGAGATGAATTGCACTGAGGGGAGATGAATTGCACTGGGGGTGGAGATGAATTGCGCAGAGAGGGGAGATGAATTGCACTGAGGGTGGAGATGAATTGAGCAGAGAGGGGAGATGAATTGCACTGAGGGGAGATGAATTGAGCAGAGAGGGGAGATGAATTGCACTGAGGGGAGATGAATTGCGCAGAGGGGAGATGAATTGCGCAGAGAGGGGAGATGAATTGCACTGAGGGCAGGTGAATTGCACTGAGGGGAGGTGAATTGAGCAGAGAGGAGAGATGAATTGCACTGAGTGGAGATGAATTGCACTGAGGGGAGATGAATTGAGCAGAGAGGGGAAATGAATTGTGCAGAGATGGGAGATGAATTGTGCAGAGAGGGCAGATGAATTGAGCAGAGAGAGAAGATTAATTGAGCAGAGAGGGGAGATGAATTGAGCAGAGAGGGCAGATGAATTGAGCAGAGAGGGCAGATGAATTGAGCAGAGAGGGGAGATGAATTGCACTGAGGGGAGATTAATTGCACTGGGGGGAGATGATTTGCGCAGAGAGGGGAAATGAATTGCACTGAGGGGAGATGAATTGCACTGAGGGGAGATGAATTGCGCAGAGAGGGGAGATGAATTGCGCAGAGAAGGGAGATGAATTGCGCAGAGAGGGGAGATGAATTGAACAGAGGAGAGATGAATTGAGCAGAGAGGAGAGATGAATTGCACTGAGGGGAGATGAATTGTGCAGAGAGGGGAGATGAATTGAGCAGAGAGGGGAAATGAATTGAGCAGAGAGGGGAGATGAATTGTGCAGAGAGGGGAGATGAATTGTGCAGAGAGGGGAGATGAATTGCACTGAGGGGAGATGATTTGAGCAGAGAGGGTAGATGAATTGCACTGAGGGGAGATGAATTGCGCAGAGGGGAGATGAATTGCGCAGAGAGGGGAGATGAATTGCACTGAGGGGAGGTGAATTGCACTGAGGGGAGGTGAATTGCACTGAGGGGAGGTGAATTGAGGAGAGAGGAGAGATGAATTGCACTGAGTGGAGATGAATTGCACTGAGGGGAGATGAATTGAGCAGAGAGGGGAAATGAATTGTGCAGAGACGGGAGATGAATTGTGCAGAGAGGGCAGATGAATTGAGCAGAGAGAGAAGATTAATTGAGCAGAGAGGGGAGATGAATTGAGCAGAGAGGGCAGATGAATTGAGCAGAGAGGGCAGATGAATTGAGCAGAGAGGGGAGATGAATTGCACTGAGGGGAGATGAATTGCACTGGGGGGAGATGATTTGCGCAGAGAGGGGAGATGAATTGCACTGAGGGGAGATGAATTGCACTGAGGGGAGATGAATTGCGCAGAGAGGGGAGATGAATTGCGCAGAGAAGGGAGATGAATTGCGCAGAGAGGGGAGATGAATTGAACAGAGGAGAGATGAATTGAGCAGAGAGGAGAGATGAATTGCACTGAGGGGAGATGAATTGCGCAGAGAGGGGAGATGAATTGAGCAGAGAGGGGAAATGAATTGAGCAGAGAGGGGAGATGAATTGTGCAGAGAGGGGAGATGAATTGTGCAGAGAGGGCAGATGAATTGAGCAGAGAGGGGAGATGAATTGAGCAGAGAGGGCAGATGAATTGAGCAGAGAGGGCAGATGAATTGCGCAGAGAGGGGAGATGAATTGCGCAGAGGAGGGGAGGTGAATTGATCAGAGAGGGGCGATGAATTGCGCAGAGAAGGGAGATGAATTGCGCAGAGAAGGGAGATGAATTGCGCAGAGAGGGGAGATGAATTGCGCAGAGAGGGGAGATGAATTGTGCAGAGAGGGGAGATGAATTGAGCAGAGAGGGGAGATGAATTGAGCAGAGAGGGGGAGGGCAGTGGTGCAGACGGGGGGGGCAGTGGTGCAGAAAGTAGAGAGTAGAGGGAGAGAGGGAAGGAGAGTAGAAAGAACATTGATGGGACAGAAGGGACGCACGAGAGAGGGAGGGACACAGGAGAGTCAGAGGAAGATGAGGGGTTGCTAGACAGTAGGGGGACTGATAACTACAGTACATCCTAGAGGGACAGCCTTTGGTGAGCAGCTTTGATAAACCTTCAACATAAACCCTTGAACTGACTTGGAGAGTTCATGTGTTCTTGAGGCCATCTGTGATAGGGTGTGCTAGACATCCAGATCATACAGAACAGTAATATAGGTGGCCTTCTCCTCACTGGTGAGCCGCTATCACATGCACTGCATCCTGTGCCACTGTATTGCAAAGGCCATGAACACTTCACTTAACTGGGAGCAGCCATCAAGCATGTCTGGGATGACCCAGTCACTATGTCTAGGACCGTCTGTTCAGAGAAGTTCAGATGGTGCAGGCATATTTCAGTTAAGTGTTGGGTGTTTTGTGTGCAAGATGGCACCCATGTTTTGGTCCGCAAACCACAAATACCATGACCCCAGGCAGTCTATAGAGGTGCCGTGGACATTTTCACATTGAGATTATTAAAGCACAATATATTTATTTAATCGTTTATAGCACAGACCTAGCTCGAGAAAAGTGGAGCTCTTTACAAAGTTAGTGTCTGGACAGTAGCACTGTACTGCTAGCGGAAGGGCAGAAAATGTGGATTTAGTCATGCAGGAGGTATTTATGGAAAAGCCGTGCTTGTATAGTGTTTCACGGAAATGGAGGGTGGAGGTGGGGCTGGTCTGGCTCCTGCAGCATGATAGAGGCTCAGGGCATGGAAGGACGACAACGCTTTGCGTGTCTTCACTTTAAGGGCTAGGATGTGACTCCAATCTTTGGATGGATGGGTTACGGGGAGTGCGACAGCTTCCAAAGGTGTGGACTTTAGCAGTAGGTATGTTGGTGTGCCGTTCAAGACTGCTTTGTAGTTGATGAAAGCAACTTTGAGTAGATCCTGCCAGGGAATGGGAGCTTTGAAACTCGAGCTGGGAGGGAGAGATCTGGTTGGATTTGCCGGCGCTTGTAATGGGGCATGGTGGTCATCCTAGTGGTGGCCAATGCTTGGCTGGGAGCACAGTTAAGAGGGAGTTTCCCATCCATCACTGTGAGAGATCACGAGCGCCTGAACCACCATGCGGAAGCTATACACGGTGATGAAGCAACCCTGTTGACAATGAATCCTAGAGATTTGGCAGAGTCTGGAAGTGCTGTTAAGCAGGTGGATCGATGTGAGGAAGCCCTGGCTGTCCTGATTTTTAATAAAGTAATACAATGATGCGGGTAATTCCATCTCAGAAAGGGGGATCTGCAAACCAGATGCCCATTCCATAAAGTACATGCGAAAAGCATAGTGGCATGTGCCCGCTGCATCAGACTCCCGGTCTGCAGTGCCGGCTCTCCAGTGGCACAGAGCAGGTTCAAAGGTTGCATGTGCCCCGCTGCATCAGCCTCCCGTTCTGCAGTGCCTGCTCTCCAGTGTCACAGAGCAGGTTCAGAGGTCGCATGTGCCCCGCTGCATCAGCCTCTCGGTCTGCAGTGCCTGCTCTCCAGTGTCACAGAGCAGGTTCAAAGGTCGCATGTGCCCCGCTGCATCAGCCTCCTGGTCTGCAGTGCCTGCTCTCCAGTGTCACAGAGCAGGTTCAGAGGTCGCATGTGCCCCGCTGCATCAGCCTCCCGGTCTGCAGTGCCTGCTCTCCAGTGTCACAGAGCAGGTTCAGAGGTCGCATGTGCCCCGCTGCATCAGCCTCCCGGTCTGCAGTGCCTGCTCTCCAGTGTCAGTGCCTGCTCTCCAGTGTCACATAGCAGGTTCAAAGGTTGCATGTGCCCCACTGCATCAGCCTCCCGGTCTGCAGTGGCACAGAGCAGCTTCAAAGGTTGCATGTGCCCCGCTGCATCAGCCTCCCGGTCTGCAGTGCCTGCTCTCCAGTGGCACAGAGCAGCGTCAAAGGTTTCTGTACCCCACTGCATCAGACTCCTGGTCTGCAGTGCCTGCTCTCCAGTGGCACAGATCAGGTTCAGAGGTCGCATGTGCCCCACTGCATCAGACTCCCGGTCTGCAGTGGCACAGAGCAGCTTCAAAGGTTGCATGTGCCCCGCTGCATCAGCCTCCCGATCTGCAGTGCCTGCTCTCCAGTGTCACAGAGCAGGTTCAGAGGTTGCATGTGCCCCACTGCATCAGCCTCCCGGTCTGCAGTGCCTGCTCTCTCATGTGCCCATCGCCAGCTGCTGTGACACCCAAGTCACTGCAGCACAAAGCCTTTTTTTAAAGTCTGCACCTCTGTTCCGAAACCACAGTCATGAAGAATGACTTTTCTGGTGGCAGTTTAATCTTTAAACATGAAGCCATACCCGAGGTTAGGGTGCGGTGGACAGCATTTAACATAACTATAAGAAGCCACATTAGGTTGATATCATACACATGTCATCACGGTCAGCCCAAGTCAGCTGTGGAAGGATTGTGTGTATTCTGGCTAGACAGCTCAATCCTCCCAGCCTGCAAGGCCTCCTCCCAGCCTGCAGGGCAGCAGACTGAATGACTGTGCCTCTCCTTTGATCTTTTGGAGGTCAGGTAACATTTCTCTCCAGCAGGACAGCCTCTCAGCAGAAATCAAAGGGCACACCCATCCTAAAAGGACTGGCCTCACACCAGGGTGCTGCATATCAAAAGGGACATTGCTGCTCTGGAGAAGTGAGGTGGCAGAGTTTGTGTAGACAAGGAAGATGCCACCATCTTGTTTCTCTCTACACTTCCATTTCCTTCCTGTTTCCTCCACTTCCTTTAACATAAAGCACTTTACGTGTGATGCCAGACGGCAAAGACCACTTGTCTCAAGGACAAGAGCTGGACACCTTAAAACAGGCTTACATTCGTCCAATCACATGTAGACCTTTGCCTATAAAAGAAGGGGTCTCCCACACCTTCTTTGATTTACTTTTGGACAAACATCTAATGAAGAATTAATTGGATCTCTGTTGGGAGAATGGACTTTACTGAGGTGAAAACCGAGTACAAGGGGAGCTCTGCCCCTAACCATCCCTGCCTCTCTGTCAGCCACATTGGTATCTAGAACCCCACCATGCTGAAGGACTTGTGCATGTGTATGTCAGTGTATTCCATGTTTGGGAGCCAGAGAAAAAGACCAAAATTGTCCCGGAGCCCCTGGATTGGGACTGCAGTGCCAAGAAAGCCAGAAGGCTTGTCTTTTCACTGACCCGGTGTGAGCCATGATTCCAGCCAGAAAAACCACCCTCCAGAGCCACCATTGACACTCAGCTGATCCTCGAGCAGCGGTACTTCATTCTCAGACCAGTTCTCTGGTGGACCGCACCATTTGAGCGCATTGTCATCTCAGCTCGAACTTGAAGCTTATAGCTTCACCTGCCACGTTTGACCGCCAGCATCTTTGCTGACGATCCACCTCGACAGTCGAACCGACTCTGCTGGTGGCCTCAGCGAAGCGCTTCACTCAAACTGCATTCATCACCAGAATCTTCGCTGTTGAACCAACCCTGGTGGCCCTCACGATCCGCACTTCTTTGAACGTCGCTTCAAACTGCAACAAACTTCAGGTCACCCCTGCTCCCTGTATAGAACAATGTAACCACCGCTTCAGAGCCTGCTTCAAACTGCATGAACAGCATTGAAACCCTGGTTCGCCACCATCGAGCCATCACCGCTTTGCTTTTGCGCGTCAAACCGACAAGAACAGCACAAGGTTTTATTGACTGGCAATGCCTCCCTGGTCTATCTTTCATATGATATGATGTATACAGGCGCGTTATAAATGACACAAGTGTTTCTAGGAGCGACAAGACAAGAAGGGGGAAACAAAGGGAGGACCCAATAACAATCTTACTAGGCCTTGTGGAATTGGCCTGCAAGTGGGCTGTTGTGCTGTTGGGACACTTGTTGCTTACTCTTCGTGGGACCCGAGACTCGTGTCTGTAAGAGGAAGCATCCTTGTCTTTCCGAACCGTAACATGGAGGAACTTTGCTGAAACCACATTGCAACGTACTATTGACACAGTGACTCCGCCCCTCTCACCCAGCCAGCCTACTAAACACCACAGGTACGCGCCTCCACGCACGAAGTGGACTGCAAGTGCGCTGTTGTGCTGTTAGGCGGTGAGATGGGAGGTGGGGGGTATATGAAAAGGGAAACAAATTGTATCACTGCATGATTCATTGCATAAAATGGACTGGCTTTTGGAGTGCTTAACGCAGAATTTGACCACAGCGCATATAAATCTATGCGCATGAGTTACTTTCTTTTTTGACACGAGTAATTGAAATAGGCGTCTTAGAGTGTAACATAATAACATATGTTTTGTTTTGTCAAATAGGGTATCTTCTTCTTGGCAAATGGCTCTTACATTGAGATAGCTGCATTGCGAACTCTCCTGACGGTGAACTCTTGTTTGCTGCATAGTCTATTATTTAACATAAGTTAAAACTTGTCGGAAGACCGGGAGAATAACGTGGTCAACGGGTTGAGAAGTGGTAGAAAGCTACAAGGGACCACCCCAACCATGACTACAGGAAACCTAGAGTTGGCAGACTCCATGTCACAGCATTTATCAGAAGAGGAAACGGAGGAAAGGGTGCGGTTGGGTCTAGTGGGGCAGACACAGCAATCTATCCCTATTGAGCCCCAGATCAGTATTGTTGGCACAGACTTAAATTGCATTCCTGGAAACAGCGCACCCACACAGTTTAGCCTCTATTTCATCGATAACATTTACTTTACATGAAGTAAATGATGCGCATTGCAATGCTTCTGTTATTGTCATTCCAGGAAATGAGGATGTAAATATGCAAAATTCCTCTGAGTGGGGACTTACATGAACAGTTTAATAATAACATTTCTAATTTTTCTATGATCGCACCAGCGATTGAGGCAGAACTGGTAAGCGCATGAGACTCTCTTTGGGTCCTTCAACGCCCGTGACTCAAAGGAGGACAGAGTTGAAATTGTCTTTATGTTTAATAACAAAGTTGTGTTAAGCGGCTTCACTTCAACATTACAGCTAAGTCAATGCCTAGTCTGGGATGCTGAGGAAAACCCTTATTGATGTGTTTTTATGTCCAGTTCAGTACTCTGGATGACAACCCTTGTATAACACCCCCCTCTTAGAATCCCTCTGACCCCACTGAGCCAAGAAGTAGGTTTGTTTTGCAAATTAAAAGGTTTATTTGAAAAATCTAACAATATATATCTATCACACTTTTATAATAAATTAATATCTGATAGTACACTGAGAAATATGATGTGGATCCAGAATGGGTAATGTTACAGTGGTACACTTGATTACTTAGGAGTAGTATAGAGGGTGAGGTAGCTGAAAATACTTGATGGTTTCAAGGAAATGCAAGGTGGAATAAAATGCAGTACAGCAAATAAACTTGATATGGTTTCACAAGAGATAATATGTTCACTTTTCCCCTGGTGGCAATTCACCCCCGCTATATGCAATGCAAGGAGATGGAAGTAACACACAGTCTTCAGGAATACAATCAAATACAATACGGAATTCAGTTCCCCCCAGCAAGCTTAGAGGAAACAGATAGAAGTTTGAAACACAGGCCCAAAATGCTTTTAAATGTGATGGCAATGGATGGGAAAATATGCTAACTGATTTTAATTCCCTCTAGAGATTCAGGGTGAGTGAGAGATGCTTGTTGGTATTAGTTCAGGCTCACTTTAGCAATGCTCTATGAGTTATTACCAGGTTGCAAATGGATTTTAACAAAGGAAAGAATGGAGCTGCTATTTTGACAAGTGGAGAAATTGAGCCAAATCGCGGTAAATTTTGTGAGTGCGTAAATCGCGATTGCGGAAAAATATATATAGGGAGTCGTTGGAAAGCCTAGAATCAGCTTTAAAATGAAAGTTAAACCACGTTCCTAGCCCAAACGGTTCAAGAGATACGGACGATTTAATAAAGGTAGATTTTTGGATTTAAAGTAAAACTCAAAATGACAGGTGACAGTTTGCAGCTTTAAAATGACAGATGACAGCTCGCAGCTTTAGAATGACAGATGACAGGATTACTAGGAGGCAGTTCTACTTAGGTTAAAATAGTTTGGATTAGATTATTTTAACTAAGAGATTGGTTCTGCACAGTTCTGCTAGGTACTCACAATATAAATTTGAAATAGACCTCGTCACGGATCTGGTCAACACCTCCAGCGGCGGTTCTCTCTGCTCGGCGGGTCAATCAGGCACCAGTTCTGCTCACAGCGATCCGGATCTCTGGTTCTGCTCACAGCGGTCTGGGTCAGCTCTGCTCTGCTGGTCTAGCCTCTCTGGATACAGCTGCCTCTGGTTCTGGATACTGCTCTGCTTTCCGGTCCAGATCAAGTGGATTCTGGATATAACACTGCTTTCTGGGTACTGGCAAAGGTTCTTGGCAAAGAATTCAGACAGCTCGCCCGGCTGTGGAATAGTTTGCAAATGATTTCAAGGATGCTGAGGCCTGCTGAGGAAAGTTCTCAGTTTGTGGGTTTAGGACCTTGCTTTAAGTTCTGAAGTAAAGTTCTGGTCTTTGGAGATTGATGGATGTGAAGTCTGGAGTCTCCCCGGCAGAGCGTCCCGCAGAAAATGGAATTGAATCCCTACCTGTCCCAGCAGTCTCTTTTTATGTGTTTTGGAAGTGGGTGTGTGCGTGGCATAACTGAGCCTGCCCCTCTCTACTTGTCATTGGCTCAATTCTCCCCTCTCCCATGATTGGGGGAAGGAAATGGATTGTCATCATGATGAGGTCTGTTTATGGGTCAGAGGATCCTCCCCTGGTCAATTTGTCCACAAATCTATATTTGATTCAAATACATATTTCCCAGATGCACAATTTGTTGAAATTACATGTACACATTATATATTCCTTATGGTCCATGCTTGTCCGCCTCTGATCTTCCTGGGGGCTTGCATTCAAAAATGACAACATGTTGCGCTTTTTGACTGGTTTACCAATATCGGGCATTTACCAGAAATTACACGCATGTGTGCAAGGAGTATGAACATTAATTGATGAAGTGTCAGATTTTTAACATGCAGACATTTGGAGTAAGACCCTATTTTCCGCTAGCAACCCCCCAGAATACACCACAGGGTCCTAACACATCTTAAAACGTGCACAGAAAAATCACCAGAATAATGATATTATTTATATAATTCTGACAAGTCCATACTATGAATTATCCATCTTTTTTAAAATTATGCTCTGGCCCAGATGGGTGTGGTTTAGGTTCCAAAGCACATGGGGGAAGCTTCTGTCTGCCCCCGCCTCCAGCTCGGGTGGCTCCCAGAGGCACTTCTCCTCCCACTTCTCCCAAGAGGAAGCCACTTTACAGCCCCCTCAATATAACATTTGCCTGAGTCCAGGACAAGGCTTTGTTCAACCTCCTGCGGTGCCCCTCCCCTGATCTAATCAGAGAGGTGTCAACTCCTTTTGGTGGCGAAGCAGGATGCAGCTAGGCCTGGGAAGAGTGGCTGAGCAGGTTTCTCCTGTCGGGGGTAGTTGTCGGGCAGAATTCAGCTAAATGTCACTTTAGTTCCCAGTTTAAATCCAACTTACAATTTTTAAGTATACATTAAATAATTACTTCCTTCAAGTCATTTCAGAATATAGTTTTACATTGTATCCACCTCTTAGCAAGTCTTTCCTTGGTCTGGTTTGGGTTCCTCTGTTCACTTTTACACAAAAGTCTGGTGGTTTTAAAACGCCGGCTTTCTGATAGTGGTGAGTACCGGTATTGCAACCATTTTTGGGATTAAGAAAATGAATTCCCCACAGTTCGGAGTTGCTTTTTGGCAATCAGCATTGCCATTCCCAATGGTTTCTGGCTACTGTGTGTGTAGCCCAATGGTGATTTTAGGCAGTGCCCTCCTGTGCTCACAACATAGGCAAAAATGGGTGGCAGCCTATTCTTCATGTTTTCCCTGTGCACTCTCTGGGGAGTTCTGGCCATCATGATGTTTTCCATGCCAGTTCTGCACAGTTTTATGGTAGGGCTTGGATGCATGGGTAAAAACATCCCACAAGCCCCCCCCTCTTGCGATGGCCATTCTGTCCTTTCACTGATGGAACTCGCAAGACCTGGGATGTTCGCCTCCTCTTCTTCCAATTCCATAGATGGCACAGTTCAGCATCTTTTCCTCCCTCCAGTCGATCAATCAGTTCTCCTTGCTGGTCCTGATGGGAGGATTGGGCGGTACCCCGGGCCCCTCGGATCTTCGCTCCCGGTCCCCAGGTCGCCTTCCGTGGTCAGTCTCCATGTTTTCTTTCTCCTATGACGACAAAGGAAAGCGGCAATACCTATTCATAGACATTTCTCCCCCACTATTGATATAGTGGGGCGACATATACATTCTATACTTTAATAGACATAGCATTCCAATTTTTAAAAACAAGATATAATTCAGAGACAGTGGCTTACAAGCGTCATAATATTTTAGCGACAATATATGGGATATTTTAGGGTTGGAACTGAATTACTCTGGAGCGGCCCCCTCTGGTATTGCAGAGGACTCCTCCAGTTGCTGCAGAGTGTGCCTGGGATGGCAACACTTCAGCTGATTAATATGGACCCACTTATCTTCCCCTTCCGCCAAATTACCTTTGGGGATGCGGATTTTGTAGGCAACAGGGGAGATCTTGTCTATAATTTCAAAGGGTCCCTTCCATGTAGGTAAACATTTTCGCTGTTTGGCCTGGTTCCTTTGGAAATTGGATAGATAGACCCGGTCTCCCACATCATATTCCTTCCTGGTGGTTTTCAAATCATAGTGCGTTTTCATACTCTCAGCTGATCTTTCTAGATTCCGCTGAGCATAGGCAAAAGCATGTTGGAGGTGTTTCCTTAAATTCTCCACATACTCATGAATTGTGGAGGCATTTATCAGTGTCTGCTCTTGGGTCCTGTAGAGAAAATGCTAGGGAAGCACCATCTTGCGTCCGGTCATCAACTCAAATGGTGACATTTTAGTTGCAGATGAAGGGGTAGATCTGATGGCCATTAGGACAAGAGGTAATCGGATATCCCAACTTGGCCCAGAATCTGCCACAAACTTTTTTAATATGCTCACAATGGTTTGGTTGTATCTCTCCACTGCTCCAGAAGAAGCTGGTCTGTAAGCAATATGTAGCTTCCTTTTGATCCCCAGTATCTCCCACATCTTTGTCATTACTTCACTGGTGAAGTGGCTACCCCTGTCTGACTCAATCCTTTGAGGTAGACCAAAACGGGAAAAGATGTGGTTAATCATCAGGGCAGCTGCTGTTTCTGCCTTGCAGTTTGGGGCTGGGAGACATTCCACCCACTTGGTAAACAAGCATGTAACGGTCAACATGTACTTGTTTCCTCTAGACGAGCGAATTACAGGGCCTACAAAGTCGATTTGCAAATCTGACCATGGCAGTGTCATCCCCCTCTTTGGAGAGGCGCACGGTGTGTGAGGGATGATGGCTGAAATTGTGCACACACAAGACACCCCTTCAAGTATTGGTCGAGGTCCTGCCCCATGTGTGGCCAGTATGCAACCTCTCTTAAAATTTCCAGTGTTGTGTGAAACCCCCTATGACCGGCGGTGGCCGCATCATGGGCGTGACTTAACATCAGGCTTCGGAATGAGGTAGGGACCACCCACTGATCATGGCCAGCTTGGGATTTCCTTACCAACAAACCGTTTTGGATTCAGAACCTTTTTGGACATTTCATCAACACTCTTAGGTCCTCCTTCCCAATGTAATCGGTATCCGTCAGGGGAAAGTTCTCAGGGTCCTCAAGGTGTTGGTAAAACTTACCAATAATTGGATCCCCCTTCTGAGCTGTAATTAAATCAGCATCAGGGGTCTCCTTACTCCATTGTGCAGTTGAAAGATCACTGTGAGCATTTGTCTGGGACCTAGTGATAGCAGTGACTTGGATTTCCCCTAATAGGGACTCTATTTCTAATAGCTCCCCTTGGATGGCCCCGGTTTTGGCCAGCTGATCAGCTAAATCATTTCCAGTTTTGTCTGGTCCCTCTACTTTGGAATGACCCTTGATCTTTTTCCAGTAGATGGTCATCCCATTCGATGTGACCAGATCATCAATATTTTGGATTAGCTTCCCATGTTTCAGGGGTTTGTTATTAGCACATAACATGTCTCTGGTTTCCCAATTTACCAGGTGCTCCACGAACCCGTTCCATACATAATCCGAATCTGTGATTATGACCAGTTCGTGGAGTTGATGTTGGACAGCAGTGAGGATGGCCTGATGCACAGCCATCAATTCTCCCACCTGACTACTTCGGGGACCAATTTTGTATCCAGCGGAGGGTTCTGGAAACTCCTTCACCCATGCATTCCCTACACCGGCCACCAGTTCTTTCTCCCCATTGTTGTCAACATGGTACGAGCATCCATCCACATAGACAGTGGGCATTCCCTCACACTTGTCTTCTTCAAAGACTTTGTGTGGGGAATTGAGGTATGCCTCCATGTTGTCCTTGATTTTTAGACTTTCGTCCTCGAGACAGTTTTCTCTGGCACAATCATGCAAGTCAGCCAGACCTTGCGCGAGGGGACTCTTCTTGTTTTGGCCATATCTGACCTCCACAGGAAAGCCTTGCATTGACAAAATCCAGGAAGTAATTCGGGAATTACTCACATTTCTGGCCCGGATTCTGTCACTTTGGAGATATTGCAGAGGCTGGTGTGCAGTCTCCACTATGATGTGTGCCCCCTGGATAAGCGGGCGGTAATTCTTCAATGCCCACACCGTTGCCAGGAGTCTCACAATCGTTGAATTTTTCCTCCACAGAGGATAAAGTTTTGCTCGCATAGGAGATTACTTTATTGACCTTGTCATGCTTTTGGTATAATACTGCCGTCAAGCACGTATTAGAGAACCCTGTCTCCAGGAAGAACTCCTTGTTTCTGACAGGGTAAGCTAGGCAAGGCGCTTGTGAGAGGCTTCTCTTGAGTTGTCTTACTGCCTCGGATTGTTCTGGACCCCATTCCCACTTGACCCCCCCCCCTTCAAGAGATGAATCAGGGGTCTAGTGATCTCTGCGTAGCCTTCAATGAACTTTCTGCTGTAATTAGTCAGTCCAAGGAGGCTCCTTAGTTCCTGCAGAGTTGTGGGATCCTTCAGTTTCTAGAGTGCTTCCACTTTCTTTTCCTGGGGACAGAGACCCTGAGGAGTAATCTCATGCCCTAAGAAATTAACACGGGTTCTACACCACTGTGCTTTCTGAAAGGAAAGTTTTGCTCCGGCGGCCCTCAACTGTGTGAGAACATAACAGATCTCCGCTATGTGTTCCTCCACAGATGAACTTTTGATGAGGACATCATCTACATAAGCCAGGTTACCCCTCGCACCCAGGTCGGGCATGGCCTTATGTAGGAAAATGTTGAATTAATTGCCAGAGTTGAGGTATCCGAAGGGAGTCCGGGTCCATGTGTACTGCTGGCCCCCAAAGGTAAAAGCCAGTTTGTATTGGTCCTCCCTACTGACAGGCACGGTCCAGTATCCATTGGTCAGGTCTATTGCTGTGAATACCTGTGACCCCTGAATCTGGGCTAGCCCTTGGTCAATGTAGGGCAGAGGCCATCAGGAAGTATGGACCCGTTTGTTGAGCTCCCTAAGGTCGGCACAGAGTCTCCACTGGCCGTTTGGCTTCAATATTCCCAACACCGGATTATTGAAAGTGCTGTGGACTGGACGGATTATTCCACGGGACTCAAGGTTCTTAATTATTTCAGTAAGGGACTCCATGGATGCGAGAGGCAAGTGATATTGCTTCACAAACACTGGAGTCATGCCAGGGTCCGTGGGAATTGTTGTCGTGTGGAGGTCGGTGCGACCACAGTCATATGAGTCTACCACAAAGAGATCTTGGAAATCCAAGAAAACTTGTTTCAACTTTTGCTTCTGTTCCAGAGTAACACAGGCATCAGCTAGGTTGACTCTCTCTTCCACCATCTGCCTGAAGCCTGGGAAGACTTCTGGTTTGGCTATCTCAGCAGCCTCCTCCAGCTGGGTGGAGAAGTCCTTGGTCAGAGTGCTGATTTGGACTGGAGGCTTCAGGTGGGAAAGGCAGCCCTCATGGACCTGGAAAATCACCTCATCCCTCCTGAAGTCACAAGTCACATCTTCCTTACCATAAGGGCAAGAAGTGTACACCAGGAAGTTCCCCCCATGCCGGGTGAAAATCCTGTCTGGTGTTGTATTGTCCTCACTGTCAAAACAGTCCTTGGGGATCGGTCCTAACAGTTCATTTCCTAAATCAATGGAGAAATGTCGGTCATCAACCGCCATTCCAATGATTGTGCCTGCGGCTAGAGTAATACTCTTTAAGTCGCTGTTATCCACCTCTATTGGAATGGTGTCATGTTCTATGTTCACAAATGGAGTTGAGTTTACCCCCAACCCTTGCTGTTGGAGAGAAGCATTTAGATGTATGTAAGCATCAGAGTTTTTCAATTTTTGTCCTCTTTTAACTTTCACTTCCAGGGAGAATTGTCGGGTCCTTTCTGGGATGGTGACTTCCTCTTTGATCTGAATTTCAACTGAATAAAGTAGCAATTGAGCTGACCTAAATGCTTTTTCTGGATCCTCAAAGCCCCTGGGATTATCCACTAATCGGGACCAAGCTTTGAGGTTTATTAGGTCCAAACTAATGGCGAAGCGATTGAGAATGTCACTACCTAAGTAAAAGGCGGCAGTGACATCTCGCACCACCCAACAATTATGGACTATGCTCTTGTTGCCAATGGAGATTTTGAGCATACACCTGCTTGGCAGGAGATGTTTTGAATTGGGTGCTTCCAGGTCCATTTCCCATTTGTCTATCAGTTTGAATGTGGGAATGGCTGGATCTTTTGGGAGTTGGCGGAACATGGCTTCACTGATGAAGCTCTTGCCGTTGTTCACATACACTTGGGCGAGAACAGAGTCCTGCCCATCATTTAACTGAACAGGGATGAACAACTGATCTCCAATTTGCTGAATATCAGCCAGGCTCTGAGCTGATTTCACCTCTTTCTGGACTATAGGAGTGGGAGTGTCCGATTGTGGATTAGTATAACATTTTAGAGTGTTTCCTTCCAGTGTGGAATACCACTTTAAACTGGAAGGAAGGTTGATTTTCAGAAATAGAGAGGACCCCCCATCACCAGTCTGTTGGCCTACCGCTATTACTGTCATGTCTGGAATTTGGTTGTTCTGGAAGTGAAATTCTACTTGGTCAGATTTCTTTTCAACCATGTGGCACGTGCCATTTAAACTAACATGGTTGACACTCTGTTTTAATTTTATTGGTCGGCTAGTCTGGGTCCAGAGGACCTTGTTTATGCAATCTATTAGGGGTAACAACCTTCTCAGGAGGTCGTTCCCTAGTAAACAAGGGGTGCCCTCTGGAGTCACTACTATGACCGGGTGTTTCACCTTGTGTCGCCCAATTTTGATGTCCAAATCTGCAGTCCCCTCGACAGGAATTAAGTTCTGCAGTTGTCCAGGAAGAGAGGTGAGAGGAATACGGTAATTCTCCTCCCTTCCTGCATTTAGTTCATCAAAGGCCCTTTTGGACAGAAGGATAGCTTGGGATCCAGTGTCCACCAGTGCCAAAATTGTACCCTGCCCCTGTACTTGTACCGGGGAATAGTATCTTCCATCCTTCTCCTCAGGGGGGCACAGATAATGCACATTTTTGGACAACTGGTGGGCCAATTTTCTGGTTTTGGACATTGCAAGAGAAGAGATTTGGGCAGAATTCTGTGGAGAGCCTGGGGAATCTGAAAGAAAAAGTTGGCAACTGGAAGTGGTTTCGGGTTCTGGGCTGCCCCCCCCCTTTTTGGAGGCAGTCATCAGGATGGGTTTGACCCATGGGATTTTGGTATTGTCGGTTCTGGGATGAGATGATGGGTGGCAGTAGCTCAGTCTCCACATCTCCCCAGTCTGAATTGGCATCCCTTGGGACCCATTTTTCCTTGGGAGGGGTGCCCCCATCTCTGAAGGAGAAGATCCTTTCCCCAGGATCCTCTTGGGATCCCTATTGGAAGACCTGTACCTCCTCCACAAAGTGGGTCTGTTTGGGTTCTTTGTTTCTCCTACCCCCCCTCTGCTCCTTGGGTGGCAGACTTTCAGGGGCAGGAGATTTTGTTTCCGGTTCCTGGTTTTCCAGGGGCTGTTTACAAGTTGGGAAGAAAGCTTCCTCCAAGGCTTTACACCCCGCTTCCCCTTGTGCCGCCTCTCTGGGAACCGGTGGGTTATCGGGGTGCTGCCCCCGTCATTGTTCTGGAGCACCAGGCGCAGAGTTTGGGGCATTCTGCGGTGGCATGCTCATCTGAGGGTTCTGTTGAGCCCTCAGTATGTGACCCAGATCCCGTGCCATATTTTGGACCTGGCGCTCAAGTTGTGAAACCCGCTCAGGCGGATACGGGGCTCTATTTTCTCCCCTGGGCTGATCCCGGGAAGGGTAGCTATCCCTTCTCTGGTAATACCCCGGATTGGGAAGATTTGGGTACCCCTCCACCCTTGGCCTCCCCTCTCCCGGATTAAGTTGTCTGGGCTCAGGGAATTGGAGAAAGAAGGATGGATGATTTTGGGGCTGAAAGTTGGGTGGATACCTGGGGAAAAAATTCTGCCCAGGGTTTGGTGAATTTCTGCCCTCCTGGGGGAAGTTAGGAGGGAAATTCCCTGGGTTAGGTGCTTGGCCAGATCCCCCCCCCCCCTTAGGCTGGATGAGTCCACACATAACCCAGGATGGGTCGGTTTCCCTTGTAGCGGGGACTTACATAATCAGGGGAGCGGGGGACCCCATTTGTGGGACAACCTCCTTGACTCCCTGTCTGTGACTGGCTTGAGGGCCTTCTGGTGTTAGAGTTATTTGGTGCAGGCAGGTTTTTAGGCCCCCCCCCATCTCCAAATCTAAAACGGGGGCAACCTTTACCTCTGCCACCTTAGCAGCAGCAGGGGTGCTATTGGTTTTGGGGTTTTTCTGCGCATTATTTTTATTTTCGATGGGCTTCTGCACCTCATAGATCCGGGTAGCCTGTTCAATGACCCAGTCTAAAGATCTTTTCTCATGAAAATCTCTCACGAGCTGGGTCATTATGTATTTGGGTAAGGCATGGAAAAACATATTGATAAATTCTCTGCTATCCGTGCGCACCCTTCTGGTGGTCTGCGCAAAAGCACGCTTTAATTCTTGCACAAACTCTTGTGGGGCCTGATCCTCCCCACATTGCAAATTGTAGGCTGCCTTACGAGCCTCTTGAGGATTTCTGTGCATAGAAAAATGTTTCAGGATGGCCGCCCTATATGCGGACCATCTTGAATGGTTTTGGCCCTCCAGCCCTGCAAAGAAACTGGAGTATTCTGGTGAGAAGGTCCATTTGACGTACTGGATGCAGCTACTGCTGTCCTTCAAATGGAAAGTCTCCATCATTTGTTCATAGAGCTCCAAGTGTTCCCAAACAGAATACTTGGCGTTCTTATGATAAGGCGTGATGACACTCCTGATTGCCTTTATTTGTTTCAATGGGTCCTTAAGCAAGGCCCTTTTTGCCTTATTGGCCTTTTTGGTTCGGGTAACCCTGGTCCATTCATCCTCTGACTCAGAAGCACTGCTCCCACAGGTGCCCGTCTGATCTTCCAGGTTTTTCCGGATTCTGCGAGCCTGGGAATGGCTGGCAGAATGTGGGGACCTGGTCTCCTGTGTCCTGTAATGCTCAGAGCAGTCTTCAGATCCCGCCTTGCTGCCAGGATTTGATGGGTACCCCCCCACTGACCGAACTGGGTAGAGGTTTTCAGGATGCCCTTAATGGGCCTACTCTTCTGGGGTTCCCCACTAAATTGCACTGTGCTTGGGTGCCCATACCCGGATGCCCGCCCATCCATTCCTGGGAGGTACTGGCCTATGAGCCCCATACTTCTAGCTGGATAGTAATCTGCCATCCCTGTGACCCTGGGCTCATGTGCGCGAGGGGACATGGGGGTGGCAGAGTCCAGGGACTGGGAGAGATGAAGGCCTCTGGTACTAGGACTCCTGAGGTTATGCTCAGGTGTTTCCCTTTCCCAGCGAACTTCATCCCTATCAGCCCCTGCTCCCTGTTGCAATGCAAGAGCCTGCGCTTTCAGTTCCTCAGTTAAGGCCTTACTAGACTATCAGTCTCTCCTGCATCACTACCTGTTGCTGGAGCCTATCATTGTGCTGGCAGAGAGCCTCATTCTCTCTCTGTGCCTGTCATGCCTGCGCCATGGGCGCATCCATTTGCGCTCAATATGGACTATTTGTTTATCATTTATTTACAACAGACTCTTGGATCAATCTATATTTACTTTGGGGACTTTATTTCCCATTTGCGAGACTTTGGTGCTTTATTATTTTTTTCCCACAAACTACACATACCATAATGCCCTTGGCTATAATCATCGAATCCTGGCTGTTCCTATTGGTCATCAAAGGAACTACACCCCCCAGAAGCCCTAGGGATTTGCTCTGCTTCCACCAGCACAGGAACAGAGAGGGAGGTGGCCGATTGTCTGCAGGTGTGCTTAGCCAGGTGAAACCAATTAGCCTGCCTCTGTGCTGGGCTAGGCAGTATAAAAGGCTGCTGCCAGCAGTGGCTCAGCCTCTTGCATTGAGAGTCCTTCCTCCACCTTTCGCGTCTTTCTACGGATCTTTGTATGCTGTTTACCATCACTCCTGCTTTGATCCTGCCTTGCAGTTTGCTACACCCTGCTGCCTACAGCCCTAGCCTTCTGGGCTCCCTGCATCAGTCCAGCTCCTCTGGGCTTCCTGCCTTGCAGCTTTCTACACCCTGCTGCCTACAGCCCTAGCCTTCTGGGCTCCCTGCCTCAGTCCAGCTCTTCTGGGTTCCTTGCCGTGCAGCCTACTTTACTCTGCTGCCCTAAGCCCTTTTCCTATGGGCTCTCTACATTACAGCCCTGCTTCTGTGGGCTTGCTCATTGCTTTCCTGCTCCTCTGAGCTCTCAACCTTGTTCCTTACTGTCCTCTGCTATCCTATCCTGTTACACGACTTTCCCTTTATTTCCTTCTGCTAGTTTGCTATCAACCTCCTTTCCTGGATTTGTCTGTAAGTATCTTCTCTTGTACTGTTCGTAGACCCTTTTGTACAGAGCTTGTCTGTTGGTTCCCATCAGTCAACCTCTGCCCCTTCCCTTGTCTCGTTTCTACATTACAGACACCCATAGCTGCTGTTCCAAGCCATGAGCAAACAGCGTGGGCCTCTGTTATAGCAAACTGTGCAGAAGGCTAGAGTATTTCCTAAGGTTCGTGGAATACTCTTTTCCTATATCTGCATACACCCCAAGAGGGAATTCATTCTGTACCTTTTCCCTTGCTACTCTTGCCTACTCTTCGTTCTCTTTCCTTTCTGCTGTGTGTGTACTTATCTGTCCACTTTATTTTGGCACAACCACCCAAACCCTTTCTGGGTGTCCTGGGCCACTCTTAATAGAGTGCCATCATTGACAGTGCCTCCTTATTGGTCCTGGAGTACCTCCAGAGTCCCATCCCTACTGGCCTGCTCCTTTCTTGCCAGAGCCTCCTCCACCCTCCTGGTGTGCTCTAACAAGTTCTGGTGTTCTTTTTGGAGGTCACCCAGTCCCTGGAGGGCCAGGTGATTTTCTTCCATTTTCCTTTTTAAGTGGCAGACTTCCTGGCCTAAGGTATCCCTTTCCGGACTAAGGGCCTGCATCTGTGCCGCCAGGTCGTCCCTTTGCCTTTGGAAGGCACCAGCTTTCTGGCGCTCCTGGTCAAACTCTGCCTGGGTATCCAGGTCTTTCAAAATCAGTTTATTGCTCTCTGCCTTCTCCCTATCTAGGTGGCTTTGCAGGGTGACTACCTGCTCAGCACATGCCCTATTGAAGACTAACTGTTGCTCCAGCTTTTTCTGGCTCTGCAGTAGGGAGTCCAAACCTTCTTGGTACTCCTTCTGCAAGGCCAGGAATCTGGTATCCTGGTCCGCCATTTCCTGTTGCAGCACATCCATATCCTCCTTTATTTTAGTGATGTACTGTCTGCTGTCCTTTTCTGACTCCTGGCTCCTGAGCAGCCTCTGCTCAGAAGAGTCCAGATCAGATTGGGCCTTCTCTAACGCCATCTGTTGCCTATTTTCCAGATCTTGGCCTTCAGCACATTTGTCCTGCATGGCTCCCATATATAGGTACAAATATGCCGCTATCCTGGCAATCTTATTATGTTCATCTTTGGCTTTAGGGGCCATATATAGTTCACTCAGGGCCACATGTAGGGGACCCGGATCTCTCCATATATCTGACCCTGTTTCAGTGACCTGTTGCGCGATTGCCTGCAACCAGACCGTTTGGTCCTGATGAGTCCTCTCACCTCTCACAAATAGCTTATGTAAGAAGTGCTCTCTGGCTATTTTGATGTCTACCAGTGTCGTCATTCTGGAATTTGAGTTCCTTCCTGACTTACAGAAGTTTGTATTTTATTTTTGCAAAACAGACCGTTTCCTTAGAGCGTTCCTTTGAGGAGTGCTTTACAGCGTAACGCAGCGTGGTGATCCGACCGGATGTATGTCTCCTGTCAGTTACCACACTGTATTAATCTGCACAAGCGATAGATCTAACCCAGAATCTCCGGCTACGAGCCCCCACTCTGTTAAGCGGCTTCACTTCAACACTACAGCTAAGTCAATGCCTAGTCTGGGATGCTGAGGAAAACCCTTATTGATGTATTTTTATGTCCAGTTCAGTACTCTGGATGACAACCCTTGTATAAAACCCCCCTCTTAGAATCCCCCTGACCCCACTGAGCCAAGAAGTAGGTTTGTTTTGCAAATTAAAAGGTTTATTTGAAAAATCTAACAATATATATCTATCACACTTTTATAATAAATTAATATCCGATAGTACACTGAGACATATGATGTGGATCCAGAATGGGTAATGTTACAGTGGTACACTTGATTACTTAGGGGTAGTATAGAGGGTGAGGTAGCTGAAAATGCTTGATGGTTTCAAGGAAATGCAAGGTGGAATAAAATGCAGTACAGCAAATAAACTTGATATGGTTTCACAAGAGATAATAAATTCACTTTTCTCCTGGTGGCAATTCACCCCCCCCCCTATATGCAATGCAAGCAGATGGAAGTAACACACACAGTCTTCAGGAATACAATCAAATACAATACGGAATTCAGTTCCCCCCCAGCAAGCTTAGAGGAAACAGGTAGAAGTTTGAAACACAGGCCCAAAATGCTTTTAAATGTGATGGCAATGGATGGGAAAATGTGCTAACTGATTTTAATTCCCTCTAGAGATTCAGGGTGAGTGAGAGATGCTTGTTGGTATTAGTTCAGGCTCACTTTAGCAATGCTCTATGAGTTATTACCAGGTTGCAAATGGATTTTAACAAAGGAAAGAATGGAGCTGCTATTTTGACAAGTGGAGAAATTGAGCCAAATCGTGGTAAATTTCGCGAGTGCGTAAATCGCGATTGCGGAAAAATATATATAGGGAGTAGGAAGTCGGTTCTAGGTTCGTTGGAAAGCCTAGAATCACAGCTTTAAAATGAAAGTTCCTAGCCCAAACGGTTCAAGAGATACGGACGATTTAATAAAGGTAGATTTTCGGATTTAAAGTAAAACTCAAAATGACAGGTGACAGTTTGCAGCTTTAGAATGACAGATCACAGCTCGCAGCTTTAGAATGACAGATGACAGGATTACTAGGAGGCAGTTCTACTTAGGTTAAAATAGTTTGGATTAGATTATTTTAACTAAGAGATTGGTTCTGCACAGTTCTGCTAGGTACTCACAATATAAATTTGAAATAGACCTCGTCACGGATCTGGTCAACACCTCCAGCGGCGGTTCTCTCTGCTCGGCAGGTCAATCAGGCACCAGTTCTGCTTACAGCGATCCGGATCTCTGGTTCTGCTCACAGCGGTCTGGGTCAGCTCTGCTCTGATGGTCTAGCCTCTCTGGATACAGCTGCCTCTGGTTCTGGATACTGCTCTGCTTTCCGGTCCGGATCAAGTGGATTCTGGATGTAACACTGCTTTCTGGGTACTGGCAAAGGTTCTTGGCAAAGAATTCAGACAGCTCGCCCGGCTGTGGAATAGTTTGCAAATGATTTTAAGGATGCTGAGGCCTGCTGAGAAGAGTTCTCAGTTTGTGGGTTTAGGCCCTTGCTTTAAGTTCTGAAGTAAAGTTCTGGTCTTTGGAGATTGATGGATGTGAAGTCTGGAGTCTCCTGGCAGAGCGTCCCGCAGAAAATGGAATTGAATCCCTACCTGTCCCAGCAGTCTCTTTTTATGTGTTTTGGAAGTGGGTGTGTGCGTGGCATAACTGAGCCTGCCCCTCTCTACTTGTCATTGGCCCAATTCTCCCCTCTCCCATGATTGGGGGAAGGAAATGGATTGTCGTCATGATGAGGTCTGTTTATGGGTCCGAGGATCCTCCCCTGGTCAATTTGCCCACAAATCTATATTTGATTCAAATACATATTTCCCAGATACACAATTTGTTGAAATTACATGTACACATTATATATTCCTTATGGTCCATGCTTGTCCGCCTCTGATCTTCCTGGGGGCTTGCATTAAAAAATGACAACATTTTGCGCTTTTTGACTGGTTTACCAATATCGGACATTTACCAGAAATTACACACATGTGCGCAAGGAGTATGGACATTAATTGATGAAGTGTCAGATTTTTAACATGCAGACATTTGGAATAAGACCCTATTTTCCGCTAGCAACCCCCCAGAATACACAACAGGGTCCTAACACCTCTTAAAACGTGCACAGAAAAATCACCAGAATAATGATATTATTTATATAATTCTGACAAGTCTGTACTATGAATTATCCATATTTTTTAAAATTATGCTCTGGCCCAGATGGGTGTGGTTTAGGTTCCAAAGCACATGGGGGAAGCTTCTGTCTGCCCCTGCCTCCAGCTCGGGTGGCTCCCAGAGGCACTTCTCCTCCCACTTCTCCCAAGAGGAAGCCACTTTACGGCCCCCCCAATATAACATTTGCCTGAGTCCAGGACAAGGCTGTGTTCATCCTCCTGCGGTGCCCCTCCCCTGATCTAATCAGAGAGGTGTCAACTCCTTTTGGTGGGGAAGCAGGATGCAGCTAGGCCGGGGAAGGGTGGCTGAGCAGGTTTCTCCTGTCGGGGGTAGTTGTCAGGCAGAATTCAGCTAAATGTCACTTTAGTTCCCAGTTTAAATCCAACTTACAATTTTTAAGTATACATTAAATAATTACTTCCTTCAAGTCATTTCAGAATATAGTTTTACATTGTATCCACCTCTTAGCAAGTCTTTCCTTGGTCTGGTTTGGGTTCCTCTGTTCAGATTTACACAAAAGTCTGGTGGTTTTAAAACGCCGGCTTTCTGATAGTGGTGAGTACCGGTATTGCAACCATTTTTGGGATTAAGAAAATGAATTCCCCGCAGTTCGGAGTTGCTTTTTGGCAATCAGCATTGCCATTCCCAATGGTTTCAGGCTACTGTGTGTGTAGCCCAATGGTGGTTTTAGGCAGTGCCCCCCTGTGCTCACAACATAGGCAAAAATGGGTGGCAGCCTATTCTTCATGTTTTCCCTGTGCACTCTCTGGGGAGTTCTGGCCATCATGATGTTTTCCATGCCAGTACTGCACAGTTTTATGGTAGGGCTTGGATGCATGGGTAAAAACATCCCACAGTTGGTAACTGTAGTCCTATGCACACACCATCAAAAGTAATGCCTCCAAGTGGGGCGAATATCATTCTTATTACATTTAATCATGCAGATTCATTAGGCACATACATATCCAAGTCAAGCTCCCCTACGTCTGACTTAAAGATTAAATCCCCCTACATCGAACTCGACGGCCAAAGAGGTCCTCTGGAATTTGAGAATGAACCTTGTGTTCAGGAATCTGAAACTGGCAATTTTGTAGCTGGGGGTTTGGACCCTTTCCCCCAGTTAGTCGACAGCAGTATGGATGATAATCACTCATTCCCTGTAATTACACGCATATTAAACCTGCTTCGTAAGGGACATGAGTGAACACACTGGGAGCAAAGGGTAATGAAGTTGACATTGGACGAGATTGTCGGTAAATGGAATAAGTTAGGGGGTCTACTATTCACCTGTGATGCAATTTCAGTACTTGCATCAGGTACTAAAAAGGATGGTGGCAGGGTTGAAAAATCTACTCAAACCACAGGTGTCCCACTTCTTCCTAATAACAATCTTAAGTCACACTTAGATGTACTATCTATAACCAATCCAAATAGGGATGTGCGCATTGGGACACTGGAGGAAATTCGATCCCAAGCAGTTGCCTTTAACCTGGAAAGAATTGAAAGGCTTACAAAGGCTGTAAAGGGACTGACTGAAGCCCAAAGGCCCCAACTCAAACAAACAAATGAGGGCCAGTTTTGCACGTCTTATAAGTCTGATGATATTGAAGGACCTAACAGTCCATCAGCACTGACGGATCTAATTGATCTAGACTCCAGAGTCAGGAATTGATGGTCCAACGGCTCTAAATGAAATTGAGGATCGGGATGCTGAACCTGATGAAACTCCCATGCTCGTGCTTACACGTAAAGAAAAAAATGCTTGGGCCCCAAGAGCACAAAAACGAAGAGCACCTCAAAAGAATACTGAGATAAGTTTTGGAAAAAAACATAAAAATCAATCTAGTGAAGATGTACTTAGAATCTTCAACAATTAGACGATGAGTCTAAATCTCTACTGGAGAGAAGGAAAGATGAACGAGGGCCGCGGAACAACAAAGGCTCCTCAAATATTACAACAAAAAACAAGGGCAACAATATATTCATTAATACCAAAACAACCGGAATATCCAAAAATAAACCCACAGAAGAAGCCAGTACTGTCGCCTTTGGGGTTGAGTTGGATAAAGATCTGGGTGCTGAATTGGTCGTAGACCAGTCAGGGCCTAAACTAGCTGCAAATACCCTAACTGAAGAAATGCATCACAAAGGCACAAAAGATAACAAAGGGTTAGGCAGTAAAGAAACGTACCAGCTATTTGCTAAAATTACACAAAATCACTTAGCCTCCCCAAACTCTTTACTGAAGGCCCTGGTAAAAAGAAAAAATCAGTTTTCTACCAAACAAAAGGAAACCCAATCTTTATTGGAAGGCCTACTGAAACAGACTGGGCTGTGCCAGGATCTTTCAGGTAATAACTCTGGAAATCAGCCTCAAAGTAGAGGTATACATACAATAGCTGAACGTATACAACTGTTAGAAGGGCCACAAAAGGACCAGCAAATAGGCCCAAACACATTTTTTGAGGTATTTCAAGAGCAGACAGGGACACGCACTTGTTATCTGTGAAACGTCGGGAGGAACTTAGTCAAGAACAAGATGCAAGACTTCATTTAAGTCAAAATGATAAATACGGGCGGGGGCTCAGACCAATACTAAATTCATCATAGACCACTCGTCACTGGAATCTATTATCAGACATACTATAGAACAAACATTAAGTCAACATTATATTGCTAAAGAGGTGCTAGCAACAGACCCAACAACCTCAAAAATCGAGGACTGCTCCAAAAAAATGTGGATACGGAGCTTGCACAGTCTGCTAGTACTGCTAATCGAAACATTCCGTTGCCTGGAACGATGGAGTCTCAAAAACTGGGGAAGGCGGTGGAAACCCCAAAATATATTAAAAATGTTTCACAAGAAGAGCGACCGGATCAGATAGTCTTCGGTGATCCCATGGGGAAACCGATTCATTAACCAATTCACAAAGACTTAAATAACATTCAGTGGCGAAAGCCAATCTCTCCGGACAGTCCAAGTATCTTTTTGTATTATCTGTTTGATTATGGGGGACCACCATCTCTATATAGAGGTTGGGTTTCATCACTATTTAATGAGATACTCAATTTGAGACTCTTGACTTCTGCTGATATAAAGATAGTAGACTTTATACACCCTGAACGTTAGGATTTTGTTCATATAGTTTTCCATTCCCGTACGGTTCATGATCTGGTTCTTAAAGACATTTCTGAGTTCAATAGACTAGGTTATGATGTTAAAGATTGTAACCTTACTGTAAAATCATACAACCAGGGAACTGTAATGTCTGAAAGCCAAAAAGTTGATTGGAATGTGCAAGGTGTAATGAATAGTCAGTCGAATCCCCCAAAACAAGATGATGTACAATCTTGGACATGGCTAGCTTGATCATTAAGTGAATCAATTGCCCAGCTGAAATTTTCTAAAGCCAGATCTTTAAAGACAAAAATGGCATATTGTTAGTTTCCTGGAATTCCAGGGGTCTCTCACATTTATCTTCTTTGAAGGAGTTGTATGTTAAACTAACAAAAAATAACATCATATGCATTCAGGAATCTTGGATGATAAAAGAATATCAGCTTGATGGTTATGATTCAAAATTTCAACTTGCAAAAAAAGTAAAGCGAGGCCACCCTTCTCGTGGCCTTATTATTGCTGTAAAGTCTGGAGAAGGGTTTAAAATTCTTGAATCTGTCTCCCTGGTAATTGGTGTGTTAGAATAAAAAAAATCGGGCAGGTAAATGCTTACATCTTAGTTGTAAATATTTACTGGAAACCGTTGTACGACCTATTGTGCACCACCAAAAAGATGAACACTCGTTCTTAGATATGATCACGAAATATAAAGGTCTTCACTTCATGGTAACCAGGGACCTCAATGCTGAGATTTCTATAGGAAACAACTTGAATAGTAAGATGGAATCTGACTTGGGTATCCTTACAATTTCAAAGCGCGAGGGGAAATGTAACATTGTATGGGGACCAAATTGCTCCACAAGGAAATGTCTTCAGGGGCATATTTGGTATACATTCTTCACGAATTGCGGCCTTTCTCCTATTGTAAAGCAGGAATTAGACCCTTAAACTTGGTTTAATGGGACAAAACGATAAACTATTGACCATATATTTATGTCCAGTAAATTATTGGAAGCATGTAACTCTTTGAAGTTGATTGAAACGAACCTCAGTGATCACAGACTATTAGAAGTGGTAATAGATATAAGGGGTGAAATCCTCTCTAGAGATTTTATCCATGGCAATTTGAATGTGAATGTCAATAAAAACAGAATAACATGGCATGAAGGAAACGTGGGAAAGTTGAATGCCGTATTCGTTGCCGATAGTCACAATCTGCAGCTGGAAGAGAGAAGCTCTATATTTACTTGTGGGCAATTCTTAGGTTATGTTGGAAAAATGATTTTGAGATCAATCAAAGTAAAGAGGGAGGGAAATCCCAGATCTAAGCATACTCATGTATTTGCCCCTTTAGTCAACGCTCATAAAAGTCATGTAACAAAGGAGAGAAGACTGAGAAATAGTTCCTCGGAGTGGGTGGAGAAATCATTAAGAATTTCCAAGTTAAAGCAGAAGTTGAAGAACTGGACTAGGTCCCATCGGATTGCTATGGTACAAGCAGATAACAAGGCTATGTTTTCTGCACTTAAGGATGGATCAGCACACCAATTTTGGAGGCTGATAAATGATATAGAGTCACCCAAATTGACGACTCAAACTAACTGCGTTTCAGAGGAAGTATGGGTGGGCCATTTTGGGAACTTATATGCACCCAAATATTCTCCTCCAGAAGCAATTCTTGGTTTATATACGCAGCCATGGAAATGCCTTTTCTCAGTTGCAAAGATAGTGAATCAAATCCAAAAATCGAATCCATCTCGAGCCTCAGGCCCAAATGGCTTAGCCAATGTCATTCTAAAGGCAAACCCAGAGATGTGGGCAAAGGCTCAGTTTCTGTTGTTCTCTGACATCATTGTAAATAAACATACCCGTAGTTCCTGGAGAATTTCATACATAATCCTAGTATATAAAAAAGGGGAGAGGAGTGACAAAAAATTATCGACCAATTGCGATAATGGATGCTGAGTCGAAGATTTTTGCGGGTATGGTTTTAAAGCATATGCATGATTAGTCGGAACAAAATACTAGATTTTCATATAAGCAATTTGGATTCAGAAAGTCTATGGTTACAGAAATAGGTGGTCTGCTGTTCTCTTTACTCCAAGAAAAGGCATGGAAAAAAGAGGCCTCTTCCATTTATGTGGCGCAATAGATTTGACGCAAGCATTTGACCGTGTAGACCAGGTCCTTTATTGTCAAAACTATTACTACTAGGGATGCCCCGTGATATCTTGTCAATTGTAATCCATCTACATGAAGGTTCTATGGTCCAAGTACGTTTGAACAATGAGGGTAAACTTTCAATTCCAATTAGAACTACGAATGGCCTACGCCAAGGGTGTATTTTTGGCCCCACCTTTTTTAATTTATACGTATCTGATGCAGGGAAATGTTTAGCTATTGCCTCTTTTATTACACCAAAAATTGAAGGGGCGAAACTCTACTAGTGCGCTTACGCAGACAACTTCTTATTGATAGATAACACACCAATAGGTCTGCAGCGACTAATAAATGTCTTTAAAAAATGTGTCGATTTAAATGGTCTTAGTATAAACGAGAAAAAGTCCACTGTTCTACGTTTAGGTAATCGGAAAAATTTGCCATTGTTTGGTTGGTATCTAAATAATTAAAACTGTCCAGCAGGAATTCATTTAAGTATCTGGGTTATCCTATCTTTACAACATTCAAAAATGTGCCTAACTGAATTGTTTGGAAGAACGTACGGGCCACATGATTACACTAATGAGAAGGGTCAATACAAAGTTTTGCAGATACTCAATGCAGCCGTCGATTCGGTTTTAGTGTGTCCGAGTGTCTGGTGTGGCCGTACAGACTGCTGAACTGTGCAAAATCCCAATTGCAGATTGAACTTGGTGAAAGAGGAGCCGGCGGAACTGCGAGGAGCCAGCTGCTACTTTTGTTACTTTCGCCAAACTACAAGGAGTCCGTCTGCACTTTCGCCGACACCACCGGAGAACACTCCTCCTCCCTACGCCCACCTGTTTTCATGAACCAGAAGCAAAGCGGAGCGTAGGGGAGTGTGTCTGAGTGTCTGGTGTCAGGCGGAGTGCGGATTGCCAGTCACTGCTGCGCTAACTGAGAACCCTGAGCCAAGAAGGTAAGAACAAACTGGAAATCAAACGTCAACTAGATCCTCAAATGTCGTATCAAAGGAATGGACTTCACCTGGACACAGGGGAGGAGGGAATAGAGGTAATAGATGGAAGTCCAGATATAACTTGCTCTACACCCTTGTGGGCAGCGGAGGCAGAGATACAGACGACTGTCCTGGAAACACAGGCCAATCAAAAAACGTGCCCCTTCAACATCCAAGTAAAAATAGGAGCAGGTACGTCACAATACATAGACAATTTACCAGAGGACCAGAATAATGGAACACCAATAACAACTACAGAGACTACAACGGACGATACAGCAATGGCGACAAACATTCCACAGTCAGGTGATCAGGAAACACCAATGCAGGCAACGCAAACGCCCGCTCAAAAAACAACTGTGGAATTGAAACGTAACCTGGCGAGTCTTCCGGATCCAACATCAAACAATTCTCAAACAAATGAATACCCGGGAAGGACAAAGGACCAAAGGTCGGACAGCAACGACAGCCCAGCCACAGAAATAAATACCGGAGACCAATCGAAGTCCACAATAAACAAGGAGGCTCAGAAACCGTCTTTCCTGAAAAGGAAAAACCTGAATAACATAGAAGAGGAAGAAGGGTTACAGTGGGGAGTATTAAAAACACAAGTACACGAAAGGGAAAACTCGGAGTTACTTGCAAGCCCCCCGGTCAGATACACAGTTAAAAGGACTAAATCCGTGAATAATGAAATAGAAGATACCGGGAGGAAGGTTACATGGAAACCCTTTACGACAGGACCAACGATGAAAAACCCAGACATTGTGCTGCCCACCACCCTAAAAACAACCCTAAAAACTGCACACAGTGGAAACCTATGGTCTGCATCAAATGCGCAGCTAACACCAACCTTTACATTTGATAACCGAAGACCGGCCAACCCAACTGGAACAAAAAGAACAACCAGAGTTAAAATACCTGACGCAGTACTGCTGGAGACGTCAATAGACATAGACAACACAATCAGAGGGAAGTTTACAACAACCTCACAACTTGATAAGCGGAGTGGGTCGACTTGTAACAGCGTTAAAAAAGACCAGACGACGCAGACAACAGAGAATAGGAATGGAACCATCATAACCTCAAACCAGCCCTTAGATTTAGTGGAAAATGAGTATATATCGAAATCAGGTTGCTCAGAGGAAGATAACTTCCTACTGGTAACGACACTGTCTGGAATTTTAGCCCCCTTTATGAAGTTGTATGAGGACATTGCGGTTACCCCAAGAGATCACTCCACAATACTCGCAATGGTTCATTCAAAAACAATATTCGTGGAAGGATTCATCTCAGCAATCCAAAACAACCCGGATAACAGTACAGCAAACGTTACTCAACTCCTGCATGATATAATAGAACCAATTTTGAAAGAGAGAAAATTAGGAAGAACGAATCAAAGAGGAAAGGAGTCCACAAGTAAAGAACACAATACGTCAAACACACTACCAGTTGCAATTGAAGTAGAAAATCTAAATGATGCAAAAGCAAAAGAGATAGAACGAAATGGTGGAGGGACCCCAGTAGTGATGGGAAAAACACATGATAACAATGAAATACAGAGTCAAACTTCAACGAGCAATTTGGTAGCCCCAAGCGAAGATACGGATGGGGAAAAACAGTGGGACGACAGAACCGCGGCTACAACAGAAGCAACCAGCAAGGGAGCAGTGAGAGAAGAAAAACAAATACAATCTAAAACCTTGAGTCAGAGTACAGAAAATGCCAAGCAACCAGAGAACCTGGAAAGACCGACAAACAGATCCGCCTGCAACTGCCAAATAAATTTGCTACGGACACAGGTGGTGTCTAATAATACGGAAACAACACGGACAGACGAACCCAAAAATTTGGACAAGCCCCCAGAGAAAGAAAAGAAGGGAGTGTCTGTTAAATCTTCAAAAAAAGAGATACAAATAATGGAGGAAAAAAACAGGATAGCCAAACAAAATTAAACCAAACAGCGAATGTAGAAAGAAAAACAGGAGGTGGCCAGAGGAAAGGAGTCACAATAAAAAAACAAAAAAAATCAAGCATTATCGAAGACTTCTACCAGCAATAAAACTCGGGCGTTCATCAAAAACCTGACAATACCTGAACAGCCGAGTGTAATGGAGCAGTTGATAAACAACAAGAAAAAGATGAGAGTAGAAGCAAACACTATAGAATGTGCAACACCTGAATTTGGAGACGATGAATGTTCCGAAGCTGATCTGCTGGACCTCTCGACATACACAATATCATATGTAGAAGAGAAACAGGGGGAAATCGAACATGAAAACATTAAGACGAAGACGAATTGACGAGAGAAGAGTGTATTGATGACACAGAGTGATATTTCAATAGTAACGGAAGCATCAGTTGAACAAGAAAAACAGCGGGAAAGTGGCAGAAGACAAAATACTCAAACGCAACAAGAGCAACCAGAAATGATAGCTAATAAAAAAGGGACAGCACAGAAGAACGACCAAGCACAAGGAAGGAACATTGGCCAATTAGGGAACTCAAAAATTGGAATCAGGTCGGATAGAGAAACGAGAAATAGTAATAACCAAATGGCGATAGAGGATAGAAGAGAACGGACGAACACATACGAGGCGGAAAAAGAATACCAACCTCGCCAAGCACACAAAGCCTATACGGTAGACCCCAAAAAGCAACCAGGTTTGGTCTTGGAAAGAATCCTCCATTACGACGACGGGTTAATCCTAAATAGAACCAACGTAATAAGACTTTTACGTCATATTACCGACACTAAGTCTAATCCACACAGATGACTTAGCAATTGTGGAGTTCGTCGGCGAGGCTCGCACCGATAAGGTGATCCTGCATACAAGGTCAAGCCTGGTGAGACAACTGCTCCTGGAAGAAGCTCCCCAATTAAGACCAATGGGTTTTGATTTGCAGGAAAGCGAGGAAATTCTCAAACCGCAGGAGAAAGTAGAGAAATAGCCACCAAGAAAGACCAACAAAATAGACAAAGATTTCGGCAGCCTTAAGACAAATAGGGAGACATCAGGAAAAAGTGTTAAACAAAGCATTCGAAGCCCAGATAATAGAAACAAAAGACAAGGAGAAGAAAATGAAGCGGCAAGATGGAGATGGTTGAAAAACTTCATTGACGACAAAATGAACACTCAATAACATAAAACAGTAAAAAGTGTAGGTTTGTGGAGCCTAGGAAGCTGGAACACAAGAGGCTCCACCACCTTTTTACTAATGGAGAGATACAAAAGGAGAATCTGAAAGTGTTGTGCTACAGGAAACTTGGTTGCGGCAAGAACCAGCACTGGAAGGATATGTGGTATTACTAAACCCAGCTGTAAAACGCCAAAGAGGCAGACCGATGTCAGACCTCCGTGTAGCCATTAAGAACGACTTGAACTGGACAGTGCTGGAGGCAGCGAATCCAACCCCATTCATCCAGATGATAGTGATACAGCTTGACAAAGACGCAGTGAGAGTATTGATACTGATCAATATTTACTGGAACCCAGCTAACATCGCGTGTGGAAGTTTACCTGAGGAAATAGCTGAACTAATAGACGAAAAGAGAGAGAAGTGGACAGATCCACTATACATACTGGTGGGGGACCTAAACTGTACCTGCGTGTACAAAGACAAACACACAGAGTATGTGGGAACAACCGCCACAGCGAAGGAAAAAAGAGGAACAAGGTGGAACAATATGCTGCAATCAAGAGACTGTGTTATTCTTAATGGACAAGTGAAAGGTGATGTACCAGCTAACCCCACATGGAAAGGGGCGCAATCAGCAGAAATCTTGGATTACATCTGCATTTCGAGTAATCTGTCAGAGAACATTCAGACCTTGGAAGTCATAACGACAGAAAGTGACCACAATCTGATGAAATTGACATGTTACAACATCAGTAACAAGATTTGGGTCTACAACCAGGATATAGTCACAGTCCAAGGAGGAAAGAAAATAAGGATCAGACCAGACAAAATCAAAGAGCTAAATAACAAATTAAAAGGCATGATCCAACTGCTCGAAACGGAACAAGAAATACAAAGGATTGACTACACACCACTCTTCAGAGTCTTTGCTATAGAAAGAAAACCGGGAAGTAATCATCCCACTAAGAACCATCAACATCTATATGACAGCCAGATAAGGAAAAAGAAAAAAGAACTAAGAAGAAACATCAGGAGATTAAAAATAAAAAAAAAATAAAACAGCTACTCGAGTAAGGAGATAAACAAGTTAAAACAGAGGTACCGCAACTGGCTTTATGTACATAAGAAAACCATGCTGAACCAGGATGCAGAAAGCATGTTAGATAAAATAAGAACAACAAATACTGCAGAAATATGGGCTACCATTAATGGAGCAGACCATCCCCAGGAGACAAGCTTATCAAACCCAGTAAGTGCCACCTTATGGTGTGACCACTACTCACAGCAACAAGAAGATACTTACACACCATCCAAGCGAAAACCGGTGCCAAGTAAGGAAAACGTGATAATAGACATTAGCACTGAGGCAATTGAAAAAATCTTAAAGAAACTAAAAGACTCAAGAGCTCCGGGACCTGATGGGCTGACGAGTACAATACTAAAGAGCAATACCAGTGAGTGGGCAAAGTTCCTACACATCCTGTTTGAATACATCCTACATAACGAGAACATTCCAGACTCCTGGAGGACAGCAGTAGTGGTACCGATTTTCAAAAAGGGCCTTCGAACATCGCCAGACAACTACAGACCGATCGCACTCCTGGACGTCAGGGGGGAAGGTCTTCGCATCAACCTTGCTGAAAGCTATGACCACCTGGGTACAGCAAAGTGGACGAAGAGACCCCTGGCAGTCTGGATTTGTGAGGGGGAGAGGTACTGGACTCAATATTTTTCTGATCAACCTGATGAAAGCAAGAACAATAAGGAACAAAAACCAAGAAATCTATGTTGCTTTTATCGATTTGTCAAAAGCTTTTGACACAATTAAAAGAGCCAAGTTGTGGGAGAAACTGGAATAAGATTCTGAGCTATTTGACTTTATTCCCAAACTGGTACTTTCGAACTCTCTTTTTAAGATTCAGACTGAACATCCTGCCAACGGGAGAAATATTACAAAGGAGGAAAGTCAAGAACAGAGACGCAAAATGCAGAGTGTGTGAGCTCGAAGGAGAAAAAGATACCCTGAAACATCTCACACTCCATTGCACGGGACTACGAGGAGCTTGTGAGCAATGTTTGGGCAATGCCCTGAGAAGCTTCGTCACAAGGAGCGCGGAAGACTGGTGGAAGATCCTCATAGAAGGAGAAATAATGAAAATCAATATATAGCTCTTGTAAGACTGGTGATTTTAATGCTTAAAAAATTGGAAGGGCTACGTAGTGACACAGACAAAGGGACAATTACCAAAGACGTGTGAGCTAAACAAAGGCGGTAGACAAATCACGGAAACTTGGTCTACAACAGATTAAAGGTTTAAAATAAGGAAAACCCTACAAATCTGTGAAATAAAAAAATTAAAAAGATAATAATTTAAAGATGATACCAAAGTTATGTTATGGTCTCGAATTATTTCCAGTAAACATACAACATGAGTATCGTCGGATTGAGTCTATAATCTGGAGGGATTTTCTATATTGTCTCCCTGAATGCATTCTGCTTGCAGCTCTCAGGTATGAGTTGGGACAGCAGTCCCTGACAAGTATAGTTGAATGGAGGAAAATAGGATTATTTAGAAAATTGACTCTGGCAACTGGTAACTATTTATACACAATTTTAGGGCTAAAACTAAGAGCTGGCAATTTGTAATCACAGTTATTATCTATGTATGAATGCTGTAGAAACGCAGACAAAATTGGAGCAGACTTTGAGCTTTTGGTTTCAAACCCAAAGAAAGTGAAATGCTTGCTCCAATGTTCTGATTGGGTGAAAACAATGCAGAAAGTAACTAATACATCATTGTACGGGCATTTGATATCAAACTGGAAGTCTCAGGGAACTTTGGAACCATACCTGAATAGATTCCCAGACAGAGAGTGGAGACACGCCATTGTGAGATTTCGTTTTAATGTGTTGCAAACAGGGGCAATTATTGAGATTAGAGATCGCACAGGGATGGGGCATGTGTCTTGTCGCTTTTGCAAGAGTAAAACAGTTAAGGAAACTATTAGACACTTGCTCATAGAATGTGAGTCCCTATCTGGAAAAAGACTTGAATACTTAAGTAAATTTGTGGCTAATACAGATGGAGTATATACAGAGGTAATTTGGTGGAATATGCTTCATGGAAAATCGGTATCTCTAAAAATGACATTTGTACGATTCTTGTCTACAGTAACCGGTTTAATAGACATTACCCCTGTAAAATCACATGAAACGTGATTGGGAATGTAGAGAAAAGAAGGGATGTTAAGGTACTCAAATGAAATGGAAAACGTTTTCTCTTTTAAAGATATGGAAGATTATGTACATATTTTAAAAATTCATATGGTATAAAATGTATTGTTTATTGTTTAGTAAAATGTCATTTTGTAAAGGTTTTTTGTAAGAAACCAAAATAAAATTAAAAAAATAAAGAAAATAATAGGCCTTGTGTCATTTAGATCGCATAAGTGCTGGGAAGGGGAGATGTGCCGGGTGGGTGGAGGAAAAGCCCAGTTCACTCACAAGTACAGGCAGCTGGTGGCTCATAAGTGCAGAGAGAAGGGACTGTAGGGTTGCACACAAGTGCTGGGAAGCCCGGAGGCAGTGCGAGTGCAACTGGACATGCAGGAGACTGGGCCTGAGCTCAGATGAGCAGGTGACCAGCGCAGTCAAGTGCATCAGGACCTTTGGACTCTAAAGACTGGTTATGTCACATTGAATCCATTTTTTTTGCACCAGAATATATCCTTTTTAAGAACACTATTGTGTGTGATTGATTTTCACTCCTGTTTCGTTACCAAGAGTGCTGCATCTTTCTATATTTGCATATTCTGTATTCTTTCCACAGGGGAGGGAGTGCTTATAATGTATTCTATTTAGTTATTTTTTGCATATGGTGCGTTTAATGGATAAATCATTGGACATTACTATATTTTGTTATACTTCACTGTTTGGGCTACAACTGGATCACATTCATAGCCTTCTTGAGACTACAGCCGTCCCTCGGCCCACGTTACCACAGAAGGCGTATGAGGTACATCTTAACTGTGCCGGTTTCATCTTTATGATTAGGGTCACTCATGGTATGTAGAAGACTGAGGGCCGAGTAGACGGCTTAGCCACTACTTCTCCTTGTGCTCACACAGGGCAGAAGTCATTTGGTCACAACCAATGTGGACACATTTAGTCTTGGTGGGGTTAAGGTAGGCAACATTCAGGTTTGGATGGTGACCAGGCATTCACAGAGGCGGGTGATGTCCTGGGAACCTTTGACCTTGCATTATAGCTGGGTGCCTTTAGTGTATTGAAGTATGGCTAGGGATTGGGTAGAGGATGGAAAGTTAGCGGACCACAGGTGATCTGGATAATTTTGGAAGTGAATGTGCCGATCTGTATGGATTTGTGTCTGCTGGATAGGTAGGAAGTTAACCATTTTAAGACTGTAGCCTTAAGCCTGAAGCCTGAGCTGTCAGTGAGGAGGCTGAGGAATGGACGAAAATACATAATAATTTAGCATTTATATAGCGCTACGCACCCTCAGGTATCTAAGTGCTGCTTATTATTATCCACGGTGTGTGGTGCTCATTTATCGATCTCGGAAGGATGAAAGGCTGAATTTGGCCCTGCCCGGATTCGAACCTGCGTTAGCAGCCTCTGCACAGATGTCAAAGTGAGCGCTCTACTCGCTTTGCTATCGGACCGGCTGATAGTGACCGAAGGTCAATAGTGTAGAATGCAGCCCTGGGGATTAGTTGCAATGCGTAGTCCACCACTTGGATGCTAACTGCATTTGAGGCGGAACCTGTACTGGTAAAAAGGCTGAGGAGACAAGAGTGGTTCTGTTTTAGCCAATAGTTGGGACACAGCCAATGTTCCCTAGGACCTCCCCAATGAGCATGAGGCACGTGATGGGTCTGTAGCTAGCAACGTCCTCTGGGCCAAGTGCTTGCTTAAGAGAGGTCGTACTAGACCCATCTTTAGTGTATCTGAGAATGAACCCTAGGCTGGTGAACTTTTGATTTGTGCGGCTGGGACTACATTGTCCATGTGAGTGGTGAGTTGAATCAAGAAGAGTATCTGAGAGATCCTTGGGTGTGTAAGGAAGGCATGGTATCAAATAAGACAGACAAGTGACCAGAGTTGAAGAGCGTTTAATGAACTTCATCAAGGGTGTGATAGACGCCTATCTAAACCTAAATCTAAGATGGAAGCAAGCTTCGACCATCAAATAATACTAATGCAGTCCTAATGGAGTCTCGTCAAAATAAAAAGGGCCTATAAAAAAAATATTGCCATTCTTACCACTAAGTTACAAGTGTTATAGTTATAGTGTGGGGTAATATTCATGGAAAAGAAAGAAGTGTTCACAAAATTATAAGTCAGGATGTTCAGGCTATTGGCCTCCCTTACTCACATTTTCAGCACGGGACAAGGCGGTTCACTCGAGCAGAACACGCTCTGGGGCTTCTTCGGCACGAGGACAGTTTCATTAAAAGCATCAGGGCCTTCGAGGTCCAAGTTTCTTGTTATCAAATATCTCTTGCTTCAGAGGGCCTGATGTATCAATCAAACAAAAAGTTCCTTTCCAAGCATTCACAAAAGGGCGATTCACTCTTCACCCTGGATCCCCCTTAGCCGGGCTCAGATCCCTTTTGCTTCCACAATCCCTTTTCAGGTGTCTCACAGTTCACTCCTGATCTCCCTCAGTCAGGCTCAGATCCCCTTTTCACAACTAGTCTCCCTCTTCCAGGCTCAGATCAAATACAGTTTGTATTAGCTATCGAAGACTTTCGAATGTACACAGGGTTTGGCTTGACCCGTTGCAGGACCTCTTCGATGTTACATTTCACAATTTGACACTCTCAGTTCGATTTCTAACAGAGACCTTCGAGTGAGCACCCACATGGTGCCGGACCACTCTGTATATGACATCTTAGGTTATTTCCCAAAGTTCAATTACTTCTTCATTTCCAATTATACTTGTATCGCTCATCGCCAATGCTTCACACTCGGTTTTCTTTATACAATGTTGAGGCTTGCAACCTTGGTTCTAACACAGACCGGTCTGCTATCAGTCTCCCTGACTCACCGGCTGGGCTGACTTTACTGGAGCAGCTTTGTTGTCGTAGCCAAGGACAGTACCACAGCGGCAATCGCTCCTCCCAGCCTCAGCTATCGATGCGGGAGAGCCCCGGGCAACTTTAACACACAATCCACCTTTCTTCAGCTTTTAATTCGCAGACTTATGTTTCTTACACTCGAGTGAAAGTAGCGGTTTTCCTCCGAAAATGTCACAGGCAACTTCCTCCTTGCAACTCTTTCTGGTCTTGCCGTCTTTCTCCTTGTATTAAGCTGTCATCTCGGAACTGATGCTTCTTCGTGTGTTTGCCTTGCTCAGAGTGCGCTTTCAGGCTCTGGCCTTTTATCAATGTGTGGAAGTGTGATGGAAGTCAGGTGAGTGTAATTATCAGCAATTGCCTGACTCTGCTTGACCCTTGTGTTAGAACATGTCTAGTATACGGCTTGAGTGTTAGTCATTTGTCGCTCACAGTGAACTGTCCGTGAGAAAGTGTTTGTGTCGGAAAGCAGGGGGTGGGGAGAGGGTTGAGCTCCTAGGTATCCTACCTGGTAGTATGGGGAAAAAGTGTCACAGGAAAGGGCTTACCCCGTCCCACCCATCAGTGTCCCACTTCCATTCCCCAAAGACCCCTACCTAGGTGATCCTGCCGCACTGGTTTACCCCCAGGAACTGGATCTAATAGCGATGGCCGTGTCCTGGCCACCTGGATGACAGATCCCTGGGGACTAGCGGGCAAGACACTTTCAGATTTCTCACAGAGGAACGGGATGTTAGTTAAGTTGGTCCAAAGGAGGTGGGTGGGGGGAGCAGGGGAGTGTACGGTAAGGGTTGGAAAACTGACCTTTGTCCAACTTGAAGGTATCGATGAGCGTTCTGATTTTGCCTGAGGGTCAGGTGCGGCCTTGGCACATTACTCAACTATTTCAAAGAAGGCTTTGCTCCTGTTTGAGGCTACATCAATGTTTGGACAGTTTTCTAAAGTCCACCTAAGTAAGACTTTATAGCACTATCCCTTGGGCAATACAGACTCTTAGTATAGGCCTGTACCACTCAATGATGGAGCAGCCAGGCTTATCTTAAGAGGGAGAGATGGCTGTCGGAAGGTACAAAAACGTGTAGAATAAATGTGGTTCAAAGAAACATCATACACAGATATAGTGTAAAAATAAGGGTTTATTTTATATATATATACACACAGGAAAATAGAATTATTTAGAAAGGTAAGTACTATTATACGTCAAACTATGTATAAACCAACACAATACTTATGGTGAGTAAACCAAAATATATAAGCACATTTAGAATAGCAGTATGCAATTCAACTTGAGTAAAACCCAGTGTTACGCATTTAGAATAGCAGTATGCAATTCAACTTGAGTAAAACCCAGTGTTACACATTTAGAATGGCAGTAGAGTTAGTCAGGAAGAGTAGCATGCCACCCAGGTGGTTTTCTGGTTGAGACTATGGGACCTTGAAGTCCCCTAGAAAGACTTAAAGATTGCAATAGTTAAAGAGGTTGGCAACGAAGACCTCACTCCACTGCGGCGGCAAGTAGATGAGGTAGAAGGTGACTGATATGACAAATGGCCAGTCGATCTAATGAACCATTTCCATCACACTGCCAGATTTTTCTGTGTGGTCAGTATTTTGACAGTAACCATGAGGTAAAAGGACTTTGAAGATCTGGGAGGTGGAGGGTGTGAACCAGGTGTCTGGGGAGGGAAAGAAAATAGGCATTGAGATAATTGAAGCATGAGGTTGGCAATGGAAAGCCTTCCCTGCGGTTTCTTGTGCCGCCATCAGCTTAATGTGTGGGTAGTTGTAGGCTTGCACAGGGTATGTTGACTAGGTTATTCGAGGTAGCTGTCCAGGGCTGCCTTGGGCACTTGTCTGTGTGGACCCTGGAGAGGATGGACATGGGCTGTGTCAGGAAGAGGCACATGGTGGCATCTACCTGGTGTGTGTAAAGGGCAGATTAACTGGCCCTTGGCCCGATCAGGCACAAACTGACATGGTCCTGGTCTTTGTTCTGTTGGGAAGAGGGCAGCCCTGTACCCCCTAGGTGCTATGAAGAAAGAAGAGATGCATTTGAGGTGCTGTGATGATCCAGGGGCGAGGGGTTCAGCAAACGAGACGCCTTCCCATCAAGTAGGGCACCATGCTAATATAACCAATTATAATGTAACCACATTTTGTGGCCCAAGGCACAGGCGGCATTGCTATTTTGCGTAATTTTATCTATCATAGGTAGAGGAAAAGGCTTGCGTATTACAGGCAGCATTGCATGCACTAGGCCCAAATGCATGAGGCAGAAATCTCCAGTCATGCCCGAGCTCCCATGAGGACAGTTCACACCCCCACCCGCCACACTGTTAGTTCATTGTTCTTAAAAAGTGTTGCGAAGATGTGTCTTTCACCCAAGAGGAATGTGCCACAAAAAGCCGTGGCTAGAGGCCGACTCCTGGTGTGCAACCCGGCCCATTCCCGAGTGGCCACAAGTTATAGCCTATATAACTGACTGAAACCTAAGATCCCAAAATGAAATGACACAAGGTGCTCTTTGACCACCAACCCCAAAGTAACAAATCCTGAAATGATCAAAGAGGATGGACAGAGTGTATCGTTGCAGCGACAATCATGTGATTTGTATTGCGAGATGCTGGGAGGGATAAACGAGGGCAGAGACCTTGGAGCCGGATGGCGTGGAGGGAGTGAGTGAAATTTGTGGGTGATGGTTAGAGTGCCCTGGAACCTCCTGTGTGTCTGTTTGGAAGCCTGCCAAAATCACTGTATGAGTGATAAACAAGCTGTATAGTAGGACTATAATTAATTTGTTGTCTGACCATCAACGTGAAAAGAAGATGAGCCCCGCAGCACCCACGTGATGGAAGATGGACGGACGGGACTGGGACCAATAAACTGCCATCCCATATGGATAAAGGCAAGCACCTATATAGGGACCAGCCAATCAGCCGCGCAGGTTGTCACTGTATGTATTGCGTCACTTATGAATATGTTTTGCTTTAAATGTTTCTGCTTGTACCTCTCTTTGGCAGAACGTTCATAGCAGCAGAGTTCTTTGGTTGCTCTCATCTGTGCATGAGATTAAAACTGGTTATCCTTATAAGATCGACTTGGGCCTTTCTCCCCTAGTGGGTTGTATTCTCTCTGGTGTGAGTGTTCAGGGGCTTGCTTTCAATTGGTGACCGCGACGTGATCCCAACGCCCCGGTACCTGCAAAAGATTCCAGGCCACTTCTACAGAAGGAGCCACGCCCACCTACAGCGACCGGCCCCAAATAAACATGTGTTTAGTAGGAGCCATTTTAAGAAAAATGCTCTATACTCTTGGAAGCGGGGCATGGCTCAGAGGAGCGTTGTGAGTAGACTCTTGCAAGAGATAACAAGTAGGGGACAGATGCATGGGGAAGTGAGAGAGGTGTGAGCACATGGAGAGTGAGGTCATTGATGTAACGTGGATGAGGGTAGGGTTATTGTTGATAGGTAAAGGTAAGGCAGGGATCCCCTCCCCGGAAGGGGAGGGAAGGTGGTACCACGAGGCCGAATAATATTTAAAGGAGGTCTATGGAAATACAAAGTAGTACTCTCATATGTAGTAGACCTGGAACAAGTGGTGGTTGTTAGGGTAGTGCGTTGGTTTAGTTTATGGTAGTTGTTTTTTGTGGGTGAAAAAGTAGGCCCTAGAAGAAGCAGTAATTGTGTGAGTCACGGTGTGGTCCCGCCCAATCTTTTGGAGTGGCGTGTGTGCATATGGAAGGGTCAGAGAAAAGGGTGGGGGTTGATTCTCTTGTTTTTTGTCACAAGCAAGCAGCAGCGTGCACAGCGTGTTGAGGGGGCTTTGCAGGGTTAGTAAGAGATAGACGTCACTGGCATGGGGGAGAATCACCAACAGAGCACATGTATAAGGCCCTGCCACTGTATCGTGAGAGGGTGGAGAAATATAAGCAGTGGATGGCAGAGAAAGGAGGATGAGGGGATGCCTTGCCCATGGTCAGGGCAAGCTTGCACAACAATAGCATTTTGGAACACATATCTACAGTTTTAGTAGCTAAGTATAAGAGGAAGTACCTACAGAAGAGAAAAGGGATTCTCGATCTTTGGCATATGTTTGAATATACAGAGGATCAAGGTAATGGAGCGGAGGCACAGAGAAAGAGAAGTGTGGAAAGGGAGAAGGTTGGGCTCCAGTGGGGGTATGGGATTATATCACTTAACGCCATATCCTGCAGAAGTATACGCTAATCTCAGTTATGTACCCACTGCAATAGGGACCCCTTCGGCTGCAGTAGGGTCCCCCACAGTGTCAGTAGTACCACAGGCTACCGCTCCACCACCCCATATACTCATCCACCTGAGGTACCGGCATCGACGGGTTACAGGTCTAGGGAGTTGGAGGGTAGGTTGACAGGTTTGCTAGCAGAACTACAGAGGTTACAGACTTCCCCAGAAACAGGGATGCAAGTACAGTGAGGGATGGTTCGAGAGAATGGAAATCAGGGGAAATATTGCACAAGATGGATACGGGAGGTATATAAGACGTGTAGGGGTTGTGAATGAGAGGAGCCAGGGTGGGTGAATTATTTTGGGAGAGGAGAATACAGTGTTGGGAGAAAATGTGGAGGAAGAGGGTGCTGGTACAACCCCCCCCCCTCCCCCCCAAGTAGAAGGTATATGGGCAGGGGACAGGGGTGGCAGGATGGCATTGGTAAAAATGTAGATGCCCCTCATCCATAAGGGGGAACGGGAGGACACAATATGTGCCCCAAATCTAACAATCTCCTTGGACTTAGACAATCTGGCTTCCGCCCTAGGCACGGAAGTGAGACTGCGCTCATCGACCTTAAGACACAAATTGAGGTCCTTATAATGGCAAACTATCCCTACTACTACTTCTTGATTTATCAGCAGCATTTGAATTGGTCAATCACCATATCCTCTGCCAGCACCTCAAAACTGCTGCTCTTTTCTCGGACAAAGCCACCACCTGGATCAGATCGTTCTTGAACAATAGGTCCATGAGGGTCTTCTCCCAAACCGCCTCGGCCGAACCTTCACCAGTCCTATGTGGGGTCCCCCAAGGATCTTGTGTTTCCCCCACACTCTATAATGTGTTCACCAAACCTCTTTTTGACATACTTGACTATCTGGGTGTCACATACACCAACTATGCTGACGACACCCAGATACTCCTTCCTATCACGGTGACCACACTATAGACAATAAGGCGTGAATGGAGTTTATCAAGTCATACAGGCCTGGATGGCCCAACATGAGCTCTGTCTCAATGATGACAAGACAGAGCTCCGCATCCTCGGCTCACAAAACCGGTTTAACAGACTGGACCCGGCTTTCAAAGCCTTCAACATTGATGGTAACACAATCCAGGTCTCCGATAACACCAAAACCCTCGGAATCTACCTTTATTCCACACTTTCGCTCAACAGACAAACTAACGCTGCGATCGCAGCCTCTACATACACCTGCAAACTGATTTCAGCCTGCCGCCCTTTCCTTACCACTTCTAATTGCACCATACTCGCCAGGACGTTGGTTATGTCTAAACTAGATTACTGCAATGCACTGTACCTAGGGACTAGTCAACGCAACTTAAACAAACTGTAGGTTAATGCCTTTAGGGCTGACCTTAACTTCCCTAGATCTTCACACATCTCGGACACTAGTCGAAGCCTTCATTGGCTATCGGTCACCCAAAGAATATCACTCAAAACGCTTGCTCTCACACAAATGTGTGAACAATCAGGCTCCCATTTACCTGGTAAACTGCTTTGTTCCTTACTCTCCTACACACCCTCTGAGATCTGCCCAAACTTACAGCCTCATCGTACCAAGATACAAACTCCAAAAAGCTTGCGGGGTGACTTTCCCTGTCCTTGCCGCTAAATTAGGACTCCCTGCCTAACCCCATCATGAATGAACCTTCTTTCCACTCCTTTAAGCACAAAGCCAAGATATGGCTGGTGACCCAAGATGTCTAAAGCCGGCACACACTACATTAATTCTTTAACTACATTGTAGATTTCTTATTATGGAGATTTCTTATTATGGACCTTCAGTCTGTTCTAATTTAAATTGCCTCTTCTTATCTCCCTTTTCTAGTTGCTTCCCCTATGTATAGACTCTTATGTTCTTGCCTACTGTTTACCTAGACTGCTTACCTTTCGCTCATGCTTGTATGTAAATATGTGTAACTGTACCTGGTTTTCCATATGTAACTGAAGATATGCGCCCAGATGCACTTGGGCCAGGTGCGCTCTACAAATAAAACAAATCCAAATCCAAATGGATAAGAACTATTTCATGAAGGCCCTCCCACAGCTCACAGCAGGGGCGAGGAATTGGATATACAAATTCAAAAAACAAATAGCAGGGGGGCCTCTGGCAATAGGGGATCTTAAGAGCCTGTTAGTTGCCGTAATTAGGATCAGGCTGGCGACGTATGGGTTAAGAGTGGATAACCAGGAGTAACCTTGGGGGACGATGCGCATGATGGGGCATCGTTTGAGTTAGAGCATTGGTATGGGGCGCATTACGTAGGGCCTTTCCGGATACTCCAGATTTACAGTCCTTGATGCAGTAAACCATGGGGGATGAGGATTCAGCTGGATTTATTCTTAAAATGCAAGAGAAGTGGAGAGCTGAGATAGGAGGGCCGTGGGATCAATTGATACCATTCTTTTATTTAATTGTAAAGAGGGGGTTGCTGAATTAAGTGCAAAAGGCACTGGATAAGATTGTGGATATTGAGGTGAAGGGTTTGTTTGTGTGTTTGTTTGTTTATTTATTTAGTATGGCGCACAAAACCCAGAGGTAACAGGGCGCAACAGAGAACAGGAAGGTAAGATTACATAAAAACTTGGTTACAGGATAAGGCACACATGAATAAGAGGCATAACATTGCATGGCGTGGACTGTACATATATACATATAGTTAATAAATTGCTTACATATTTACATATTTAATGCTGTACATAGAAGCAGTCAGGTTTGAGCAAGGGCATGAGCATGTGAGAGGGCTTAGTCGGGGGGATCATTGGACCGTAGCCAGGTGAGAGTGTTACGCCTGAAGCTATAGTAGGATTGGTCTGTCCTAATGTTGAGTGGGAGGGCGTTCCAGTGTTGGGCTGCCAAGACAGGGAAGCTACTACCGCCGGTTTTCTTTTGTCTGAATTTGGGTACCTGCAGCCAGTAGCAGTTAATCGATCGAGTGGGGCCGGTGGAGGTTTTTTTCTTTATTCTGGATGCGAGATGGGGGGGGCTGCGTTGTTTAAGCATTTGAAGGTGAGTGATTGTAACGCTCACCTGATTCCCGTAGAGGCGCCGGTTTTGACTGGGCGTATACCGTATCTTCAAAGGTGATGTGTAACACACGGCTGGCTCTTTGGGCTGGACCTCTGTACATTGTATGTCTGACTCGAAGGCTAAGGTGTCTGCAGATAGAAAATATGGGATTAATGAACTGGGTTATTGAATGTCTCTCTCTTCTTCCCTTTCTCTTCTCCTGTAGAACCCCAAAGGTTAACGCGCTCACCTTAGATAAGTGAACGCCGTGCTCTCCATCTGCTTCGGGGCAGGGTGCTGTAACCAGTTTCTTCACTGGATAAGGGGAGCAGGCCTCTTGACTTCAGAGGACTGCTGTCCGTCGTTTACTTCACGAACGGTAAGTTTCGAGTAATTCTAATGTCTTTAAAAGTCTTTAGTAATGATGTCTCTTGTTTTGCAGGGTTCCGGCGATGGCGGATGACGGGCTGAAGTGAGTTGAAGATGGAGCCCGTGTGATGAATAGAAGCGCCTGGAAGCACGTAAGTAAGCGCTTGTGCCTGCTTCACGATGCGCTCTAACTGTCTTTTTATTTTGCAGGTACAAGTTCGGAGCGGCTGCAGGGTGCCGGAATACCCACTGGGTTAGATGTGGAAAGGAGTAATGGCACGTGAGTATTAAAGTTCCCCAATGTCTTTAAACGCACCTTGCACCAGCGCTGGGACTGGGCATATTTATGAGCCTGGTGCCACTTACGCCAGGACTGGGTCCAAAAGGTCCCAATTGGGACTGGTTGGCACTCGGAACCTGGGTTATGGATCTGCTTCCAAGGGAGTTGGGAAAACCCTGACCTTTTGGAAGCAGAGATCATGACAGTACCCCCCCTCAAGGCCCCTCCCAAACCGGGCTTCTCCGGGGGTTTTGGCTTGTCAGGAAATGTTCGGTGAAATCTTTTGATTAGGCGAGGAGCGTGGACATATTCAGCAGGTTCCCAGGATCTCTCTTGGGGGCCGTAGCCTTTCCAGTCAATTAGGTAAAATAGTTTAGATTTGGAGATCTTGGAGTCCAGAATGCTTTTGACTTCAAACTCGAGTTCTCCATCAACTAGGATAGGTTTTGGAGATTTAGTTAGTCGGGTTTGAGGTTGCACAGGTTTTAATAGAGAGACGTGGAAGACCGGATGTATCTTCATGTGCGGGGGCAAGTCCAACTTGACCGCTACTGGGTTTACTATGGTAGTGATGGAATAGGGACCAAGGTATCTTGGGTTGAATGTGCGTGGCCCTTTTAGAGGTAGATATTTGGTGGATAACCAGACTTGATCCCCTACTTGATATTGAGGGGCTTCCTTCCGATGTTGATCTGCTCCTTTCTTGTATTGTTCTTTAGCCCTTTGAAGGTGAGAAACAGCTTCTTTAAAGGCTTGGGTGATTGTAGAATGCAGGTAGTCTACTGCTGGTGTTTCAAGATCTTGGAGGGGATCCAACTCCGAGGTTCGAGGTTGACTGCCGTATAAAAGAAAAAACTGGGTTTTCCCAGTTCCCGAATGGACAGAGTTATTGTAGGCATATTCGGCTATCCAAAGGATGTCTTTCCAAGTTTTTTCAGTTTGTTGCAGCATGCAGCGTAAATACTGTTCCAGAGTTTGATTGGTCCTCTCGGTTTGTCCGTCGGTCTGAGGGTGGCGACTGGTCGATAGTCTCACATCAATTTGAGCCGACCGACAGCAACTTCGCCAAAAATGAAAAATAAATTGACTACCTCGATCCGATATTAGAACCGAAGGAAAACCGTGCAGTCGGACGATGTTTTCGAGAAATTCTCGGGCCAGAGTTGCTGCTGTTGGCAAGCCTTTGAGCGGAATGAAATGCGCCATCTTGGAGAATAAGTCCACGATTACTAGAATCGTATTGTATCCGGAGCATGGAGGTAGATCGGTGATGAAGTCCATAGAAAGCGTATGCCAAGGGCGAGGTGGGATGTCAATAGGGCGTAAGAGGCCTGCTGGTCTTTCCTTTTGACTCTTGTTTTGGGCGCATACTCCACAGGACATTATAAAGTCTCTGATATCTTTTTTCCAAGACGGCCACCAGAAGTAGCGCTTGATCTTTTCTGAGGTCTTGGCTATACCGGGATGTCCTTCTATTAAAGAATCGTGATAACAAGAGATTACTTCTTTCTGTAAATCTGTGCTGGGCAGGTATAATCGTTCTTGGAAATACAATAAGTTGTCCTTTACTGCAAAGTCCTTTCCCTGCAGATGCCAATTCTGTATGTCTGCTGGAGTTACAAGTTGCCTGGCTTTATCCTTAACTTCCTCTATGGATTGTGTGGCGATTACACCCAGAATTCTTTGTTCGGGAATGATTGGTACAGGTTTAGGGTTGATCAAGTGTTCTTCCACTCCCATCCGAGAAAGGGCATCAGCTTTACCGTTTTTTGTACCAGGTCGATAGGTAATTATGAAGTCAAACTCGGCAAAGAATAATGCCCAACGGAGTTGTCTAGAGGATTGGGCTTTTGCGGTTTTCAAATATTGCAGGTTTCGGTGATCCGTAATCACAGTAACAGTGTGTCGGGCCCCCAGCAGATAATGCCGCCAAGCCTTAAAGGCAGACTTGATAGCCAGAAGTTCCTTGTCAGTAATCGTGTAATTGATTTCAGGAGGCGAGAATTTGCGGGACCAAAATGCCACGGGATGCAACTGATGGGTTACCGGGTCCTTTTGTGATAGAACTGCCCCCATGGCAAGGCTTGAAGCATCAGTTTCCACGATGTAGGGGAGTTCGGGGCGAGGGTGTTTTAAGATTGGTGCAGAGATAAATTTAGTCTTCAAATCCTGGAAAGCTTGTTCCGCCTCGGTAGACCATTCAAAACGTTTGTTTTTCTTTAACAAGGCAGTGATGGGCTGGACTATTCGAGAAAATTCGGGGATAAACCTGCGGTAAAAGTTAGCGAAGTCTAACATGCTTTGCACACCTTTTACGGAGGATGGTGATGGCCATTTGAGACCTGCATCGACCTTCTTTGAATCCATGCGCACTCCGCTAGGTGATAATATGAATCCCAAGAATTCAACTTCAGTCACGTTGAAAACACATTTTTCCAACTTAGCGAAAAGTTTGTGTTGACGCAATCTTTCGAGGACCATTTTCACGTGTTTCCGATGTTCAGATTCCGATGAAGAATAAACGAGGATGTCGTCAATGTAAACAACAACACACACATCTATGAGCTCTCTGAGGACATCGTTCATAATATATTGAAAGGCAGCCGGGGCATTGCAAAGTCCGAAGGGCATGACCTGATATTCAAATAGCCCATATTTGGTGCGGAAGGCCGTCTTCCATTCATCGCCCTCTTTTATTCGTACCAAGTGGTAGGCTCCTCTAAGATCCAGTTTTGTATATATGCATGCTTTTCTGACTTGGTCCAGGAGTTCAGGGATCAAAGGTAACGGATATCTATTCTTGACGGTGATCTGGTTCAGGGAGCGATAATCTATACAAGTTCTAAGGTCTCCTTCCTTTTTTGGAACGAAGAACAAAGCTGAAGAAGCAGGGGACTTGGAAGGACGAATAAACCCATTTGCCAGGTATTGATCCAGGTATTGTCGAAGGTGAAGGTTCTCAGGCTCGGGGAGGGCATAAATTCTACTACAAGGAGGAGTAGATCCAGGTATCAGGTCTATCTGGCAGTCATAAGACCTATGAGGAGGTAGAGAGTTAGCCTGATCCTTCCGGAAAACATCTTGGTATTCTAGGTATTCGGGAGGTAACTGGGGAGTCTCTGAAGAAATTGCTGCCAGTGCAACACCAGGTGGAGGGTGACAAGTAGAGACACATTCTGGAAACTGGACCGTTCTTGCTCGCCAATCGATCAGAGGATTGTGTTTCTCTAACCAAGGTACTCCTAGAATAATCTGAAACTGAGGGGCCTTGATCACATCGAACACGATCTTCTCATGGTGTCCATCTTGACTTACTAGCGTCACCTCTTGAGTGGTATGCGTTACTGGTCCGGAGGCTATCTCCGTCCCATCCACCGTAGTAATGACGTCCTTTACAGCCTTGGGACAAAGAGTTAGATTCATCCTCAAAACCATTTCATGATCCACATAATTGCCGATGGCACCGCTGTCGACGTAAGCTTCAATTGCATGTAATCGATCCGGATTATCAGGGCTAATGAGGACCATAGGTATCACGAAATGCGAGGTCACGGAACTGGTTTTCACGCTCGGCAAGAGGACCTCTATTCTTGTCGGGCGAGGTCGTTTCCCTGCTCAGAGTTTGTAACTTTGGTAACTGCAGCTCCTACTGCCTTCTTGGCAGGTTTCACCGGACAGTCTCGAAGAAAGTGCCCTGAGTTTACGCAATAGAGGCATAATTGCAACTGTTTTCTCCTTTCCCACTCCTTTTGTGTTAGAGGACCTTTCAGGCCCCCTATTTGCATGGGTTCCCCGGAGTCTACTCCTTTGGAAGGAGTTGGCGGTTTGGAAAATACTTGAGCATCAAACTTGGAACGATCGGCCTTCCTGTTCTGCAGTCTGTGATCTATTTGAACGACTAAGTCTATATAGTCCGAACAATCTTGTGGGGGATTCACTACTTGGGCTAACACATCTTTGAGCTCTCCACGTAGACCTCTATAAAACAGCGTAATCCTTTTGTCCTCAGGCCATTGAGTTTCCACTATCAGTCTGTTGAAAGACGCAATATAAGCCAAAAGGTCTTGATTACCTTGTCGCAACGAAAGAAGCTCATTGTCCAAGGCCTGCCGCTGTGAATGTCTTGCGAACAGTTTTTCCATACTGAGCTGAAAAGCTTGAAAATCATGGAGGACCGGATCATCTTGATTTACTAGAGGGATCGACCAGTCTGCCGCATTGCCACTAAGGTACGAAAGCACGAAAGCTACTTTAGCTTGATCAGTTGTAAAGGCTGCTGGCCGGCATAAGAAATGCAACCGGCACTGATTGATAAATACTGCAAACCTCTTTGGGTCACCAGAAAATCGTTCGGGCGGAGCCAGAGGTACATTCCCAGGTAGGTTGATCTGCACTGGATTCATAGAGGATGTAGAAGGAAGATTTCCCCCAGATGCGGGTAACGGGGTCTGTCCGGCTTGTGACTGTAGCAATTGTCTAGCGAGATCATCTGTTCGCTCCTTGGAAATAATCAGTTCCCTTCTTAGAGCGTTCGTTTCCTGACGCGCTGCATGCACTTCTGCCCTTAGTTCCCCAAGTAACTTGGCTAGCTGGTCGGTATCCGAGGTTTCCATAGCGCCTGGACGGGAGTTTTGCGGTAGGCTTTGCGTTCTGTAACGCTCACCTGATTCCCGTAGAGGCGCCGGTCTTGACTGGGCGTATACCGTATCTTCAAAGGTGATGTGTAACACACGGCTGGCTCTTTGGGCTGGACCTCTGTACACTGTATGTCTGACTCGAAGGGTAAGGTGTCTGCAGATAGAAAATATGGGATTAATGAACTGGGTTATTGAATGTCTCTCTCTTCTTCCCTTTCTCTTCTCCTGTAGAACCCCAAAGGTTAACGCGCTCACCTTAGGTAAGTGAACGCCGTGCTCTTCATCTGCTTCGGGGCAGGGTGCTGTAACCAGTTTCTTCACTGGATAAGGGGAGCAGGCCTCTTGACTTCAGAGGACTACTGTCCGTCGTTTACTACACGAACGGTAAGTTTCGAGTAATTCTAATGTCTTTAAAAGTCTTTAGTAATGATGTCTCTTGTTTTGCAGGGTTCCGGCGATGGCGGATGACGGGCTGAAGTGAGTTGAAGATGGAGCCCGTGTGATGAATAGAAGCGCCTGGAAGCACGTAAGTAAGCGCTTGTTGCCTGCTTCACGATGCGCTCTAACTGTCTTTTTATTTTGCAGGTACAAGTTCGGAGCGGCTGCAGGGTGCCGGAATACCCACTGGGTTAGATGTGGAAAGGAGTAATGGCACGTGAGTATTAAAGTTCCCCAATGTCTTTAAACGCACCTTGTTTTGTCTTTCAGATGCGGGATGCAGCACCGAAGGCCTCCGGAGCGTGCGAAGAGTTGGTAAGCTTTTGTCTTTCAGATGCCGGAATGCAGTGCGAAGACCTCCGGAGCGCACGAAGAGTAGGTAAGCCTTTGTCTTTCAGATGCCGGAATCCAGCGGGAGGCGTTGGTGACAGCCGATGGACCAGGTAAGTGAAGCGCTGTCACTGAAGACCGTAATGCTAACCTGTTCTTTCTTGTCTTTATAGGTGTTGCTGAAGACTGGATTCAGGATGGTAAGCCTTTTTCCTTAGGCCCAGGATCAGATGCAGAAGACACGATGAGCGTTCTGCTGCAGAGGATGCAGAATAACGCAAAGCAAGATTCATCCATCGGGTGTGGTTTAAATAGCCTCCTCTAGTGCTTCGGTGTCTCCTTCCACAGCCACGCCTAGGTAAGAAAAGAGTTCCTGCTTTCCAGAAGAGTTCCAGTGTTCTGAACCTAGGGAGTGGCTCCTGCCCCACCCAACAGGAAAAGTAGTTCCAAACAGAAGAGGATCAGAGGCTCAACTGGCAGGCAAGTAAGCAGCATGGTCTGCTGCAGGCAAGTCCACCCAAGCATTATGAGCCCGGCGCTTCCAGCGCTGGGACTGGGCATATTTATGAGCCTGGTGCCACTGGCGCCAGGACTGGGTCCAAAAGGTCCCAATTGGGACTGGTTGGCACTCGGAACCTGGGTTATGGATCTGCTTCCAAGGGAGTTGGGAAAACCCTGACCTTTTGGAAGCAGAGATCATGATAGTGATGCCGTTTTGAGAGCGATGCGGTCAGAGATTTTGAGCCATTTGTGTTCTCTCCTTTTGTTGGAAATGTGTTCTTTGGAGGGTAGGTTAAGGGCTGTTCTGAGGGCATTATTTTGAAGCGTCTGTAGTTTGTTGGTTATGTATTTGTTGGCTCCTAGGTACATGGCATTACAATAGTCGAGTCTGGATATCGCGATGATGATGCAGCTAGCTTGGGTGAGGAAGGCTCTGCTTGCCCCGATTAGCTTGCATGTGTAGGCGGTAGAGGATGCTAGTGAGTTGACTTGTTTTTTAGTGACATGGTTGCATCTAGGTTAAAGCCTAGCGTTTTCACTGTTTTGGCCACTGTGATGGTGTTGCCATCAATGTTGAAGGCCTTATAGTTGGAGCGGAGTTTTTTTTTATATTGGTGTTGGATCCGAGGAGCAGGATTTCGGTTTTCTCATCATTCAGGCATAAGCCGTGTGTGGCCATCCATGCCTGAATGATAAGATATATTTTGTTTACCAAGGCCGTATCTGAATCTAAGTTGCCCGAAAGGGGTATGAGGATCTGGGTGTCATCTGCACAATTCGTATATGAGACACCCAGTCTGTCCAACTTGTCAAATAGGGGCTTGGTAAAGATATTGTAGAGGGTGGGGGAGACGCAGGAGCCCTGGGGTACCCCGCATGTTATTTTGATGGGGTCTGCTGAGGCTAGAGTGGAGAAGACCCTCATAGTTCGATTGTCCGAAAATGATTGGATCCAGGCTATGGCCTCTTTCGAGAAGTGGGCAGCTGAGGCCAGGTGTTCGACCAGGACTTCGTGATCCACCAGGTCGAACGCTGCCGACAGGTCGAGGAGGAGTAGCATGGCAGTGTTCCCTTTGTCGTTAATCTCGTTGCTCTGGGTTTTAAGATCAATTAGGGCTGTCTCAGTACCGTGCTGTGGTCTGAAGCCCGATTGACGGGCGCCTAGTAGTGTGTGAGTTTCAAGATATTGCTGAATTTGCAGGTATGCTACTCTGTCTATTATCTTTAACAGGAACGGCACTGTGGTGATGGGCCTGTTATTGGTGGGATTAGTAGGGTCTAGGGTTTGCTTCTTGAGGAGAGGCAGGACCCAGGATTCTTTGAGGTTGCTTGGTATGGTGTTGGAGGAGAAGGATGCGTTGATCAGTTTGGTTGTAAAAGGGGCTAGGTCCCTGGCCGCATCCTTGATTATCTGGGGAGGGCAGTTGTCGCCTTTGCAGTTTGATGGTTTAAGTGAGGCTATAACTCTTTCTGTTTCTGGGATAAATATTTTGGTGAACCTGAAGAGATTCGGGCCTGGTGGGTTGGTTGCTTTAACATGGTTGCTGGGCGGTGCTTCGTTAGTGGTGAGGGAGTCTTTTTTTTTTGTGCAATTTTGGTTTGGAGAGTTTTGATTTTGTTAGTTAGGGCGTTTTGGACGCTGGTGCGCCATACTTAGTCCTTAATTATGTTGTCTGGTGGGGGTATGGGGGATTCTAGTTCCCTTAGTATAGCAAATAGTTCCCTGGTGTTGGAGCTAGATTTTTTTGATTCTTTCACTGAAGAGATTCTTTTTAGTGAGTGGGATTTCTTTTTTATATTTGATCGCAAAGAGTTTAAGTTGTTGGCCGGAAATACAGAGCACAATAGTGCACCATTGTAAAAGGATTAAGGCGCGGGAGAGGGAAACAGTGCAAAGGCATCAGGGGGATGAAGAAAAGTTGGTAGATTAGAAATTGGCAAAGGTGGCAGTTCAGGTGCCCGTGCCAATACAGGTGGAGGGAACAGAGAGCAGACAGCAAGGTGTGAGTGCCACTATTGCAGCACTCTAGGCGGAGGGACAAGGACAGTGGGGCTGGGGGCACAGTACTCCAGCCAACAGTGGCAGCAAGGAGGGCCACAGCGAGGAGCAAGACGAAGGGAGTTTGGACCCAGGGGAGGTGGGTATTGACAGTCACAATGGTGGAATTGTTTAAGGGGAGGACATTTCGCAAGGGAATGCTGGGGCAGGTCCAATTATTGTATTGTATATTTATCTAACACCTATACACAGGCAAGTGTTTCAAAGCGCTCAAGGAGGGTGGGAACATGGGGAAAAAAACAGTTGCTCAGAGCCCTTGAAAAACAGACGATAATAATCTGCACAGGCAGAAGTGCATACATGTAAGAGTATGGGGATAGCAAATCGGCCAGACAGCGATTCTGCAATTTTAACAATACAATTATGGGTGAAGACAGGGGAGAACAGACAGACTATCTTCTGGCGTGGTGCTTGTGGATCAAGCAAGTGCACAGAGTGACGAGGGGAGGGGCAAGTGCATCTGGTCAGTTGAGACTGGGGTAAGTGCAGAGAGTGCCACTCTCTAGGGATCATTTCTCAGTGCATTGAGTGTGGGTGAGGTGTAGGGCCCGGGGGCAAGTGCGAAAGAGGACTGGCAGGTGTGCCAGAGACCAGTGAGACTCTTAGGTACACCAGATAGCCAGTCAGCATGCTGTAAGGAGTAGGAGGGAGTGGGAGAAGGACAGAGAACTAGGGTAGAGGGAGAGAGAAGGAAGAGGAAGGTCTGGAGGAGTTTCCGGAATTTCAGGAGGTCCAGCTCAAGATGAATTATGGGCTGCAGCAGTTGGACCCCAAGGATTAGGGTACCAGCAACAGGGACAGGGGTACCAGAACCAGGAATATCCTGCGGGGCAGTATGAAACTCATAATCAGCAACCCCAAGTGCAAGATACACAAGCGCAGCTCCCAACGCAGCAACAGCAGGGCAGTGTTGCCCAGGTAATCAGAGCACCAGGTGGGGTGGTCGCTCCCTTTGGGGGAGCAGCAGTAGTAGGAGGTAGCCCCTTCTCGTTCCCTGGAAAAAGACCATATTCTGATTAGGACAGCCCACAGAGAGCACTTGCATGTCTGGTACCGTTGATGATTATCCACCCTGAAGAGGAACCGTTGGTGGGGGCGGAGATAGGAAATAAGCAATTGATATTTATGGTGGATTCTGGTGCAACTAAATAGTGCCTCATGGAAGGAAACTTCCCACTATCCGGAAAATATCTTTACGCGCAGGGGTTCTCTGGGGCTATTTCCGAGGTTCCATATACTGAGGAGCTGGATGTAAAGGTAGGAGGGAAGGTAGTACAGGCACCCCTACTATATTTTGAGAGTTCCCCAGTCAATCTACTGGGTAGGGACCTGCTCAGTAAGTTAAACATGACAGATCTTTCACAGATCATGGAGTAGTGTGTTCCACGCCTGGATGTGTGCTGTTAGGGCGATGTTCATTATCCACACAATGATAAGGGAGGTGGTAGTCCGCGGGATTCCTGTAGACCCAGAAATGTTGGTCTATGGTATTACAATACTTGTGAAGGCGGTGCCCCAGATTGCCAAGCAATGCTGACGAGTGCCCACAGATTTCATTTTTCACCCAGCTCCGTCGCCCGAGGTTGTGGCAGGAGCAATATTATTGCTGGATCTGTAAGGGTTATTTGTGTCAGACAGAAGGATTGTCCCATTAGGAATTAATAGGGGCGGGTGTGAGTGGCGCACAGTGCTCTGAGTAGACCCAACAGTGCAGCTAAAGGAGGTGACGGATGACAAACTGTTTAAGAACCACGACAAATTGGGGGAAACAATACTGGAGATTTGCATCCCTTGTGCCGTAATGATACACATGCAGTTTCCTTTATTGGCAGTCATAACTCCATCCCCATTTTTCGATGAAGATTTACAGGACGTGCCCTCACAGTTATGGACTACAAATCCACATGATGTAGGGTTGTTGAAAGCTGTAACACCTGTGTGTATAACCCTGATGCCAGGTGCAGTGCTGGCAAGGGTAAGACAATATCCGCTGTGAAGAGAGGCAGAGGAAGGCATTAGAAAAACAATACAGGCCCTACTGGACCAGGGTATTATTGTGTCATCTACATCCGTGTGTAATAGGGCAAGATATCCAGTTAAAAAAATAAAATCAACAGGGGGCAATTGGAGCATGATCCAGGACTTACGCCCCCTAAATGATGTGGTACAGAAAGAGATTCAGTAGTTCTGAATCCTGCAACAATGTTAAATAGCATCCCCAAAGGAACCACACATTTCACTGTAGTGGATCTGAAAAAGGCATTCTTTTCGATTCCACTTCATCCTGAGTCAAGGTACCTCACAGCATTCACACATGGCCAGATCGATCATACTAGGTCACCTCAGGCGTACTGCGAGAGCCTGAGTATATTTAACAGAATGCTGCATGCTGATCTTGGGAACATTTAGGTGCCTAGCACGATTATCCAGTACGTGGACGATCTACTAGTATGTAGTGACAGTGAACAGCATTGTCGAAGAGACTCTGTTATACTGCTACAATTACTGGCCTGTAAGGGGTACAAGGTTGACGAGGCTAAATTACAATGTTGCCAGCAGGAAGTAATCTATTTTGGGCAGTTCATATCAGCGATTGGGAAGCGGATACTACCCAATAGGGCAGCATCGGTATGCGCCACACCCAGACCAACCTCAGTTAAGGAGATGCAGAGGTTTCTGGTCCTGTCTAACTACTGCAGGGCCTGGTTCCTCGATTACGTGGCATACACGAGGCCACTTTATCAAGCCCTGAGAGAGGCACAGAAAACAAAGGATCACATGTTACTGTGGATGACTGAAATGATCAGACAGTTTGCCGATTTAAAGGAAGTCATTAGCTTGGCATCCGTACTGGCTACCTCGGACCACACAGGAATTGTATTTGTTTTCGTATTCTGATGGTCAGCTTATGACAGCGGTGTTGATGCAAAAAAGGACTATGGGCCACAAGCCATTGGCTTATTATAGTGGAACTCTGGATGCAGTAATGCAAGGGTGGTTCGCTTGCGAACAAGCATTAGCGGCATCTGCCTTTGCCATAGAGAATGGCACTATGTTCAGTAATGTATGTGGAACATTCTTTGGTATTTTGGAGAGGTAGAAGTGCACTCTGACTATGCAAAGGTCGTCTGCATATGAGATTATCTCTAAACCCAATATTCATGTGGTTAGGCTGGCAGACTTAAATTGCATTACCACGATCCTTGCCAATTCGCCTTGCACATGGTCAGACCACCACTGCATCACCTTTACCATACAGGACAGTGCTTGCCCTATCTCAAATGCCACCGTTGGCCCACAGGTCCCGTCTAGAGAAAATCGTAACATCACTGCAGACAACTTACTACCATTACTACATCCTATTACCGATCCATCCAAAAGCTTTGAAAACAAGCCATTACTACTTGTGGACCTGTACAACCATACCATACTTCAGGCACTAAATAAAATTGCCCCGTTAAAAATAAGAAAGGCTAAACCAATAGCCTACCTAAACAAGTGGTTCTCTGCAGACTTAAAAGTCCTTAGTTGCGCCAAAAGAACCACCGAATCCGCCTGGGAAAAAAAAACTGTTTTAAACAAGGAAAAGTTCACAACTGCTGCTACCGCCTACAAAATAGCCATTTTTAACACCAAAAGAGACCTATAACGTCAGAATACAAAATGCTAAATCAGGAAAAAAGAGTTATTCACCATCCTCAGGGATTTGGAGACGCTGGCCCACCCACAGAAGCCTGCATCAAAGATGCTTCTTGGTGTGCCAATATCCAAAAAGCCCTATCGGACAAAATAGCTCTGCTGCAATCCAAAATAGAGACAAAATCTAAGTCTGTCTTTGAGCACCAAACAAACCTCTTGACACACAGCCTACGCTGTGTCACCCATTTCAATTCTCTCCAGTCACCACTAAAGAGGTAGAAGACACCATAGCCAGCCTAAAACCCTCTAGATGTCAGGGGGATATCTGCCCAGCTACAGCTATTAAAGAAGGAGCAAAGGAACTTGCGCCGTTCATCACATCCTTGATTAATACATCCTTTGAAACCTGCTCAGTCCCAAATAATCTTAAAGCGGCTTGGGCCATGCCTCTCCTCAAAAAAATCAAACTTGGATCCAAACATACCCACCACCTACAGACCTATAACTACAGTTCTGTTCCTCCTAAAAATCCTCGATAGACCGGCATACCTCCAAATACAAAAGCACTTTGAGGATAACAACCTCCCAGGCTTGCGTCAATCTGGATTCAGACCAAGACATGGCACTGAAACAGCCCTCCTTGATCTAAAAATTAAAATGGACGAGTCAAAAGATAAAGGAAACATTGCCATCCTTTTGCTGCTGGACCTCTCAGCAGCTTTTGATCTAGTTGACCACCCGATCCTTAATAAACATCTGACTACAGCTGCCTCCTTTTCCTCTAATGCCGCTAGCTGGATTCAATCCTTTTTAGCTAACAGGACTATGAGGGTTTTTGTACCCACTTCATCTGCTGATCCAGTACCTGTCTCCTGCGAAGTTCCTCAGGGCTCATGCGTCTCTCCCACTTTATACAATATATTTACAAATCTCCTGTTCGACCACCTCGACGGCTTGGGTGTCGCCTACACTAACTATGCAGTTGACACCCAAGTCCTCATCACTCTCAGTGGCTGCTATGACAAAGGTACCAACATGCTAAATTAAATCAATTTTCATATCCAGGCATGGATGGCCACCCATAGCCTGTGCCTAAACGATGATAAAACAGAGCTACTTATCATAGGCTCTCAATCTCGGTTACTCCTGGGTATCTCAACATCATCAAAGTCTCCAGTGAGGTCAAAACTCTAGGCATCTATTTAGACTCCACTCTTTCCCTCACAAGGCAAGTCAATGCTACTGCCTTAGCTACAGCATACACTACCAAATTGATTCATTCATGCAAACCTTATTACTCTAGCCAGAGCATTCATTGTATCCAAGCTCGACTACTGTAACACCTTATAAATAGGTTCCAATTAACGAAAACAGAACAAATTACAAGTGCTACAGAATAACGCACTCAGACCAGCCTTAAATATTCCACAAACGAAGCACGTATCTGCAATAAGACAGGACACACTGGCTTCCAGTGCGAGATGGAATCTCACTGCTAACACGAGTAGTTACCCACAAATGCCTGTCTAACACGGCTCCCAAATACTTGGTTGACAAATTCTCCAGGAACCAATCTACCAGACCTTACTACTCACAGTGCCTCAACATTCCTAAGTACAAACAGCGGGCGGGTCCAGCTTCGCAGTGTTAGTAGCTAAGCTCTGGAACTCCTTACCCACAGCACTTCGAGCCGAATCATCCTTTTGGTCCTTCAGAAACAGAGTAAAAGAGTGGCTCGTCGCTCAGCAAAACTAAATCTTACAACTCGCCTCAGCTCTGCTTATCTGTACCAATGGAGATAATGCCTTGTTGTAACTTTGGATCGCTACTAGCTTTCTGTATTACCCTAACTGAATCATTTGTATATGTGGCCGCTGTCTGGCATGATCACGGTATTTAGGTCATCCTACCTGTAGCCCGAGTTCACATTGTATACGTTCCTCCTATTCACTTACTTATACTTTGTTTCATTTAATTAATTGTTGCCATCTAATTGCACTTAACATATTTATGTTTTAAATAAATTACCAACATTGGAAATTTTGAACTTCCAAAAATTCTTTGATCTCTTACTAAAAACAAATTGTGTAACAAAGTGACACTACATGTTAAATCTTTGACTGAAAAATTATTTTCAGTACAATAGGTGTGCAAGGGACGGGAGTGTCCATGCAATATGGGCACTTTTTGTTTTACGTTCCTTCTATGCCGGCATGTTGACTTGATATGTAACACAAGTCAACTGCTATCTGTTTTGTTTCATTAACTACTACTTAAGTATAAACGCCCAGATACCCCAGGGTTAGGTGCGCTCTACAAATAAACTAAACTAAGACAGTCAATCCTGTGACTTTTGTAACAGATATGCCAATGACAGAGGACTTGATGGCACACTACTGTACCACATATGGGGGTTGGGGGGATGACACTCCCAAAGCAAGGGACTGTGCCTCGACTGACAGTGAGGTACTTTTTGTTGACAGGTCTTCCACAATTGATTGGAGCACAAGTCGTTTGTCATGACAAGGTTGCCTACACACTATACCTAGGCGACAGAACTTGTTGCACTTATGGAAGCACAGAGCGTCACAAGGGCACCCGGTTACGATATATTCGACTCAGAATACATTATAACAACAGTACAGCTGATCTCTCCCATTGGAGGAGGAGGGGGTTCAGGAGGGCGGATGGATCCCCAGTGCAGCATGCTGAGCTGTTAGAGATGGTGACAGATGCATTGTCACAGCCACCTTTTGTGGCGGTCATCAGGTGCACAGCCGATACTTACAGGACAGGCAAAATCTCAAGGGTATGAGTCAAATGTAGCATCCACTGAGTATGTTGGGACTACCCCACAGACGGACGAGCATCCAGTGCTGTATACCGCATTGCCCATCTCCCAGAGTATTGTGCTACAAGGAAGGGCGCCTCAGTAGGAAAAGGAGTTGTGTTCACGGAGAGGATGTAAGCAGTCTCCGACAGATCTGTTATGAAGGTAGGAGAGCTCTGGGAAGAACGTGATGCCCCGGTAATTGCTTGCAGTAGCATTTAAACAGTTGCACTACCTGTCCCAAAGTTCAAAACACATAGCCACAGACATACAGGAGGACTGGTTCACACCAAATATTCAAGAGAGCATCACTGACATGGTCGTCCGTTGCACCACATGTCAATGTTTTAGCACAGGGATGACATCTACATATGTTACGGGGCACATTGCCCCGCCCTACTGGGCCGTTACGTGAGTTACATATAGATTGCGCCAACATGGGAGAGCGTTATAATGGGTCCAGGTACCTCATTGTGGTGGTCTGTCCCTTCTCAAGGTGGGTGGAAGCAGGGCTATGTGCGTACCCAGATGCCAAGTGTGCTGCAAGGTTTCTAGTGTGGGAGGTTTTCCCACGCTGGGGTGTGTGCGAGGTTTTGAGGTCAGATAATGGCACACATTTCTTTAATGAATTATTCCAACATGTTACAGCACTACTTGGTATCAAGCATCGGATGTGTTTGATTGATCACCCACAGGCAAACGGTGCTGTGGAGAGAATAAATGGCCTCCTGAAGATCAAGTTATCTAAATTGTGTACTACATTAAAGAAAATCTGGGTGTACTGTCTGCCCCAGGTCCGTTTTTAGTTTATGCACACAGCCAAGCAAAGACCATCACCTGTCACCTCATGAGTGGTTACTGGTCGGCGCATGCATACCCCTGTGAGAAGGGTTTCTGATGCGCACAGGACTGCAGTGGTATTCGGAGATGAATTCAGGAAATATTTGATGACACTAATTCAGGCCATTAAATGTGTCTCCCGATAGATGGCACCTCTCAGGACCGTGACTACAGACACGCCTGATGCTGCACAGACAACAGGGACAGATCCTGAGCATATAACAACTAGACCACTGCTGCCGGGGGATTTGGTCTATGTTCACAATTTTGTGCGCGGCTGGAACAATCCTCGGTTTCAAGGACCGTACGAGGTGGTGTTTTGTATCCCACTCACAGTAAAGGTTAAGTAATTGCACTACTGGGTTCACCTTTCGGACATTTATAGGGCACCTTCAGAAAGTAGAGTGGTGCATGAGTTGTCTTGAGAACAGGGGTAACGGTACCTGTACCCCGAGCACCTTACCAACCGGTCCAGAGGAGACAGGGGCATAGTGGCACATCCGACTGGCAGGCCGTGGCTCAACTGCTAGCTCCATACATTTCTTTTTCTGGGAGCACTTTTTTCTCCCTTTCCTTTCTATCTCAGCTTTCTCCATTTTTCCCCATTTTCATTTTTTCTTTTGTACTGTGTACGTCTTGTGAGTCTCTCCCTTTTTCATTGTCTGGTCGGTCTGTGCTTCTATTTCAGGAAAGAAGAAGATGGATGCAAATGTACATAGTTTGATGCAGGTTACATCTGTAAAGAAAGCAATAAATAGCATGGATACAGCAAATGGGTATTGTCTGACATTATGCAAAGATATAATGCTATTTCTGACGGTACTACTGAAGCAGTCGTGCTTCAAGATAAGTAGAGTAGAATAAAAAGGGAAATAAGACTAAAGTACGACACGTATCAAGGGTTGGGCTTTGATGTAATCAAGGATGTTGAACACCCTGAATTCTCCAATTCCTGGTACTCTGATATAAGTGGTGTGGGGAGAAATGTTATGAATGGGAGCTGTTATGTGTGTTCACTCATTCTGCATGCATCAGGGGTTCCCAAGGTCTTAGTGCCACAAGCAGTCCCAATTATAGAGGCACAAAGTCTGGTTCATTTTTCACTATGCAAAATAAAATGAACTTTCCAGGCACACTGGAATTGCAAATTGTGGGCCCAGATTTTGTAAAATGTTCCGATGAGAAGAGAATCATCAAGTGTGTGGCGTTACCCTATCTGAAGGTGAAGGGACGGACGTTTGTCAATAACTGGCAGGGCAGCACACTACCTTGTTTGGCAGAAGGACTGGTAACATAGCAAGCAAAGAATAGCACGAGTGGTCAACTTCTGTGCGCAAATCTGGACAGAGCATATCACAAAGCTGACGTGGATTGCAATGATGTAAAAACCAGTGCAAGTGCACAATAAAGAACAATATAGGCTCTGTGTAAAGATTAGTGCTGGTAGGTAAGAATGACAGTTCAATAACACGGGGGTTATGTATGTTTATTATCGCATGCTACGTAAGTCAGTAACATGGAAGAGAAACACTGGCAGCATCCCACCCGGCAGGCATACAGTCTCCAACTGCCGATCCTAGAACCCCTGCACATCATCCCTCAAGAAACTCTAAATTCCAGAAGACACACAAACATTCCAACACTTACAAGATCATAACACTCTGTTTCCGCAGCAAAGGTATAGTCTTTATCGATACAAGTGAACATTGTAATAAAACTCTTGATCGCAGGCATGAAGAAAGGAATGGCGGCACTGATAGATTACTACTGGATCTGTGGCTGACAAGCATACTTGCACCTCCTAGCATCATGGAGGAGCTGTTCGTGGGCCACAATGCATCCAGCGCCATTAGCCATCAAAGAAGAGCACCTGAAGGGGGGAGTGTTGCCTGCAGAGGGGCCAACGAGTTTCCCCACAGTGCAAACTAAGGATAAGATCTTGCTTTGTGCCCACGCAAGAAACTCACATCCGTCTAGGAAAAGTACAGCTCCAGAAACTGCATATAATGAAAAGATTGAATTACATTTCTAAAAACTCTTCCACCTTGCTTGCTGAAATACCAGAAGAATATTGGCTTTTTCAGCTCAGCATAATCCTTTTTCGCTTCTTTACTCTTGCCGGGGGTGCAGGCTGCAGCCAACGCCAAATGGCTGTAGAGGGTGAGGTAAGAACTGGACCAGCTCGCAAACGACACAGAATGGATTCAACGTGATCAAGGTTGAGTTGCGAGCACTAAGACTTATGGACAATGCAAAATAGATACATGCTTGATATGTTAACAGCAATGGAGGGCGGGGTTTGCAAAACATTTGGCGATTCCTGTTGCACGTTCGTACCTCCAGAAGACACAGAAATGCATCATTATCCCACCTCATTGCAGCCGTCCATGGCCTTGGTGTTCGAATTAATTTAACAATAAACCGACTGAAATCAAAGATCTTAGTCTTTAAACATCCAAGGAAGAAAATTATCGACAGCTGGTCCGTGAATGGGCAGATAAGATCTATGCTAGCCCGATTAACCAGGAGCCAAACATCCTCTCTAAAGCCCAGGTCCTGATACCCCACATGAAAAAGATAAAGGTGAAGTATTGTAAATTTACTATACTGCCAATGATAAAATACTATATAGCCAAAATAGTACCAGTCATCCTGTACGGTTTAGAAGCCAAAACATCACTCTGGAATCTAAACTGGGCTAAAATTGAAGGCAGAATTTGGAAGGACTCCCTTAATCTACCCCGGAGTACTCCAGGTTGGAACCTACAGTTTGAATTAGGTCTTATTTCATTCAAGTGTCGAGTGGAGTGGAAATTAGTTTCACTCTACAGAGAGATAATAAACCCTAGCCCCAACCGATTGTATGAAGACATCAGAGTACATCTAAAAAGCTCAAAATCACGCATCTTAATAGGGTTGGAAGGCAGGGCAAGATCTATCCTGGATAGGACAGTTTTAGATCTAGAGACCCTGATTACCAACCCTCTCAAGGTAAAATGCGATTTAGAAAGCTTGGATTGGATCGAAACCATAGCTATGGTGATAAGCTCCACCCCACGCAACGAGTTCTTGACAGCAGAAACAAATGTAGGCTCTCTCCCTCGCTACCTAGAAAAGTACCCTGACCCAAGAATAAGGTCTAACATTTTGCGGGTAAGACTGAATCTTCTCCCCACTGGTGAAATCCTGGCTATACGAAAACAGAGGGGAATGCAGTGAAACTTTGCAAAATCTGTGCCAACCCAAGACTACAGTCCCTCTGCCACATTTTCATGGAGTGCAAAGGGACCTGGGCTTTGAGGCTGGCTAAGTTAAGAAGATTCACTGATAGGGAGGAGGTGTGAAAAGAGAAAAATAATATGAGGCCGGGAAACCCAAAGGAAACACACCAAACACTGGTTACAAAGGAACATACAAAGTACTTTATTTTAAGGTCAAGCAATGACAAAGTCAATGACAGATCGGATAGCTATCGGCCCTCAGTACAGCACAACGAACTTCAACGGGGTTCGATGTATTCAGTGAGATAGTATACATTGGGACATTCAGGCTTATATACATTTCTCCAGCCTGTTGTCCAACCCCTTCGCGGGTTAACCATTCCATGAATGTATTACTGGTCTAGGGTCTATGCCAGGTCAACTTTAATATATTCATCAGTATGTGCATAGATCAGTTCCGTTGATGCAGGTAATACATTTACACACAGGTCAACAGAAGGACAAGGTCTCAGTTCACAACCCTAACAAGTGGCCTGTAGGCAAGTTGTACATTAGCTGTACGGAGGTCATGTCGACCAGATTCTGTTCGGAATGGCATCGTCCACCATTTTGATGTACAGGGTGACTTTTACACAGCAAGAGAACCTAAAATGGAGGTTTGATTCAAGATGGCGGCCTACATCAATTTCTAAGGTCAAGACCTTGCCGTAGAGAGTTATTCGCGTACAGTTTTAAGCAACGTGGCGTAGGTCAATATACATACAATCGTTACAATAGGAGGCATAATTTAATATCCAGTTTGACAGAGGGAATTGTATCAGAACACCTCTGGGAGAGAATGATCGCAGGACAAGAAGTTCAGCTAACTGCAATGGTAGTAGAAATATTGGAAAATGTGAATCTATTAGCTAGAGCTCAAGGGAAGTGGTCACTGTATGGGCAAGGATGTGTGAAGAATGTGTAGTTAAGCTATTTCCCTAGGAAAACAGGGCACCTGGGGTACCCCGGTATGAAGAAACCAAAGGGGATGCTTGGGGTCACTATCCCACAGTATTAAGGGAAATGTAGTATTGTCGCAGGCCGGTGGCGTGGTGGTGACCCCTACACAGTGGTTTCACGAACCAGGGCTATTGTTTTTATTGAAAGTTTTATGTGTTTTTATTGAAAGTTTTATGTGGAAAGATGTTATCAAGGTTTGTTTATTCTTCTTCCATTTTCCTTATACACATAGGTTTGGACGATTAAGCATTGTAAAGGTTCTAATGAAATTGTTTTGAACCATATACAATTTAAAGAGAAAATAATGTTTATGCCCATCGTGTTCATCCTGGTCATTTTTTGCATGTGACAGATGGTTCTTCGATGCTGTGCCACTGTGTCATCTGATAGCGCAAGGATGATGGTATCAATTGGGGGTTCAAAAGCACCTCGCGAAACAAAAAACGAAGTACAGACAGATGTCCCACTAGTTGGGCCGAAGTATGAAATGTTCCCCATCCTTTATGGAAATTAAGTTGATCCTCTATACCATACTATAATTTACCCACCGCCTGATCCAGAAAATTATAGAGGTTTGGGTGGACCTGGAAGGGCGGGGGATGCATTTACATGACCTGTTCACCTGAGGAGTACGCACGTTGCGATCAGAGTGCAGGGCGTGGTGCCAGTAAAAAAGAATAAGCCATATGTGGATGTAGAAACTGCGGAGTGGGAGCACAGAACCATTCCAGAATTTGTTCCTGTAGAAGTAACGAAAGGGGAGACCGTTGGGAAGAGGGCACCCTTGCCACCCCCACCTCCTCCCAGGCTCTTTAAAGTAAGATAAGATGCATTTGAGGGCGCTGTGATTAGCTAGGGGGGGTCGGGGGTCAGTGAAAGGGATGCCTTCCCGTCCAGTAGGACCCAATGCCAATATAATCAATTATAGTGTAACCATACGGTGTGGACCAAGGCACGGGCGGCATCGCTATTTTGCATAGACTAACAATCACAGGTAGAAGAAAAGGTTTGCGCGGTACAGGTGACATTGCATGCACTAGGCCCAAATCCATGAGGCAACAGAAATCTTCAGTCATGCCAGAGATCCCATGAGGACAGTTTGCACCCCCACCCGCCACACTGTTTAGTTCATTGTTCTTAAAAAGTGTTGCAAAGCATGACCCGGCCCATTCCCAAGTGACCACGAGTTATAGCTCATATAACTGACAGAACCCAAAGATCCCCGGATTCCATGACAGCAGGTGCCCTTTGACCACCAACCCCAAAGTAACAAGTCCTGAAATGTTCAAAGAGGACAGACGGGGTGTATCATTGCAGCAACAATCATGTGAATTGTATTGCGAGGTGCTGGGAGGGATAATGTCAGGCTTCAGATCTTCCTCCCCTGAATCTTCTGAGTTGAACTCCTTAGGAACAGCTTCCGTCTTCCTACGGTCCTTCTTCTTAGGAGTCTTGTCCTTGGGTGTTCGGACTTTCCGTTCGTGTAAATAGGGTCTGGCCCCTCCGGAGGCCACCTTGGCAGAGAAGAAACCCTGTTCGCGGGGACCCCCAGGGGGCCAGCCCTAATTCCAGGGAAAAAGCACAAAGGCGGAAAAAACCCTGGTTTCCAGATGGGTTAAATTGGGTGAAAGTCTGTTCCCAGCTCTGTATTTCCAATGGAGAATAAACTGGATTCCAAAGTACAAGGAATATGGGAAATCCCACACCGAGCAAGGTATCACGATGATGTCCTGAATGACTTGGGACCAGATAGGAAAAAGTAAGAAGGGAGAAAGAGGCAGAGCCAAAAGAGGTCAGTATAAGGATGGAAGGAGTAAGGAAACAAGGAAACACAACACCGGGTATATTAGAAAACAAAACGATAGAAAGAAAGGCAACAAGCTCACAGAGCAAGAGAATATTCTGCAAGCGTATGAGGCGGCAGGCGCTGAAGAGCAGAAAACTGAAAGGCGTCGTAGACTCTAAAAGCCACTCGTATCAGACAGAAAAAAAAAAAGACAGAAACCAGAGAGGAGCTAGCGAAGCTACACAGGGAAAATAACACGGAGAATGGTAAGTGAAGAAAGGTTGCAGAAACGTTACCCGACTGAACGATCAGTGTATCGCTAGTCCACGGGAAGGAGGCGGATGCCGTTAGTATGGTGATCAGCAAGCAAAGGAAGTAGCAATGTGTACGCTGGAGAAGCAGTACACGGGAGGCAGAGGAAAGTAGGACAAAGGAGGGCCAAAACGGTACAGGGAAGGCTGGAAGGGAAGTTGATACAGACTTAACACACAATCCGGAGCGCTGAAGCTAGCGAAAAATACAGATACAAGGCGTCGGGTAGTGGGAGGAGTCAGCATTTAAAGAAACATACGCCATGTTGGGTGAGGACTGGAATGCGCGCAAGGCAATTCAATGCCTCCAGCGATTCCAGATCTTCCATTCACAGTTCCTGACAGTATACCCCCTTCTTCTCCGGGGACCCCCGGGTTTACCCGGATGGAGCCGGTGAAATCTCTTCACTAGTCGTGGGGCATGTATATGGCTCACTGGTTCCCAGGACCTCTACTCCACCGGATAACCATTCCAATGGACCAGGTAGTACAACCTGCCCTTGTGGTATCTGGAATCAACTAGATAAGACACCTCATATTCTTCGGGAATCCAAGATACTTGAGTACGCCCTCTAAAGACAGGCCTCTTGAAAGGATCTTCCTTATGTTCTTTTAGAAGGGAGACATGGAAGACTGGATGCACCTTTTTGAGATACTCTGGGAGTTTCAGCCTGTAAGCCACAGGGTTGATCTGTTGTAGAGCTATCAACGCCATTGCCCCACTCAAACCTCGCAAATCCAAACCTACTACCCATTCCAACTCTTGGTTCACACCTGACCTCTCACTCCGCAACGAGAAAAAAGCCACACTCACACAGGGGCAAACATCCTACTCCGAAAAAGATAAGATGATCTTTAAAGCCCTTTCCACCAAATACAAAAAGGCAATCACCCAAGCCAAGGCCAAATCCTTTGAATCCAGAATCTCGGAAACCCAATCTAGCACTAAAGAAATATTCGCCATTTTCAGAGAGCTCGAGACACCCACTCCCGCCCCCCAGAATTTCACCAAAGACAAAGAATGGTGTGACGAAATACAAAAGGCCATGCAAACCAAACTAAGCCTCCTCAAAAACAAAATATTAGCCACTAAACAAGCCCTACCGAACAAGCACATCCCAGTCCCACCGCCTGCCCCAGATCCCCCCCCCCAACCCTTCTCCTTCAAACCCATTCAGGAAAAAGACATCAACATAATGAGGAACATCAAACCCTCTAACTGCAAAGGTGATGCATGCCCAGCCTCCATTATCAAAGACTGCACGGAAACGCTAGCTCCCTTCCTAACAGCCTTTGTAAATGCCTCCTTTACCACAGGGAAAGTCCCTGCCTCCCTCAAGGAAGCTTGGGTCCGCCCTCTTCTAAAAAAGCCAACGCTCAATCCCACCTCCCCCAACAACTACAGACCCATCACCACTGTCCCTTTCCTCCTCAAAATACTGGACAAAGCAGCCTACCTGCAGGTCCAACACTTCAAGAGAACAAACTCCTTGGACTTCGCCAATCCGGCTTCCGCCCCAGACACGGAAACGAAACAGCCCTACTTGGCCTGAAAAACCAGATGGACGATGCGAGAGACTTGGGTAAACCAGCACTTCTCCTACTCCTTGACCTCTCAGCGGCCTTCGACCTCCTGGATCATGGCGTCCTATGCCACCATCTCTCCACCACTGCCAAATTCTCCCCAGAAGCCACAGCGTGGATCACCTCCTTCTTACAAGACAGAACCATGCAAGTATTCTCTGACCTAGCCGCCGCATCACCAACCATTATACTCTGTGGGGTGCCCTAAGGTTCCTGCCTCTCCCCCACGCTATACAACATCTTTACACGCCCCCTCTTCCTCATCCTCGACGCCATGGGCATCTCCTACACCAATTACGCAGACGACACACAGTTCCTCCTCACTCTCACAGGTGACTACAACACTGACTCCCTGACACTCAACAACCTCTACAACACCATCCAAGCCTGGATGGCAGACATGGACTATGCCTCACTCTGACAAGACGGAACTCCTCCTGGTAGGTTCTCCCGACACCCTAAAAAATCTAGATGCCCAATTCAGCCACTTCACCATTGATTCCATCAAAATTCCAGTTTCCGACTGTCAAAACTCTGGGAGTTTATCTGGATTCCAGCCTATCCATGGACAGACAAATCAATGCAATAGCCTCTGCAGCTGCATATCATGCCAAACTTATCAATGCAGTCAGACCCTTTCTCTCCAAAGAGAACTGCACCAACATAGCCAGAGCCATCACCGGCTCTAGGCTAGACTACTGTAACGTACTCTTTCTAGGAACCTCCAATAAAAACGTAGAGAGATTACAAGTAATACAGAACAATGCGCTCCGGGCAGCCCAAGGCATTGCAAAAAGAGAACACATCTCCGAGGCCAGAAAACTAGCCCACTCGCTCCCAATAAAAGAAAGGATCTTATTCAAAGCCCTGACACTGACCCACAAGTGCATCCACCTCACTGCTCCTGCATACCTCTCACAAAGGATACACCCTATTTCCACTACCAGGCCAACTAGATCACCGTAAACCCAACATGCTCTCGGTGCCACTAGTAAAAAAAAGTAAAAGCAGGCGGATCCAGCTTCCCTCATCTCGCACCCTCTCACTGGAATGCTTTACCACCCACTATCAGCGGCGAGGCCTCCCTCACCACCTTCCGCAAAACGCTGAAGACTACCCTCTTCACATAAGGCCAGACACGCCAGCACGAATACTCTTCATGTATACTGTATTATATGACCAAATGCAATATCTGTAACTACAGTATGTTTTCCTGTAACATTCACAATGTGTCAACAACCATTATCATGCCTGTACCATGTAACTAAGTTATTGCAAGTAACAGCGCCTCAATGCCCCTGGGCTGCTTGCGCGCTGTATAAATTTAAATAAATAAAATAAATAGAATGGGGAATGGCCCAAGGAAACGAGAGAACTTACCCGTATGAACCCATCTTGGTAGGAATCTGGTTGATAACCAGACCAATTGCCCTGTCTTCCACCTTGGATTAGTACTACGGCCCTTGTCCGCTCATCTCTTTTGTGTTAGTTGACTAACTTGGTGGGCTTCCCTAGCGAGTTTGTGTACCTCATGTAGGTCCTGTAACACTCCGTCTAAGGACGGAATCTTGGTAGAAGGAGAACTGAGCCAGGGTAAATGTTGGGGATGGAATCCATAAGTACAATAGAAAGGACTCATCTGGATAGAAGTATGGAGGGCATTATTTTAGGCAAACTCAGCTTGTGGAAGGAAACAATACCATTCTTCTTGCTGTGGGCTGCAGAAGCATCTCAGATATTGTTCTAGGCTGGCATTTAATCTTTCAGTTTGTCCATTGCTCTGCGGATGATATCCCGAAGAAAGAGCCTTATGAATCCCCAGAACCTGGCAGAGAGAAGCCCAGAATTTGGATGTAAATTGGGGTCCCCGGTCAGACACTATAGTCCGGGGTAAACCATGCAGACGGACAATGTCCTGGAGAAACGTTGCAGTAGTTTCAGAAGCTGAAGGAATCTGCTTGAAAGCTGAAAAGTGGGCTAATTTACTGAAGGAGTCTTGAGTCACCATGATTACTGTCCTACCATAAGACGGAGGGAGGTCTACTATAAAATCTGTAGAGCTATGCTCCCAGGGACAGTCAGGTAAGGTATGTTGCTGCAGTAACCCTATAGGTTTTAACGGTCAGTGTTTGTTTGAAGCACAAACAGAACAAGCAGAAATATACTGGTATACGTCTCTTCTTAAATTAGGCCACCAAAAACCCCTCTGTAGTAGATCATATGTCTTTCTGATACCAGGATGTCCGGTTAAGGGAGTGTGATGACACCAGGAGAGTATCTGCTTCTGGAGCTTCCTGGTGGGAATGAAGAGAGCTCCTTCATGGTAATACAATCCGTCCTTATCCTGGTTGATGGTAGACGGTAGCTCTGTGCAAGTCTGATACAGTGGGATCAGGTCTGAAGGAATGAAACAGTAGATGCCAACACCGTGAGGTTCGGGAAAATTAAATTGTGTCCCTTGTAAGAATCAGAACCTTCTCCGAGACTTCTTGACAAGGCATCAGCCTTCTTATTTTCAGTATCAGGAATGTACGTGATAAGAAAATCAAACTGTAAGAAAAAATAAGCCCACCTGGCATGCCGTGCATTGGTACATGCCATCTGTTGTAAAACCCGAAGGTTACGGTGGTCCGTTCTGATTATAAATTGGTGAGTAGCTCCTTGTAAAAGATGTCGCCACTGTAAGCAGGCCAACTTGATAGCCAATAGTTCCTTTTCAAGAACAGAATAGTTACGTTTGCTACTGGTAAGTGTCTTGGAGTAGTAGGCCACAGGATGTTCATAGCCATCTTCTGACTTCTGAAGTAGAACTGCTCCCACCGCACCTATAGAAGCATCAGTCTCCAGCATGTAAGGTCTAGTTTGATCTGGCTGGACCAGAATGGGTGCTGTAGAAAAACATTCCTTTAGGGTATGGAATGCCCTTTGGGCCCCCTCTCCAAATACGAAGACTCCCTTATTCAATAGAGAAGTGAGAGGGAGGACCTTGTTGGAAAAGTTAGGGATGAACCTCCGATAAAAGTTGGCCAATCCTAGGAAGCTCTGTAGTTCCTTGATGTTAACAGGATTCCTCCATTCTCTGATCGCCTTTACCTTATTAGCATCCATCTCGATACCTTTCTTGAAGAAGATGAACCCCAAGTAGGACACGGATGTAGATTCAAACAGGCACTTTTCTGGCTTGACCAGCAGGTGATGGGACTGTAGGCGCTGCAAGACTTGTCTGACGAGTGACCTATGCTCAGACAATGTCTTGGAGAAGATTAGGATATCATCAAGATACACGACAACTGACAAGAATAACATATTAGCAAAGACCTTGTCCATGTATCTCTGAAATTTAGCCGGTGCATTTACAAGACCAAACGGCATCACTCGGTTTTCAAATAGTCCAAAAGGGGTGCGGCACGCCGTTTTCCATTCATCCCCTTGCCTTATTCTTAAGAGGTGATAAGCCCCTCTCAAATCAAGCTTGGTAAAGTAGACCGCCCCTTGTACTGCCTCCAAAATGTCCCATATCAAGAGCATGGGATATCTGTCCCGTATGGTAACCTTGTTGAGCCCCCTGTAATCTATACAAGGGCGTAGTTCTGCCGAGTCTTTTTTCGGAATGAAGAACAAGGAAGCCCCACAAGCAGATTGTAGATTAGCGTCGAGGTAATCTCTCAGGGCTTTCCTTTCGGCGAGAGACAAAGGGTACATCTGCCCAAAGGGAACCACCATCAGGTATCAAGTCTATACCGCAATCTTCTGCCCTATGTGGTGGTAGTTGTCTGGGAATAGTGTCCAGGAATACCTCTGAAAATTATTGATATTGGAGAGGAACAGAGGCCACTGTTATTGGTTCCAGAGTTCTGCTTACGGATGATTCCTGGATGTTGGAGGCAGAAGGCAGGTTCATGCAATGAGATTTTCAGAACAGCGAATCGAAGTTCACTGTTTGCAGTCCAGTCGATGTGAGGGTTGTGCCTTCTTAACCAAGGAATACCAAAAACCAAAGGGAAACGGGCTGCTCAGATCTGATCGAATACCAGATACTCCTCATGATGGCCTAATCTCATCCTCAAAGGAACCGTCTCCTTGGTTATGGGTCCGGAAGACAGGGGCCTCCCATACACCCCTTCTACTGGGATCGGAGTAGCCTTGGTTCTTGTGGACACGAGATGTTCTGTTGCCCAGTTGGAGTCTATGAAGTTACCCGCCGCTCCACAGTATATCATGGCATACACCTCTGTGGGACCGGCCTCGGTCAACCACAGGTGGACTCGGAACACCATCAAACTGTTTTCCTCTGGAGTGCTTACTGCTCTTGAGTAATTGCAAGGGTGTTTGACACTTCCCCTGAAACTTCCCTTGCTGCAGATCGGGGGCTGAAGTTTCCCTGCCGCCGAGGTGGTACTTCGGGACAGTCTCTCAATAAGTGCTTCGAGGAGCCACAGTACATACATAATCCGGCCTCTCTTCTTCTTTATTCTTGAGCAAGAGGTCCTCGGGCTGCCCCGATCTGCATAGGTTCATCAGTAGGAGGGGTAGTTCTAGTGGGTGGAGCAGGAGAGGGTAGACTGATTGCCTGAGGGGTACCTCTGATTCTTCTTCTTTCTGAACGTCTTTCCTGCAAACGAAACTATCTGGTGGGACAACGTCACTAATTCCTGGAAAGAAGCAGGTCGGGCTCCTCGCGCTAGCTCATCCTTAATCTCTTCATGAAGACCTCGTCTATAGATGGTCTGTTGAGCCGAATCCGGCCAATCTGCCTTGGCTGCTAGCCTCTGGAAACGGGATAGATACGTTTGGACATCTGTGTTTCCCTGTCTGACGTCCAAGATTGCTTCCAGAGAGGAGTAGAATACTTCGGGTCTGTCGAATCTTTCTTTAAACACCTCCGTAAAAGGTCAGTCATCCAATGCCGGGTCATTTCTGGTGACAAACGGTGTAGCCCAAGAAAGAGCATTTCCAATGAGATTAGTAATGATAAATCCGACCTTGGATCTAGCCGTCTCGTAGGCATGGGGCCGAAAGGCGAAATACACCTTGCAGGCATCAAGAAACTCCTTCAGCCCTCCCAGGTGGCCATCATACTTGCCAAAGGAGAGGGGCATTGTAGGCAGGTCTCCACGGTCGTCACGGTGCAACACTACCTGTTGTCGGAGGGCTATGGTCTCCGTTCTCAGGGCCTGGACCTCCACAGTAAAGTTCTGTATCGCTGCCACCAATTCTTGGTATTGCTCTAAAGATGCCATGGTGGGTATTGGGCGTTGTATGCCGTCAGGCTTCAGATCTTCCTCCCCATCCTCCTCACCTGAATCTTCTGAGTTGAACTCCTTAGGAACAGCTTCCGTCTTCCTACGGTCCTTCTTCTTCTTCTTAGGAGTCTTGTCCTTGGGTGTTCGGACTTTCCGTTCATGTAAACAGGGTCTGGCCCCTCCGAGGGCACCTTGGCAGAGAAGGAACCTTGTCCGCGGGGATCCCCAGGGGGCCAGCCCCAATTCCAAGGAAAAAGCACAAAGGCGGAAAAAACCCTGGATTCCAGATGTGTTAAATTGGGTGAAAGTCTGTTCCCAGCTCTGTATTTCCAATGGAGAATAAATTGGATACCAAAGTACAAGGAATATGGTAAATCCCACACCAAGCAAGGTATCACGATGATGTCCTGAATGACTTAGGACCAGATAGGAAAAACTAAGAAGGGAGAAAGAGGCAGAGCCAAAAGAGGTCAGTATAAGGATGGAAGGAGTAAGGAAACAAGGAAACACAACACCAAGTATATTAGAAAACAAAACGATAGAAAGAAAGGCAAACAAGCCCACAGAGCGAGAGAATATTCTGCAAGCGTATGAGGTGGCAGGCGCTGAAGAGCAGAAAACTGAAAGGCGCCGTAGACTCTAAAAGCCACAAGTATCAGACAGAAAAAAACGAAAGACAGAAACTAGAGAGGAGCTAGCGAAGCTACAGAGGGAAAATAACACAGAGAATGGTAAGTGAAGAAAGGTTGCAGAAACGTTACTCGGCTGAACGATCGGTGTATCGCTAGCCATGGGAAGGAGGTGGATGCTGTTAGTATGGTGATCAGCAAGCAAAGGAAGTAGTAACGTGTACGCTGGAGAAGCAGTACACGGGAGGAGGCAGAGGAAAGTAGGACAAAGAAGGGACCAAAGGAGGGCCAAAATGGTACAGGGAAGGCTGGAAGGGAAGTTGATACGGACGTAACACACAATTCAGAGCGCTGAAGCTGGCGAAAAATACAGATACAACGCGTCGGGTAGTGGGAGGAGTCAGCATTTAAAGAAACGTCCGCCATGTTGGGTGAGGACTGGAATGCGCGCAAGGTAATTCAATGCCTCCAGCGATTCTAGATCCTCCATTCACAGTTCCTGAAAGATAAATTATAGTTCAAAACAAGGGCAGAGACCTTGGAGCCGGAGGGCACAGAGGGACTGAGTAAATGTGCAGGTGAAGGTTAGACTGCCCTGGAAACGTCTGTCTGTTTTGAAGCATGCCAAGTGCACGGTATGAGTGATAAGCTGTATAGTAGGAGTATAATTAATTCGACGTGAAAAGAAAATGAGCCTCGCAGCACCCACATGATGGAAGATGGACAGACTGGGCTTGGTCCAATAAACTGGCAGAAATGAGATGGAGTAAGTGCACAACTTGTTTTAAATTGTTTTCTTCTATTATGTTGCCTTGTTCTCACATTGGTTTGCTGAAAATTAGTAGGGTGCAGCCCATTGTTTAGTGCCACTGTGCTGGGCACTGAAATTGACTGAAAGGAGAGACAAGACCTAGGCCAACTACCCTTCGGTGTGGGTCACACACCTGTAATACCCACTAAGGGTTAATTAACTTAACTAAGTCTCTATAGTCACTGTAAACAAACTATTGAGTATTTCAAATTTTTATTTGTACATAAATCTTTTTTACTTTGAAATAATTGGTTATTCATCACCAATCAGGCTGATGCTGAATTTGAAGCAAACAGTAACCCTCTGGCTAATGTATTTCGGAAAAATCCTTCGTCAGAGACAGGTTTTAAATACTGTATTTTTCTGTTACAGTATACCATTAGCACAATCATTATAGCATTATTCAATTTAAACAGGGTACCAACGGGTTAGAACAAACATAGACCATAAAAGAGAAAACACAATTAACACAGTTAGTATCACCTTCTCCAAAATTCAGCTTAGAAATGTAATGCTGTTCTAATGCTGCACATCTACTCAGTAACCTTACATCGAGCAACAGAGTGCTGGCTATTGCCCATAAAAAATATGTACACCTTCACTCAATTAGCTCTTAATTTCGAGTGTTTTCGGATATCTAGAATCATTTACTATTAACACACTAGATTATCAATATTTGAAGTTATTTTGCTTAACATCATTTTCTTGAGTGTTCGTTTGTTGCTTAATGTATGTGCTCAATATCGTGGTTAGGTTTACTATCTTATCACCCTCCTTCACCGTGTCAGTTGCACTGACCTGTCTGCAGGAATCATCCCTACTCGGGAATCATATTCGAAATGGATCCAACTCGTATTTTCATAGATCTAAAAAAGCGGGTGGAACGCGCTGTGTTACTCTCTACGTATAATGTTGTCCTGTATCTTTCATAATCAATCCGCTAGGCGAGCAGATCATGTGTGAGCTTTCATTTTACCTTTGTTTGCGTGTGTTCTTTATCAATAAATGGCGTTTTCATTGCTGCTGAAGTCGTCTTCGACTCAAAACGCTGTGGTCACCGGCCGGCACTGCAATTCTGTACATTGCCACAGCAACGTTTGTGTACCAATATGGCCGCTTGCTGAGATAGCGACGGCCATGTTGGTGTGGGCAATTAGCTCAATGTGTTTCTATGCACGTAGTAAAATTAGCATGTGTACATCATGTCTTTACTTGAAAAAATGGCGCGCGCACTCATGCGTGTATGGTCTTTATATGACTCATTCCATTCTAGCGTGGCAAGTGTGCTACTAGTCCCATGTTACTTAATGATCCTAATGAGTGTAGTTATGTGAATAAAGCTATACATGCACATTATTTCTTAACTCGAAAAAAATGGCGTGTGCGCTCATGCGCGTATGAACATCGTATGGCTCATCCAGTTCTAGCCAGGCACTTGTGCTACTAGCCCTGTGTCATTTAATGATTCTTAGGAGTATAGTTGTGTGGATAATGCTCCCTGGTATGTTTGTGTGTGTATGCTACACTATACATATGTGCCATGTGTGACTTATCCTATTCTTATAAAATGGAAGTGTGCCTCTTACACCGCGTTATACGCTGTTCCTGTCAGGTGCAGTTACGTAGACAATGCTACATGTCCTACTAGTTTGGAATGTTTGTCAATGGTACAGTCCCTTGTTAGTATATAAATACAAAACATTTCAGTACATCGTGCAAGGATAACTTCTTCAAGTTCAGTATAGATCAAAAACAACCAAATATGTTACATCATAATAAACAGTTTAGATCGAACCCTTCATTTATTCCTCGTGGTGATAGTGCTTTTAGTCGGTCGATCAAATAGGCTTCCCTTTGCTGTCTTCTCTTCATGTCAATGTGGGATCTGGAGGCCTCAATGGTTTCTAAGGTCTGAATTTTTGCTTGCGAGATGTTTCTTTTCATTAAAATATCTTGCGACTGCTGAATTAATTTTCTTGTTCCGTATGCAAGATTAATGCTCATTCATGTGAATTCGCAATTTACGGCCCGTCTCTCCCACATAGTATAGTCCACAAGGGCAACGTATGCAGTAGATGCAGTTCACTGTATTACAGGTAGCATAGTGTCTTATTGTGATTTTTTTCTCCAGTGTAGGGATGCAGAACAATTCCACCTTTTGTTATATTATTGCAGTTGCTGCAATTAAAATGGGGGTAGGTACCAAACTTCTTCACTTTGCCTTTTCTTGGTTTGTCATCTCTAGTGTTCACAAGTAGATCACTACCTCTGGTATGCAAACATCAGTGGATCAGTGAATAGACTTTTGGTTCTCTCATCATTAGTGAGTATTGGCCAGTGCTTATTGATGCATCTCTTAATCTGCATAATCTGTGTAGAGAACTTCGACACATACTAACAATGGTGTTTGTGGTTTGCTCTTTGGAGTGAGAGTACTTGCTCTTGTTTTTTGTGGCTACTTTGTCCATCGTCATTTTCAAATCTTCATCAGGGTACCCATGATCTTCTAGTTTTCTACTCAATTTACTGTCATCCCATATGGATAAAGGCAGCACCTCTATAGGGTCCATCCAATCAGCCGTGCGGGTGGTCACTGTTGGGGAGAATACTCATTTCTGTGCTAATTCCCTTAAACCTTAGAGACCCCCAAGCTCTTTTGCTGGACCTAGGACTCTTTAATTTTAACCACAGAGTTAAGGAGACCTTTTTCTCACTCTCATGTGTTTTTGGATTTTGTTTTCTGACTGTTTTTGGAGTCTGAATCTCCATAGGCATCGACTTTTTGTATGGTGACACACAGCACATTCAGTGCAGTGTTACAGAGAAATCCCTTTAGATTTCTCATAAGGTTGAACTATCTTTTCTTGTGTGAACTAGTTCCCAAGAATAGTAAAGTGAAATTGACTTTACTTACCTTTTCTCTTTGTAGGTCCAGCACACACCATCTTATGTGGGGTGCTGGGGGGTTACCTAGTAGCCCCTTATCCTACATTCTTTTTATGTTCCCCTCACTACTTTAAATGGCTGGTGGGAGTGGTTTAATTTTTTCTACCATTGTGCTTTTCTACCGCAGGCTGAACCCCCAGATGCAGTACAGCACCCATGGGGGACAATTTTGTCAAAATAGCCCCCCCCCCAATCTTCTCTTTTCACCATATTCTGTTTGCAAGGTCTTTTTTGGGTTTTACTCTGTGCGTTTGAGCCCTTTGTCTGTCTTGCCTTTGGCGGGCTTCAGCCCTGAAGCCTGCCTCTGGCTCCAGTGTGTCTGGAAGGACAGGATGTGAGGTAGGGTCCCAAAACTCCCCTGTCCATTGTCTCTAGGAATTCCCGAATGCAACCAGTCCTGATTGGCTGGCCCCTGCTGTGTGATTGACAGCCTAGACTGTGCATTAATGGAAGAAACCTGCCCAAAAGGCGTCACTTCTGGGATTAGAGGCAGAGTCGAGCACTGGGAGAAACGCCCAACAAAGAAACTGAACAAAGCTTGCTGCATCCTCCTGGAGCTTTGAATTGCCCAGTGAAACCCTGTGGCTGTGCTGAACTTTTCACCTCGACAGAGAAACTCCGGACGGAACAACTTCTCCCCTTGGGTTAGTGGGACCAACTAACCCCAAGACGAACTCCACTGGACCATCACCCCTGACTTGCTGTGCCTCTCTGTTGCTTCAGAAGCCCAATGCTAGAGGTTGAGTATCCGTAGTTGAGTGAAACGTCTGAAGTGTTAACAAATCTGGCTAGAAGCTCCAGGAGTCTCCTAAAGACTCTCCACAAGCAGGACAACCAGATCCTGAGTCCCCTCAACAAAGTGCAGGACCCAAGGATTAAGGGAAGCCCAACGGGTATCCGACATCGGCGACAGTACTGTTTGCTAAGCGCTGAAACCGCGAAGTGCCTCTGAACCAAAAAGAGCCTGTAGCTGCCGACAACCTCCCAAGTACCGCCCCAGGAGCCCTCCAGACATCCTCCCTCTTGTCGCCACGACTGAGACTCAGGAGTAAAGGTCTGCACCGCTGTAGCAAGACACAATCCAGGTAATGTTTTCAAACCAGAGGTAATGTTTAGGCTTGGGGGACCATAGGTGGTAGCTTGTTGTATAATGTTACAGCTGGGAAAGGCTTATCTAGATTTCATTGGAAGATTTAGTTGTCCTCACATACACTGAGAAACTGTCAACCTTTTTCCTTCCCTAACCTTTCCTTTCGGCAACCTCAGAATCTGTAAAGTATAACTAGTGTGACATATAAATGCCATGACTGTCCTTGTGATTGAAGTCACATCAGGGTGTAGGAATTGTATAAGAAGCATATCCAAAGATTATCCACCAACTTGTTTTGAATCTGAAAACTCATCTTAAAGTATATTTACCTTGCTACACGAATTGCCTTTTTAAAGAACGCGCATTTAAAAATTGATGTTAATTAAATAAATAACTTTATAACAGAAACCTTGAGTGTACGTGTTACCTGGCTACTTGTATTTACGGATTTCATTTGTATAGCTCTACAGCTCACATTTACTCCTCTTGAGATAGGCCTGCTCAGTCACCCTACCAACTTGTATAGTACAGACCTATACCAAAAGGTGGGTTGCCTAATACCAAGAAGGTAAGTGTTGTGTAGTCGCACACAGTGCGACTGCATCAATTCTTACCTAACAGTCACTGTATGTATTGCGTCACTTATGACGATGTTTTGCTTTATAAGATTATGCTTGTACTACTTTTTGCAGGACGTTCTTAGCAGCAGAGTTCTTTGCTGTCGCTCTCATCTGCGTGTGGAATTAAAACTTGTTATCCTTACAAGATCGACTCGGGCCTTTCTTCCCTAGTGGGTTGTAGTTTCTCTGGTGTGAGCTTTCAGGGGCTTGCTTTCAATTCTTTGCCAACGATACTAGCGATGTGGACGCCTAAGTGGAACTGACGAAATAAGTGGGTGGCAGGTCAGCTGAGTGGCAGGGTCGGTTCACGTGACCATAAGCCTCTTCACCACAGTCTGCCTGGAGCTGGGCTAGAGTCCTAATGTATAAGTGGTGGACAGGGTGTCACAACTGGCTTCCTGTTTGTCCATCTAGTTTCACTAGAACTAAATGGAAAAATCACACAAACAGAACTGGGAGATACTTGTATTCTTGGAGGAATTCAGTTTCCTAGATCTATACAATGTGGGCCTTGCTTTAGGAACCATTGGGATTTTGGAACTTGTGGTAAAGGTTAGCGATGGGTTGGTTACTTAGGGATGCTTTTGTGTAGGAGGGGGTGGGGTAGTTCTTGTTTCTTTAGTGAACAGCTCTCCCTAGTTTTCACACTAAGCATTAATTCGGAACAAGTAATACTCAAGTGTTTTATAAATTCATAGAACGTCTTAACATTCTACTAGTAATCTCTTATTGCAGCTAAATTTGGGCCTTACGATTTTCATTTCACTGTGTAGTCAATCTAATCCACGGGGGGATGATTGTGCAGCAACATCTTTGTGGGACAAAAGCACAAGACACTTTCTGCAGAATTGATGTAGAGATGCCATGTGCAACTATCAGTTTAAAGTGATGCAATGAAACCAGCCTCCGTGTTGCGGTTGCCAACAAGTTCTTCTCTTCAACTTTATTTCTCGCCTTTTATCCACAATTTCTGGAATCCAGCCAGAAAGGGGTCTTTACAAAGGCCAAGAACCACACCACCAGCTTTAAAAGTAAGCATCTTTAAAATCACACAGCATAATGGAGGAGGGAAAATCAAACATCAAGATTAAAATTCCTGATTAAAGGAGCATCAATTGAGTCACTGACCGACATGCAAATCACATGACAGGTTCATGGCCAAGGCCTACGTAAAAGGAAGGTACAAACAAGCGATAGCGGGAGAAAAAGGAAAAGGGAGGTGGGTCATCACAGGAGAAGCAGAGAAGAGCAGGTCAGTACTAGAAAAAGGGAGGGCCAATGATCTATGTAGTGGGAGATGGATCTTAGCCCAAGAGATGGCAGTTCTGAAAGGCTGCCCATGAAGCATCAGCAGAAAGGTGTAGTCCGCATCGGGAGAAGGCCAGCGGAGCACGTCCAGTGCTCAGGAGGCTTTTGTGCAGTAATTGCATAGTGGCATTCTTCACGGCAGTCTTGAGTTTAGCAGTGGTATATCCTTCACAGCGCACCAGGGGTATGGCACGCATATTCACATCCATTGCACGATCCACACAGTAGGGAAGAGTTGCACACTGGTCATGGGAGTGGGGGATTCCATCAGAGAATCACACAGATGCCCCCACTCTTGTCCCCTGTGGAAGCAGCAGGTGTTGCGGTGTCCCTAGGAAACCTGAACATGGGAAGAGGTAGGTGAGAAGATTGTGGTTTCCAGGACTGCAAATAAGTAACACAAGCTGGGGAAATTATTATGAAATCTGACAATTGGCAGAAGGCTGTGCAACTCTAGCTCACTTCGATAGACTACAGAGCGCTGGCATTTGATGTTGTTACCCCAAGTGGTCTACACTATCCCGACTGTCTGGAGCTAATTAGGAGTCGGGATAGTGTAGACCACTTGGGGTAACAACATCAAATGCCAGCGCTCTGTAGTCTATCACAGGCCCCCTTGCACGCTGCATGACATCCCTCTTAAAGGCCAGCAGAAACCGCTCCCCACCCCCCCCCCCACCCGGTCATGGCTGGTTGATGAACATAAGACCAAGATGGGTAGACATGTGACGAGGACCCTTAGGTTAAAAATTCCTGACTATGTAAGTGCTATCCAAGTGGAAAAATAAGAGTTCTGAATTTTTTTTTAAATTTTTTTTTTTAGAGAAAAAGTAATGTTAAAACACTTTATGAACCACCTGCATTAGCCGCATTCTGTAACCTTACAATATTTACACTCATTGAATGAGAAAGGGTAATTCAGGTCCCAATACACACTGAACAAGCCAGTTTCTTGGAACAAAAGGGCAGCAATCCAAACAGTGGGAAACTGATCAACAATTCTTACAGTTCATGCTACCCGTTTCATGGGGCTTGTTTGTCAATGTTAAGATCCAACAACATACACGTACCCAATGGTAACCACACACACCACAACAGGCTTATTTGCACGATGACTGGCACGAGCAACAAATACTGCTATGTGGGGTGGACAGGGCCGATGAAGGCCCACCAGCACAAGGGTAGCAAGGATCTCACAAGGGGCTCAGGGACATTACCGGCTCTCTCCGCCACACACAGCAGAGCTCATTACAATTCACATCTCATGGGTCTCTTCATGGTGCGAACCGGTTTTATTTTTTGTAAAGGAGAATTACAGCTGTGACGTTCGTGCACATGCTATATCCCTTAAAACAAAAACTACAAAGCAAGATGCAACAATGGAAAATAGTAAGACTACATCAGTTTTCTATTCCATGGAAGCCATCGCCAAGAACAGCTCCAGGGGACCGAGGGAATATGTGGGGAGGGTTTTGGTGGTGGGTGGTATGGAGGGGGGTGGGGGACTGGTACACCAATGGCCAAAATAGAAAATGGTATGCAGGTGGTAGGGGGACCACAGGCTGCTGTTGGATATCACCATTTTCATATCACCAATATTCTGCACCCCATTTTTGCCCTCTGGAGATTCTATCACCATACATGGGTCTTTGGAGTAGAGTCCCAGAGACAGTTCTCTGTAACTATGTTTCCAATAGCTCCCTGGGCCTCATCTACCCTACAGGGAATCTGAGCCGTCTCCTGCGCCACATTTACACTGTACCGCCTGCATCTTATCCTGCCTCACAGAAGACCATTGCTCATCACCTATTTCACATCATATCATAGGATCCATGCTCCCTGAGCAGCCACCTGCCCTGGAGTCCTTTACTCCCACCTCTCCAGACTGCCCAACACCCCCCCAATATCAGCAGTAGAGTCCTTTTGAAACCAACACCCTGATGCATTGTGGATGCTGCAGCTGCTCCATTACACCAGAGCTTTAAGTCATGTTCAACAGATACGATCTCCCCCTATCCCGTGACTTTCAACAGCCGAAGGCACACAGAAGACGTCACTCTTCCCAGAAGCTTCTTCATATTCCATGGTCTTCCATCACCGAACGCGCCCCCGGCTAGGCAAATGCTTCCCCAACCATGCCTTACCTGTGAGCTGCCTCCGACAGTTTTACTCTCTTGGGGGGTGTCTCCCCCTGTTCAGAGCCACATCGAGGCTGGCACAGTGCTGCCGGTTCCTGCAAGGCACGGTCACTCTACAGAAAGGAAATGAAGAGGCGGTTGACACCAACTCATGAAACACAAGCACAATACAAAAGAGATTCTGATCTCGGATCAGACTAATCCTTCCTCTCATAACGGGTCAAATCAACATTAAGAGATTGACAAGCGGGTTGAGATCAGAAGGATTGCTCCCACCCATCCGCCTGTACACCGTTGGGAAGGGGGAATGAACCGTTGTGGCTGGTTGCAGCCCCTGACCAAAGATCCACAACACATGGGTCTCTGGCACATTTCCTTTGAAGACGCAACTAGCTAAGAGATGTATTTCCCCACAAATCAACTTTGAAATGAACATGGTATTTCTAGTTGGGTTCTGCTTCATGTCGTGAGGGTCAAAGAGCAGTCTGGGATGCAGAAGAGCACTGATATACAAAGACTAGTGTTTGCTGCATGTTCACCAGCCAGTCGTCTTCAAACCTCTGAAGGAAAACTATTGATATTTTACAGCATGAAAACGTTCAGTGTTCACGGCCAACAGGCCAAACTGCAGTCAAGGGGAACCCTTAACATCAGCAGTGTTAGGAACGTTTTTCTCAAGTGCACCTAAGGGCTTAGTAAAACCGTTCAACAGAGGCCGTACAAGACTCTACTCTTAGTATAAGGCTGTACCACCTGTGTTCAGGGTAGCGTAGACAGAGCAGCCAAGCTCATCGCCGGAGGGCGAGAGGGCTGTAGAATCAGTACAAATTAAATTGTAATACAAATGGTCCAAAGAAACACTGAAATACTATGTATGTAAAAATAAAGGATTTATTTAAATACAAGTAGGCGCAGATAATTCTAGGGGTAAATAGGTACTATCACACATTATATGTAATCACAATTATAAAAACACAACACTACGCTTGAAGGTACACAGACCAAAGCATATAACCTAATTTGGAACCCCGAACAGGAGTTCTAGGGAAGTCAAAACCAATAGTTCCTTTTAGATTACTTTCAGTAATACCAGGGTAGTAGACCCTATCAGTTGTACCGTGACGCTCAGCGGGAAATCAAATAGTAATATCAACTGGACAATATACTTTTCTGATCTAGTGAAACACAGATACTAGGAACAGTTTACACCTACAACTCTGATTTGGTATAACAGTTATTCTAGGGGAGTAATGTTCAATTACAGATGCTTTTCAGTTCACAGACTAAGGGAAGCTATAACTAACTTATTTTGGGATAACACAGTTACAATTTTTACAGGAGCTATAAGCAACTTAAAGGCAGGTATACACCCATGGCTCTTTGTGTCGGTCCATGGAAAGCACAACCCATTGTTACACTTTATGGATGACCCAGAGTTATTCTAGGTGGGTAAAACCTAATGCAAACATATTCTGGAAAGGTTTGCAGCAAGTCAGTGGAAGCAAGACCCAGTTGAGGGGGGGGGGGGGACACTCATACAATTATCCTAACAGGAATAATAAAGTGAAACTAACAGCATTCATTTTGGGGAAGAGACGCAACCAATTTACAGGTGAGTAACTTAACCTGACATATACTTTTAAGAATAGTACAACACACATTCAAGATGAATAACAACTTTTGTAACTGTTCACTCACAGAGTTACAGTTACCAACCTACTTCATTTACAAGTAACTCGCTTTTAAACACTTATTCTCTTTGAGGCAAAAGGCCCAATCCCTTAAGAGTCGTCCCCTTATTCAAGGAGCATAAGTGTCCTCAGTGGCAGTACAGGGGGGGTGGGCACTTGTGTCTAGTGTCCAGGATAGGTCCTTATGCAGCAAAAGTCATAGTTCCTCATGAAGACTGTTCAAACAGGTGAGTATTTTACTTTAGAGGTAGTTGAGGGTCCAGGGGCTTCACAGAAGATATGATCTGGCATTTATAACGCGCCTGTACACAAGTGTTTCTAGGCGCGAAGGCACACTAGGAGGATTCCAGCAGGGGCCTGGATGTAATGGACGAGAGGCCTCCCAATCACAGTAAACACCCCAGAACTACACAGGAATCACAATAGATTTAAGGTACGTAAATACCCAAGCCAGCACAGTACCTCAGCACAGAAGAAGATTTTGAAGCAGGACTACTTCCGGATCTGCAGCCAAAAACCCGGTCGGTGGATTCCTTTGTCATGGTGATGGAAAACAGGACCTTGGAAGGGACTTCTGCAGCAAGGATCACAGGGAAGGCTCTAGGCAAGGTTTTACTTGCGGCTGGATGCTGCTGAGTGGATTTGGTGCCTTTTCAGGAGCACAGAAGAAGAGTATCGCTGGTCGGATTCTCATCCTTACAAAGGTCAAGCTCTCTGAAGAGGGGACTTATCAGACTTGATTCGTGTCTCTGGAGATCCAGCAGGACGCCCACAAAGTTTCAGCAAGATTTGGAAGACCGGGCACCGCACAATGACTCTAGGTCCCAGGGTATTGGGGTATTGCAGCCCGCAAGGTTGTAGCACGGCGTGGGATGGCTTAAAATGCAGGTCTCCTTGAGTCTAGTGGGTCTCACCAGGCTCTGGGTCGTCCGTTTCAGGATCCCCAGGTCAATAGGAAGGAAGGGCTACAGCAGGCTCCAGTTACATTGCAGGCTCTCCGGTCGCTGGAAATCGTCTCAGTTGCCTTTTTCTTAATCAGCCTCTTCGGTTTTGGTTCAGCTTCCAGGATCTGACTCTTATGCTGGAACCCAGCTAATCAAGCATCCTTTTAACATTCAAACTTGGGAGGTAGTCAATCCTTTCAGGACAGCCAGCCTTCCAGTTTGAGCTGGAATCTCTCATTCAGGCTGAAAGTCAAAGGGCTGCATAGTTTTGGACTCCTCCCTCGCTTCCTGCCTTCACAGACACTCTGGAGCCTGGGCGTGGGAGTCCACAGGACTCCCGCCGAAGATGAAAATCACACAAAGGAATTTCTCATCCTGGATGTCAAGGGAAGGAACATGAAAGGACAAGGAACATTAAAATGGCGAAAAAACAAGACTGGGGACATTTTGGTAAAATGAGCACCAATGGGTACCTTTTACAGGGGCTGTGCAAACAGCCTGCTGTGAAGGTGCACCAAATTAATAAAAGTTATCACTGCCACCAGCCATTAAAGGTAAGCGTGTCCCTGTAACAGAATTGTTAGCTTTAGCGTTAAAGGGGATACATTGTATCTCCCCAGCACTCCACATAAGGTGGGGTGTGCTGGTTTCACCAAATATGTAAAAGGGATCCAAAGATCCTTTCTACTCTTGGGAACTGTAGTTCTCAAGGATAGCCAGAGAAAGTTAAAAGGGGAGCCCCTAGGGCAACCCAGCAACACCACGTTCAAAGAGGGTAACTTAAAACACACTATAGAGAGTCTTAGAAATTACCCCCATAAAAAGAGTAAAGGTTTCTGTGAGTGTGGAAAAAGGTTCCCACTCAGTGAGGAATAAGGACAAATAGTCCACCAGTAAAATCAAAAAGGTTCTGGGGTAGACACATGTCAGAATATTTATCATTACAATGAAAATCTTACCTAAGAAGCAGCATTGCCGGTCCATCAGCGAGCGGTTAGCTAAAATATTTGAAGACACAACAGAGCATGACAACTGCACGGTCAGATGAGCCAATGGTCTGCCAGGGATATTTGGTCTCACTCTTTGGTGCTAAATGTAGTATTGCATTATGCCTTGGCATGTATTTGGACTGCGAGTCTGCAGTACATGCCTGTTCCCACCTGGTGCTTCTGGGCTCTCCATACTGTATGAAAAGCCTGCTCTTCTTACAACGGAATTAAATACCATGTCACTGAAACACAAAGATACCTTGTGCTTACATAGCATAGGTTGTCTAGTAGCAGAATAGGTTTTCTGCAGGGTAGGGTTAGCAACTGTACTGAACTGGCGATGGGGAGCGACTCCCCACAGCAGTGACTGCGCATCTCCAGATGGGAGGAAGAGTTTTGGAAAGCAGTCCACACTGAGAATGCACACGCTCTGGACTAGATTAGTTCAGGAAGGCGAGTATTAAACAGTGATGCATAATACTCTCATCCAGTATTGCCTCTATACAGCACAGTGGATTCCTTCACATCAAGACTACTGAAGAACATGCAATCTCACCCCGAATGGGTGTACACACCAGCCCTTCCCCCACCACCCCCAGGCCCTGCTCCCAGGTCTCACCATGTTCCTTTTTCTTTCTGGATTGGGGGCCCTCGTCTCCTTGGATGTCGAGGCACCGGTTGCATGTCTCTGTTCACTTGCCAAGTTTTCTTTGCGATGAACAATCGTGCGGCGCGCACAGAGTTGTCTGCAAGAAATACGGAATCTTTTGCTGAGTATCACACAGCATCTCCACACCAGGATTCATATTTGGCTTCAATAGGCTGGGATAGTGAACCTGATTCTACACTGTGCTGCTCCCTGGGCATAAAAGGCCCTTAACAGCATGCCACAGTGTGCTCTACACAATAAGGTCCTCAAAAGCATGCCGCAGTGTGCTGTACACAATAAGGTCCTCGACAGCATGCCGCAGTGTGCTCTACACAATAAGGTCCTCGACAGCATGTCGCAGTGTGCTCTACACAATAAGACCCTTGACAGCATGTTGCAGTGTGCTCTACACAATAAGGTCCTCGACAGCATGCTACAATGTGCTTTACACAATAAGACCCTTAACAGCATGCCGCAGTGTGCTCTACACAGTAAGGTCCTCGACAGCATGCCGCAGTGTGCTCTACACAATAAGGTCCTCGATAGCATGCCGCAGTGTGCTCTACACAATAAGGTCCTCGACAGCATGCCGCAGTGTGCTCTACACAATAAGGTCCTCGACAGCATGCCGCAGTGTGCTCTACACAATAAGACCCTCGACAGCATGTCGCAGTGTGCTCTACACAATAAGACCCTTGACAGCATGTTGCAGTGTGCTCTACACAATAAGACCCTTGCCGCATTGTCCTGTACACAATAAGGGCGATAGCATGTCGCAGTGTGCACACATATCCACAATCCCATCGTGAATTCAGATACTCAGGCAACCACCATCCTCCCACCTTCAGATCCTAGTGAAGTCTAGAAGTTAAAACTCTCCCCAGGAAATTGCACTTACCCGATGGCACTCGACAGGCATCTAAACCAGTCGTTGATATCCTCCTGATCGCTCGACATCAGCAGTAGCTTCTCTTGTTCAAAGGAGAGCTAGAACGACAAGACAACCTAAAAGAGTTCCGTGGAGACCTGGTAGGGGAGATTCTCACTAAGAACAAGAACAGGTTTTAACTGAGAGCTTACTATCAGTCTTCTTAAGTGGTAGCGCCATGAACCATATAACCAGTCAATCGTACTGAAAAAGTCGTCAGAAGTCTGTGAGGCCATCTCCTTCCTGAGCCCTTCTTATGACAGTGTGTAATGCTGTTCCCTCAGCAGTTGCTTATTTGTGCAACTACCAAGTTGTTACCCTGAATGACTCCGGACCAGTTCAGAATCTACCTCTGGGTTAATGATTCAAGTGTAACGAAGACCTTTGCGCAACTTAATGTGTTAAAAGTCCGTCAAAATATTTCCAAATCCCTAGATATATCTCCCACAAGACCCTTCATCACCATGTGCCTCATTCGCATAGTCTTCATTCTTAGTTTGCCTTTGAAGTTACCAGCTACAAAAACCTTACAATCCTTCAACCCCTGCTCGTCAGGAGAGGGTATCTGCACGGCCAAGGGGCAAACTTGGGCCTTCCACTTATTAAGTCTACGTCTCCCACTCCTCATCAACAGGGAAAGAGAAGCCCAGTCCTCTCATGTATCACTTTGACCACCACATTCAGAGAAGGCCGTCAAAAGTGAACGCGTTATTGTTATGTTATCCACTATTTTAGTTGCATTTATTATTCGAAGGGCCCCTTATAAATGGAAGAAAATGATACAGCACTTACAATGGAGTTTTCCAATGAGTGCACGGGCTCAATGATCAACAAGACCTTTTACGAGTACAGAGTGCACTCCTGTGTTAAATTATCGGGTCCTCAGATCCCCAAAATCACCTCAGGGCCAATAACTTCACCCAACAAATAGACTTCCCTACACACATCAAAGGCTGAATCCTCGATTGGCTCCTCACAGCCAATGCCACAGTAGACATCACGGCCACCAATGAAATCCCTTGGTCTGATCATTTCTTGATCCTCTTCAAACTAGCTACCACAGCTTCCATCAATGCCCAGACTCCCCAAGTGGAGTCCCCCGTTTGTCAGACATACCAGTTAACTAACGCATGAGGCTTTGAAGCCCACACCGACTACTTCCCTGAAGACCTGAACCCTGATGACATAACCAACCACTATCGTGACCGTCTGTGCATCACCATTGACAAGCACGCCCCTATCCGTGCAAAAACTCAAACCTCTAAGGCAAATAATAACTGGTTTAACGAAGACTTTGCTCCCTGCGCAGGAATAAAAGAACCTTTGAACACTTATGCAAAAAGATGCCCTCTCCTAAGAATTGCAACTCCCTCACCATTGCCTCACACATATAAAAGTCTGCAGTAGTCTCCCGCAAAGAGAATTCTTACAATGACTGCATCAACAATGAAGGTTCTAATACCAAAAAGCTCTTCTCTAGCCTGAGAGTTTTAGACTACCATTCACATCACACCTTCCAAACTTGCAGACAAAACCTGGTGTACCACCATACAAGACTCCCTCGCACACAGAAACATCTCCATTCAGGTGAAAACGTGTGCCAAGAAAGCTAGTCTTGCCACTAAAAGCACCCACACCCACCCTACACATCCTCCCCAATATCGCCCTCCCCACCGACACTGCTCCGTTCAGTTTAACCAAGTCAAACAAGAGGAAGTGCTTGCCACCATCCTCTCATTAAAACCATCAAACTGCAAAGGTGACTCCGGTCCGGCTCATATAGTGAAACTCTGTGCTCCCACTCTATCACCCATCACAGACTTTGTCAATGCATCTTTCCTAACCAACGAGGTCCCCTCCAACATCAAATCAGAATGATCACCCCACTCCCAAAAGAAAACCATCCCTCGACCCATCAATTCCCACCAAGTACCGTCCCATCACCAGAGTCCCCTTTCTTCTCAAGATACTAGACCAAGTTGCCTATAGCCAAGGTCAGCAATTTCTGAAGCTCAACCATCTGCTTGGAATGAGGCAATTAGGTTTCCGCCCTAAACATAGTGAAGAAACAGCCCTCTTGGATGCAAAAAAAACAAATGGATACGATCAGGGACTTCAGCAACTTAGGCATCATTCTTCTGTGAGACCTCTCTGCCGCCTTCGACCACAGCACCCTCTGCCAACACTTTAGCCAGCATTTCCACTTCCCACCGGACACCACCTCGTGGAAGCACTCATTCTTCAGTGACCGGACCACTAGCGTCTTCATTGGGAGGCTGCCGCTGATCCTATCCCCGCCCCACTAGGAGTACCACAGGGAATTTGCCCTTCACCCACGTTGGATAATACTTATACCTAATCTCTCTTCGACCTTCTTGACTCTTTGGGTTTCATCTTCACTAATTTTGCAGAGGATACCCAAATACTCCTCCCCATGACAGGCAATTTTACCAGGACACTAACACAATACATTCAGTATACAGCACAGCACCATACAAAATCGGATGGCCACACAAAACTTGCGGTTGAACGACAAAAGAAAACAAGCTCCTCATTATAGGCTCCCCCTTCCAGCTAAAAAATCTTGACTCCTCCTTCACCCTCACTCTGCATCGACGGCACCTCCATCACTGTCCTGATGTAGGTCAAAACCCTAGGGATCCATCTAGAAGCGGAATCAACTATGACCAAACACATAAACGCTCTGTCTTCTGCCATGGCCTACACTTCCCTGCTCATATCTCTGACCAGACAATTCCTGGCCCCCTAACAACTGCCTCACGATTGCACAAGCTCTTATCCTCTCCGACCTAGATTATTGTAACATACTTCTCATGGGCACCTCAGCCTCTAACCTAGCCAAACTTCAGTTACTGCAGAACAAAGCCCTGCGAGCAGCACTAGGGCTAAATCGTTCCAACCACATCTCGGCCATCTGACGCGAGGCTCACTGGCTGCCAATCAAACCACAAATCGGATTTAAAACCCTATCTACAAAGAGACACTTACCTACCACAACGACACACTCTCCCAGAAACTTCCAGGATGAGTACTTCCATCTTGTTCCAGTATCTCACTGGACACCCCCGGCTAGAAGAGCAAAAGGGCTGGAGGCTCTAGTTTTGGGGTCACTGCACGGTCCCATTGGAACCCTCTCCCCGCAAATATCAGAGAAAAACAATCCTATAATGCATTAAAAACACATAGTAAAACCTGGCTCTTAGATAAGTATGATTATTGTATTACACTATGTAACCTCTCTGCTATCTTCTTTGTAACAAACGCTGTGATACTCGAAGGGTTTGGCCGTTTTAAAAATGTCATAAAAGGATCAATCAATAAGCAAGATGAAGGGAGGTTTGTCGTCTTGCAAACACATTTCCTAGAAGTGAAAAAGAGTACCTAAATCAGGAAAATGGCAAAAGCTCATGGTCAGCCTGTGATCTTCCCTAATGACTAGCTGCTGGAGAATTTGGCCAAATAATTCTCAACTATTTTTGAACAAAGGCGATCTAGACTACAGACTAGTCTCTTTAAATATTGTTCATTTGTGAAGCTAGAACATAGATGGTACTGACAGACTTTAAGGAGATGTGTCGCATGGAATGGCAGTAGGCATAAAACTATAAGCGCTCAACTTACACTGATGAGGCCGCCTTGGCTCTTCGTGTGCCCAAACACCTTCTCCACATTGCACTCCTCCAGTGGGTACATGGACTGGCAGCAGAATTTGTCAGAGTTCATGAGGTGCAGTGGGTGGCAGGGCCTTGTCATTAGTAGGACATCCGAGAAGAGAAAAAACATCTTCTGTTTCACCTCCTCTCCCTTCTGGGGTACAGCAGTGAGCCATCCCTCTCGGATATACACGCGACCTGCAAAGAGAGGAGTACACAAATTATAGGACCTGAGGCGCACCACCCTTTTCCGGAACTGAAGAGAGGTGATCAAGGAGCCGTACCTATCGGATCTATGCTCAGTAAATATATACAGCCGCTCGGATGAATCCCTCTCATGTATACACATGCTCTATAAAAAGAAGTACAGACATTTTAGGATCTGCAGAGGTTAGGTGTGTGCCACCCCTTTCCACTATACAAGTGTCTGGCAAAGAGATGAAATCGTGAGTCACCGCTATCCGATATACACACAGGACCTGGTCACAAGTTGGGCAGTATCCGGTCTGGGACACCACCCAACTTTATTTGCGTTAGCCGCCACCCGTCTGGCGGTATTACACCCGGTTCACGGGTTCGGCACTAAATGTTAGTCCCCATTCAATGCTAAATTTTTAGCGCAATTACTGTGTGGTAATATCGCCAACAGTAATTGTGCCAAAAAATTGCATTTTTCCTGGCATGTTTACCCCCAGCTCCACGCACCGGAAAGTTTAACAAAAAGGGGAGGGAGACAAATGGCACAACTGTGCTAGGATTTAGAAAGGAATTTTAATATTGCTTGGCTACGTGTAGTTTCTGCTTTGTGGCAATATAGTCAGCAGTGTTTATGGAAGGAAGGAGGAGTAGCTAACATGTCTTTTAGACGATTTCAATATCACTAGATTTTTATATACCGCTTCATGCTGGTTTCCTCCCACAACCTGCTGTTATATATGTGGAATTGGCAAATTAAAAGATGACATGCATTAGTCACCATAATAGCATTTCTGATGGTTGTATCTGCTTAGATTCACATGCTGTGCATATAGCCCGACATCTAGTGGAAATCACGGAGTATTGCATCTTTCTTTCGAAGATCGAAAGGGGACGTCGAAATGGGCGTGTCTCTAACACTATCCCCAACGTGACGTCATGCGTCAAGCTCCCTCTGGTTGTGATTTTTCTGCCATGAGGGAGCCTTGTAGTCAGCGTGAGCGAGTACAGAAGAAAGAAGGTGTAAGAGGTCTATGCCCCTACTGCACGAGGGGTGGGGGTGGGAGGGGAAGGAAGGTTGGGCACATGTGAATCTAAGCAGATACAATCATCAGAAATGCTATTCCGGTGAGTAATTAATGTCTTCTGATGCTTGTGAATCTGTGTTAGGCAAGAATTGATGTAGTAACCCTGTGGGAGACTACACAACACTTGTCCTCTTGGTATTGGGTAACCCACCTTTTGGTATAGGCCTGTACTACACAAGTTGGTAGTGTGACTGAGCGGCCAGGCTCATCTAAAGAGGGGTAAATGTGAGCTGTAGAAATGAAATCCACAAATACAAGTAGCCAAGTAACACTTGCACTCAAGGTTTGCAGTGATTATTTATTTAACAGCAGTTTTTAACTAAGCATTCTTTAAAAAGGGCAAAAAGGGTAATGTATGTAACAATCAAATATACTTTAAAATACTTTTTCCAGAATCAACACCAAGCTAGTAGATACTCTTTAGAGATACCTCTTACATACTTCCTACACCCTGAGGTGACTTCACTGACAGAACAGTAATGTCATTTATATATCACTAGTACACTTGGTAGATTCTGAGGTTGGTAGAAAGGAAAGGTTAAGGGAAGGAAAAAGGTTAAACAGGTTCTCAGAGCATGTGAGGACTTCAATCTTCCAATGAAGTCTAGACATAAACCTTTCCCAGAAATAATAGTTAAAAAACAAGTTATCTCTGAGGGACAGTAAATATCAAAGTCAAATGGACTCGAATAGTCTGCAGGGAGCCAGGACAGCCAAGGTCAATTGGAGCAAAGTCTATGGAGCGGAGGCCTTCTTAGATTGCAAAGTCTTGCACAAAGTTAGAGAGTTTGTTGAAGAAAAATCACTGTAGGGTCACAAGCTGTTACACTTGTGAAGGGTAGAGCTGAAATCAACTCTAGCAAGCTAGCTACTGCAAGTCTCAACTGAGAAGAGCAAAGCTAAAGACACTGAGGTAAGTACCCCAAGTAGGGACAGTACCTTTGGTTAGAAGAAGAGTGGTCCAGCTGGCCTCGGTCTGGTTGCAGTGATGCAGATCCTGGGTTCCTGGGCCTCAGTCACGAGGACAAGAGGGAGTACAACTGGAGAACTCCTGCGGCAGCAGTTCAGAGGTCGGCGCTAGCTATGGGCTCTTTTCAGATCAACAGCACTTCGTGGTTTCAGCGCTCGGTAAACACCACTGTGGATTTGGGACACCGGTTGGGCTTCCTTCACTCCTTGAGTGCTGCACTCTGGTGAGTGGACTCAAGCTCTGGTCGTCCTGCTTCTAGGGGGTTCTGAGGCAACTCCTGGAGCTTCTCGCTGGATTGCAGACATTGCACTCTACTTTGGATTTCTCGACCCCGGGCAGCAGCAAAGAAGTACAGCCAGTCGGGGAAGGTGGCCCAGTGGAGTTTGTCTCTGGGTTAGTTGGTCCCACTAACCCAAGGGAAGAAGTCATCCCTTCCGGAGCTTCTCTTGGCGATCAGAAAAAGGAGTTTCAGCGCAGCAGCAGGGCTTCACCGGGCGATTCAAAGGTCCAGGAGGATGCAGCAAGCTTTGTTCACTGTTTCTTCGTCGGGTTGTTCTTCCCAGTGGTCGACTCCATCTTCAGTTCCAAAACCCTTGCCTTTTAAGCAGGTTTCTCCCATTCATGCACAACCTATCTGTCACTCAAACAGCAGGGTGGCTGTTCTGAAAGGACAGCCAGCCAGCAAATCGGGACTGGGTGCATACAAGCATTCCTAATGAAAAAGACAAGGGAGTTTCGGGAACCTCCCTCACTTCCAGCCCTTCCAGACACACTGGTGCCAGAGGTGGGTTTCAGAGCTGAAGCCCACCAAAGGCAAAACGAACAAAGGGCTCAAACCGGACTTGGCGCGCAGAGTAAAACCCAAGAAAGGCCTCACAACCAGAAAATGACGAAAAAACACCAGGGCCATTTTGACAAAATGGTCACCCATGGGTGGTATACTGCAGCAGTGGAGGATTCAGCCTGCGGTAGAAAACACAACGGTAGGAAACAAATCACTGCCACCAACCATTTAAAGAAGTGAGGGTACCATAATTAATATTACATGATAAAGTAGGATAAGGGGCTACTAGGTAACCCCCCCAGCACTCCACATAAGTAAAGTGAATGTGTTATGGATAAGATGGTGTGTGCTGGACCCACAAAGAGAAAGGGTAAGTACAGTCAATTTCACTTTACTATTCTTGGGAACAGTAGTTCACCCAAGAAAAGGTATTTAAACCTTATTAGAAATCTAAAGGATTTCCCTGTGGCACTGCACTGTAGGTGATATGTGGAGTTTGTCAGACTCCAAAAACAAAGGAAACGCATAATCCAAATCAGATCAAAATACATGAGTGAGAAAAAGGGCTCACTCACTTCAGGGCTTAAAATTAAAAAGTCCTAAAGTCCAGCAATAGAGCTGGGGGGCTCTAAGGTTGACGGGAATTAGCACAGAAATGAGAATTCTCCCCAACAATCTGCTTAGAATCATATGCTGTATATAGACTAGCGAGCAGTGCCCAGAGATGGTGGTGGGTGAAAGAACAGTAGCAAAGAGATGTCTTAGCAATGCTTGTCCCACCTGAGAGTCAGACTTGAGTATCTAAGCAGTACTGTTGTGTAAAGGTGTGTCCAGAGCTCCAGGTTGTTGCTTTACAAATGGACACAAGAGGAACATTTGCAATTAATGCTATGGTAGCCCCTGTGCCCAGAGTAGTGTGTGCTTTAGGCGTGAAGGGTAGATCTCTACTGGCTAGAGTGTAACAGTGTGATGCAGTTAACAATCCACTTAGAAATAGCTGATTTAAAGAAAGGGTCCCCTTCTCTACCAGCTGTCACTGAGACGAAGAACTTTTCTTAATGGCTTTGTTTTTTTCAGATAGTAGATAACCGCTCTCCTTGCATCCAGTGTGTGGAGGCTTCTTTCCGCCATGTTAGTGGGGTTCTGGAAAAAGGTGGGTAATTCTATTGACTGGTTTACATGGAACTTTAAGATAAATGTGGGCACAAAGTGAGGGCGTGTGCGCAAAACCACCTTGTCTTTGTGAATCGTGACGAATGGGTCCTGAACTGAAAGGGCCTGCAGTTCACTAAACTCTCCTTATAGAGGTGATTGCCACCGGGACGGCAGTCTTAAGGCTAGCTTTGTGCATTGGTTCAAAGGGAGGCCCCATTAGTCTGGTAAGAAGAACATTCAGGTCCCACCCGGGAGCTGGGTTGGAGATAGGGGGATGAAGTTTCGTTACCCTTTCTATAAAGGCTTTAATTACAGTAATTTTCCACCATGAAACCAAGGCTCTGGGATGTGGTGTATGCCAAAAGCGCGGCTAAGTGGACTTTAAGAGAATCGAAAACCAGTCCTGAATCTAACAGGTGAGTTAAGTAAAGGACGATATCTTTAGGTGAGCATTCAATAGGATTGATGCCCCTGACATTACAGCAGATAAAGCGCTTCCATTTGCTGAAGTAGGAATGTCTGGTGGTAGGTTTCCGTGCCTCTGAGTATGTCCATGGATCATTGAGGAAGCTGGCGGTGCCCGAACTCTATGCCCTCAGGAGCCAGGCTAAGTTGAGAGTTTGAGGGCATGGATGTAGGATCTCTCCGTGGTCTTGAGATAGCATGTTGTACGGGCATGGCAGTTTCCTGGGAGGGGAGAATGACATTGTTATGAGATGGAAGAACCAAGGCTGCCGTGCCCACATAGGGGCCACCAGAATCATCCCGACTGGTTCTTGGTGCATCTTGTGCACTATTCTGTTGAACAGGGGGATCTGGGGGGCTGAGGGGTGGCGGAGCGTAGACAAATGTCCCAGACCATGTTGTCCAAAGACCGTTCCCCTTGGAGCGGCTCCGAGGGCACCTGGAGGCGTAATCTGGGCTTTGGGCGTTCTCCAGAGTAGCGGATAAGTCTATCTCTGGGAAGCCCCATTCTGTGTGTGAAGACGTTGAGTACACTGTCCTCCTATAGCAGCCACTCGTGCTCTATGCGTAGGGGGAGGGCGGAGTCTCTTCTGAGTACGTCCACCAGAAGATCGAGTTCCCCTGGAACGTTTTGTGACAGGAGGAACATCTTGTATTTGAGAGCCCATTTCCATATGTGCTGGGACAGTTTGGACAGCCCTAGAGAGCGAGTGCCCCCTTGTTTCTTTAAGTAATACATGGCCATAGTAATGTCTGTGAGGACTAGAACTGTCCTCCCCTGTAGGTGTGTCTGGAAGGCCTTCAGGGCCTTGAACATTGCAAGCAGTTCCAACAGGTTGCTGTGATTGGATGCTACGGTTCCATGTGATAATATCCCCGCACAAATATCGCCACATTTTTCCAGCGATATTACCCCATGGAACCTGCGGGGAACACCCCCACAACCCCCATATATTTTTAAAGGGAGCGGGGGACACCCCCACAACCCCCCCACCCATTTACCCTATAAATTATCCCCACCAAAAATACCGCCTATGGCCGTTCCCGACGACCATATGTACGGCGATATTTTTGGTCGGGATATTACCTGATACCGATGCTACTGCTGGGGACCACACAGTATGCGCCATCTGTTGAAGGAGGTGAAGCCCCCCCTCCCACCCCGTCAGAGATGCGTCTGTGGTGAGAGTGGCTTCTACTGCGGGGGTGGTGAAGGGTTTCCTCTGCAGAAGGTTTTCCCTTGACCACCACTGCAGAGACTGAACGAGGGCTGCCGAGACAACCACGAGATCGTCCCAATGGCCACTGGCCTGATATCATTGGCTCGAGAGTCACTCTTGTATCGGGCGCATGCGCCGACGAGCGTGAGGAACTAGGTTGACGCAGGAAGCCATCATCCGCAACAGTCGCATGGCTTTGCGTACGGTCACCTGGTGACTGGCTACATAGTGAGGGATCGGCCCAGTTAGGGTTGAAACACGTGTTGGCGTTTTGGAGGCTTTTGTTTAAGGAATATATGACAAATTAAAAATACTTTTGTTTCAAAAACCTTGCCTTAAAAATTATCAAATGGCTCAAGCACTGTAAAAGTATAATTGGGAATAGCCTTGTGTTACCTTATATGCCTTACGTGGCAACCCTTAAGAGGTCTAAATGAGAAGCACTAGTTGTAACCACTAGTGGTTTAGTAATACCCGCTCGATTATGACATAGGGAGGAAGCGCAGACAGTGAGGCCTTGGCGTCTTTCTGGCCTTCGTGAATATCCGTGGTGCTGAGGCAATGCCGAAGGGGAGAACACTGAACTGATATGGGGTGTCCTCTATAATGAACCTGGGGTACTTTGTGTGCTGGCAACATTGAAAAATGAAAGTATGCATCTTTCATGACAGCAGTAGGGCAGTTACACAGAGATTCACAGTGACAACTGTTCAAATAAACACTGATAGTCAAGGTTTCTTGATAAAACAATTATTAAGTTATCAGTCAGTTAACCAAGCCTTCTTCAGAAGGGAGCAATATAATAGCAACAAGTAAATACACTTCAAAATACACTTCAAAATACACACCTTTGGACTCCTCAGAATCAGCAAATACCCCTTGGGGATCGCACACAGACACTTCCTACAGCCTGAGGTGACAAATAGCTAGGACACTGTGGACATTAATATATTACTGTTGTATTCAGAGTATGGCTCAGGAGATTGTCAATGAAAAGGGTTATCAGAACAAACAAGAGATCACAAATAGTCTTAAGCAGGAAGTTACATTTGGACCCCCAATGCAGAGTAAGTTAACACCTTCCTGGAAGCAACACAACGTCAGAGGAGAGAAGAGTCATTCAGTGAACCAGGCTAAGCCAATGGGCAAACGTCTATGTGGCTGAAGTCCTTCTTGCAAGTGAGTGAAAGTCTTTGCACACTGTTTTAGAAGTCTTTGGTGAAAAAGATGAATCAATGTAGGGCCACAAGCTGCTAGGCCTGTGGAGAGTAGAAACAAATCTACACAGAGAGGGAAGTTATCTTAAACTGTACAGTACCTTTAGTTAGAAGAAAAATGCAGAAGATGACTTCTGTTCCTGTGCAGCTCTGCAGATCCTGGTGTTCCTGGGCCTCAGTTGTGGGGACAAGAAAAGGACTTCTGGCAAATCCTGCACTGCAATGGGACAGTCACCGACAGCAACCAGCAATCTTCAAACAAGTGGCACTTCAGTGTTTAAGCTCCTCACGTCTACCGCAAATAGCACCACTGCGGTTCCTGGCTGTCAAGATGGCCTTTCCTTGCATCTGGGGTCCAGCACTCTGGAGGTGGCTCAGGCTTGGTCAGTCCTGCTTCCTGGGAGTCCGGAGGATCTTCCAGGAGCTCTTGGCCAGCTTAAAAGCAATGCACACAAACTGGTGTTCCTCTCACTGACTATTCGGTTCCAGCAGCGACTCCAGTGGAAATTCAACCAGCTCCGAGAGGATGTCCAGGTGGCTTACTTTGGAGTTGATTGGTCCCACCAACTCAAGAGAAGTCGTCCTTGCAGGGCTTCTCTAGTCAAGGCGAATTCAGAGTTTCAGCACAGCAGCATGGCTTCACTGGGCAAACCAAGGGTCCAGGAGTTGCAGCAGGTGTCTCTTCCAATTTCTTCTTCGGATTCCTTCGTCCAGTGGTCGACTCTGCCTTCGAAGCAAAAAAGCCTCGCCTTTTATGCAGGTTTCTCCCATTCATTCCAGGCCAGCTGTCAGAGACCCAGAAGGGTGGATGTCCTTGCCGGACAGCCAGCCGGCCAATCACCTAAGAGTGCATTCCTGTCTCCTAGGAGACTAAGCACAGGGAGTTTCGGGCACCTCCCTCCCTCACTTCCTGCCAACACCAGACATCCTGGAGCCAGAGGCGGGTTTCACTTGTGAAGCCCCCCAAAGACAAAACGAACAAAGGTTTGGTGCGCAAAGTAAATCTCAAGGACCTAAACAACAAGAAATGCCGAAAAAAGACTGGGCCATTTTGACAAAAATGGCACCCCTGGGTGCTTTACTGTAGCTGCGAACGCAGCCAGCGGTAAAACCCCATAATGGTAGTAAAAAGTAAAAGAGTAAACCACTGCCACCAGCCATTAATTCTGAAAAGGGTAACATAAAAATGTTACATGAGAAGCTAGACAAAGGGGATACGAAATAACCCCTCCAGCACCCTATTTTTAGATGGTGTGTGCTGGGTCTAGAAAGTTACAAATGTAAGTCAAGTCAATTTCACTTTACTGCTCTTGGAAACAGTTTATCCAAGAGAAGGTATTTAAACCTTTGGGAAATCTGGAAGACTTCCCTGTGTCACTGCACTGAAGGTGCTGTGTGACGCCAACCAAAAAGATGCCTATGGAGTTTGTCAGAATCCAAAAACAAGAGGAAATGCAGAGTTCAAATCACAGAAAAATACATGAGAGTGGAAAAAAGGTTTCATTCTCTCCAGGTTGAAAATTAAAAAAGTCCTAGAGGCCAGCAAAAGTGCTGGGGGTCTCTTAGGTAGAGAAGAATTGACACATTTCTGAGCATTCTCCCTAACAGGTCACAAGCCGTTACACTTGTGGAGGGTAGAGCTGAACTCAACTCTAGCAAAGTAGCTACTGCAATTTAGATGTCGGCGGCAGCTACAGGCTCTTTTCGGATCAGCGGCACTTCGCGTTTTCAGTGCGTGGTAAACAGCACCACCGCAGGTCTTTGATACCAGTTGGGCTTCCTTCACTCCTTGAGTCCTGCACTCTGGTGAGGAGACTCGAGCTCTGGTCTCCTGCTGCTGGAGGGTCCTTAGGAGACTCCTGGAGCTTCTGATTGATTGATTTATAGATCGCTTTACACCAAGGCGCTGTACAGTGGAACAACATAATACAAGATAACAACAACAAAATAACAGTGGGAGCAATTACGTCATGAATCATTCGACAAAACAGTGCAAAGAGCAATTAAGTGAAGGGGGGAAGGGGCGTGGGATTGGGTGAGGGGGAGGGGGTGGATTGGACGAGGGAAAATGGAAGGGATAGAGGGGAGGAGCAGGAGAGGGGGGAGAAATCAGAAGAAGGGGGGAAGAAGAGAGGGCAGGGGGGGTTTCAAGGAGGAGAATGGAGGAGGAGGGATTTAAGGGAAGTGTGAAATGAGGTTAAGGTTGTGGTAGAGCGGATTGTGAGAGGGGAGTGAATTCCAGTGCAGAGGTGCAAGGAGTTGGAAGGAGCGGAAATGGGAGGAAGCGCAGGGGGATGCAGGTACAGTGAGAATGGTCAGCAGAACAAAGGGAACAGGAGGGGGAGTAGGAGAGGAGGGAGGAGAGGTACGGAGGAGCAAGACCATGGAGGGATTTGAAGACAAGGCCAAGAAAGTGAAATTTTAGCTGTAAGTGGAATGGTAGCCAGACCAGGTAAGAGAGCGAGGAAGAGATGGAGTCACTGGAGGTAAGGAGACAAAGGGTACGAACAGCAGAGTGGTATATGGATTTAAGAGAGGCAAGATGAGATGTGGGAAGTCCAGAGAGTAGAGAAGAGCAGTAGAAGAGGCGAGAAAGATGAGAGAGGAAATGAGAAGTTTTGTGGCATGGAATGTGAGGGAGGGACAGATTTTGCGAATATTGTAGAGGTGGTATCGGTAGGAGCGAGAGGGGAGTGAAATGTGTTGTGAGAAGGTGAGAGAGGAGTCAAAGAGAACGCCTAAATTACGGGCATGGGGAGAGATGGGGAGATTGGAGGGAGGAACGTTAATGAAAGGGGGAAGAGAGGGAGGGGGAAGGGAATTAGAGGGGAAGAAAAGGACTTTGGTTTTATCGGTATTAAGAGAGAAAGCGGGAGGACATCCAGTTCTTGATAGCAGTGAGACAGTAGGAGAGCTTAAGGTGAAGGTCAGTTGAGAAGGAGGAGAAAGAGAGGAAGAGTTGAGTATCATCACCATAGAAATGGTGGAAGATGCCAAACAAGGAGATAACTGGGGCAATGAGGAAGGTGTAAAGAGAGAAGAGGAAAGAACCAAGTACAGAACCTTGAGGTACAGCGTAGATAAGAGGGAAGGAGGAAGAGGTCTGGCCTCCCCATTTTGACCGGATTGCACCGGACCGGATCTGACTGGATTGCAGACGTTGCACTCGACTACAGATTTCTTGTCCCTTTACACTCGGTTCCTGCAGCAGCAAAGAAGTACAGCCAGTCGGGGGAAGATGGTCCAGTGGAGTTTGTCTCGGGGTTAGTTGATCCCACTAACCCAAGGGAAGAAGTTATCCCTTCCGGAGCTTCTCTTGTTGAGCAGAAAAAGGAGTCTCAGCACAGCATTCATGCTCAGCCTAGGCTGTCACTCAAACAGCAGGATGGCTGTCCTCAAAGGACAGCCAGCTAGCCAATCAGGACTGGGTGCATTCAGGCATTCCTATTCTAGAGACAAAGGACAGGGGAGTTTCAGGAACCTCCCTCACTTCCTGCCCTTCCAGACACACTAAAGCCAGAGACGGGTTTCAGTAGTGAAGCCCCCAAAAAGGCAAAACTAAGGGTTCAAATCGTGCTTGGTGCACAGAGTAAAACCCAAGGAAGACCTCACAAACAGAAAATGGTGAAAAAAGAAGACTGGGGCCATTTTGACAAAATGGTCACCCATGGGTGCTATACTGCAGCTGATGATTCAGCCTGCGGTAGAAAAGCACAATAGTAGGAAAATTAAACCACCGCCACCAGCGATTTACAGTAGTAATGGTAACAAAAAATGTTACACGAGTAGGTAGAATAAGGGGCTACAAGGTAACCCCCCCCAGCACTCCACATAAAATGGTGTGTGCTGGACCCAAAGAGAAGAGGTAAGTAAAGTCAATTTCACTTTGCTATCCCTGGGAACAGTAGTTCACACAAGGAAAGGTGTTTAAACCTTATGAGAAATCTAAAGGATTTCACCGTGCCACTGCACTAAAAGGTGCTGTGTGTCACCATACAAAAAGTAGATGCCTATGGAGTTTGTCAGACTCCAAAAACAAAGGAAATATAATCCAAATCAGACCAAAACACATAAGAGTGAGAAAAAGGTCTCATTCACTCCAAGGTTAAAATTACGAAGTCCTAAAGTCCAGCAAAAGAGCTCGGGGTCTTGAGGTTGTGCAGGAAAATGGTGTATGCAAAAGAAAATGGTGTTAAAAAATAATATATCAGGATGACTTCCCCACGTTTTCATCACGGGACAATGTGGACCACCCAGGCTTCGGAACACTGCCTCGCTTCTTCAGCAAAAGGATGCAATTCTGGATACAAGTCAGGGCCTTCTGCGACAACGTCTCTTTTCCTATCAAAGTCTCTTATTCGCAGAATGCCTTGGACACATACAAAACAAAGTTCCTTTTCTTCAGCAGTTCAAAGTTCACAAGTTTGCACGTTCACCGATTCTCATGGGTCTCCATCAGCCGGGCTGAGACCCCTCGAGCACAATTTCCTTCCAGCTTGGTTAAATCGAAGACTTTCGACTGTGTGATGGATTTTACAAAGACCTTCGCGGGACCACTTTGATTCACTTGAATTTCCTTTACTTCATACAGTTCTCTTTCACACTTAGTTTCTCTTGCTTCCACTGCTTTCTGGTGCTCGTGGTTCTCTCCCCTCTTTCAGCATTCATAGGCTTCAATGTTCATAGGCTTCCCTCAGCCAGGCCCAAGCCTTTTCAACATTCCGTTCAGCTTGCTTATAAAATTCATACATTTACCAAAGGACTTCGACAGAGCGGTTCACTTTTCTCAATAAACAAAGTGCATTTTGGTTCTGTATTCCACAATGTTAACCACTGACTTTGTTATAGTTTCCCTTTTAAAACATAGTTCAATTCAGCTAGCTGTGACAGAGGCATTCGAAAATACGTCTTTTCCTCTTACGCAGGACCACTCCGTTACTTTGTAACACTGAACAATGGTATTTCACAGTTCCTCAAATTAGCAAGCGCCTGCCGTCCGACGCGCAAATGTTCACTCGCTACTTTTGCTTTACACATGCCAGCTTCCTTCCCTTTCAACTCGCCGCTGATCAATGGTTGTCTGCTTCTTTGACCGCTTACTGCAATTTTCAATGTCCGTGGCCAGGGCTCTCCGAGTCAGCCTCCGGACTTTCTTGAGGCCACTGCCTGCCTGGGAATGGAGTACCTTCAAGCACATAAAGGGGAAAACCATTTCCAGCAACGAGGTGTTGCCTTACGATAGCCTCCAGGCCCACCCTTCCCTGCTGTGAGAACTCTGCAGACAGAAGCTTCCGATTCAATGCCACTCACGAGATTGGACCTTAATCTTACAGGATCCCTGTTCTCGGTGCCTTCTGCCACCCTCAGTGTTCGCCTGCAGCTACCTCGACGCCGGCCTCCAAAACATGTCCACTCTTCCCCTTGTGATTCTTGGCCACTCCTTTTATATTTTGAATAATGGGTTTCAGGGGTGTGTAATTGTGAATGAATGCCTGACCCTCCCTGGACTCATTAGTGGGACAGGGCCGTTGCATTGAATGGGTGGTAATCTTTCCAGCCTCAGTCCTCCTCTTCCTCTTCCTCTTCCTCTTCTCAGTGGTTGGACTTCTGGAGTGAAGGTATGGGTTATGGGAGTTGTAGTCTTGCAGAGGGATTTTAGAAAAACCGTGTAGGTTATTGTCAAGATGAAGGGGGTGGTTGGGATTTTGGTGACAATATCCCAAACAAGACAGAGGGGATGTCGGGTAGGGGCGAATCTGAAAAGGGGTGGGGGGAATACCATGTCTCACCCGAGGACGTTCCTCCCACAGTCCCCAAGGACCCCTTTCCCAGGTGATCCTTCCTCGCTTGTACACCCCAAGGGTTAGGATCCAAGAGCAATGGCCCTCCCCTAACCATCTGAGTCGAGGATCCCCGTGAATAACATGGGAGAAACACCTCAGGTTTCTCCCACAACCCACCACATCACACACAGATCTTAACAGCAAGCACTTCACTATCTTAGCTCTTTTACCAGCTTCTACTGTGACCATTCTTTTGTATTGCACAGACAATGGCTTTTTATCCAACGCAGAGTTGACAGTTGCATGTCATTTTATTTATTTAGACATTTGTAGAGCGCACCTAGCACCAAGGCATCTGGGTGCTGGGTTTTTGAAAGTCCAGCAAAGAAGTACATACATACACACGTAGAAAAGTATAGGTTAACAGTTCTCTTCAGGGTAATGCATACGGTTAAACGTTGCTTGGAAGGTGTGGATATTTCAGGTGGAATTGTGAGAGGATTACTTTAGCCGCTCGTGTGTAAAAAGCAAAGTTTTCAAGCTTTTACGGAAGGACCCGAAGGAAGATCCAGATGTTAATGAAGATGGTAGAGCGTTCCAGTGTTTGGCAGCTGCCACTGGGAAGCTGCTGCCTTATGCCAATACCAGCTATCTTCACTATCAAAGAAGGTCGACATTGCAGAGCTGCACAGAGCAGGCATCGGCTGGCCCACCAGAGTCTGGATGAATTACCCCTTAGATGTGAATTGCCTCCAGGTTGTAACTAGCAGGCGCTGGGTATGGGTTAGGGGTGGGAGGAGAACCCCGAAATAATGCCGCAGCATGCCGAGTTGTGTTTGGGAGAGGTGCTCCATGCGGGACCCTCCATACCAGTGTTATGCATTGGAGGCCTGCATGGTGGCATGGGATGTATAGTTGTAACTGTGCTTGAAACTGGGCGTTTTACAGGAGCGTCAATGCACAGGGTTATGTGCTGCATAACTGCTGCGTGTGCTGTTGGGAGTCAGACCACATAGGGCAAGAGTCTGAAACCTGTGGCTCTCCAGATGTTTTGTAATACAACTTCCATGATTACTTACTATAGAATATGTTGGCTCAGGCTGATGGGAGTTGTAGTCCAAAACATCTGCACAGCCAAAGGCTGCAGAACCCCAACAAAGGGGCTGAAGGTTCTGCAGGAGTAACTAGGCAGCTCATGCAGGTCTTATCTTACTGCAGTGTGTACACACACACACAAACACACCTTTAAAAATGACACACAAACCTAAATTGTTGGGGGAGGAGGAGATGTTAAGCAGTTTAGCATAGGCCTTCTACTCTTAGAATGATAAAAGGCAGCATCGACACTCCAATACTAGGCATAATGAGAACATGCCCTACCTCAGCAACAGCTTTCAACAAGGTTCATGCTGGGCGTCCAGTTTTTAAACACTTTACAGAAAGTTTGCAATTTTACTCAGTTGTCCCATACAAAACAATTGATGTTGTGGTAGAACTATAGACGGTACAATATTTTCGTAGTTCAACAAAGAAACAATTCCCAAAGAGGGAGGCTCCCTCTCCTAGTCACCCAGGGGGACCGGAGACCGGATGCCCTAGGCTCAGGTTGTGACACTGAAATCAGGCCCAGGTAGCAGCAGGGTGGGATTTTACAACTGTTGGAATGTACAAGGCATGACAGGGCATCCAAACGGGCATGGACAAGGCCCCACGACCCTCTCTTCCACCCCACATGATCAAGTAAATCATCATCATACAAGTCAGGTCAGTTCAGGGCAACTACTCTTGCCGTCGGGCCAGGGGTGAAGTGTTCTTCGGACAATAGCTTTGACAGCGCTGTCCAGGGGATCCAGTTGGTCAAGAACGCAGGAAGTCTTTTCTGGACGTGGACGGTGCAGGAATGACTGCGAGAGGACTCCCAGGGTTCAAAACTGCTGGGAGCTTTTTAGCTCCTGCGTCTACCCTAGGAGAGCCTGGCTAGCTTGAAACTAACAGCTAAGTTTGCCGCCCCAGGCCAACTTGTTCCTTACATAGATATGTGACATTCAATTTGCATGTTTTAGACTGTAAATAAAGAAAAATTAGGACACATTTAAATATGTCCTATTGGACGAAAGGTTAATGTGAATTTCATGTTGAAGTTAGACTTGCAGTGCACCAAGTATGTGCTCCTGGTTACCCAGCGGTAGCTCCCGTCTACTGGGTGATGCCCGACACCCACAGGCTGGTTTTAGCGCCAGCTCATCGAATCTTCATTTCAAATCCTGGACTTACACTATGTTGGTAGCCCCTGGACACCTGGTCTGCAATTAGGACCTTTGGCTCGATCGTGGGTCCACATTTCAGCAGAGGGAAGCCACTCTATAATGAGGATAAACTGCATGGCTCCGGGCTGCCATCTATCCCTGTGACAGGAGAAGCCCCACTTTGGAGGATGTGCTCAAGGCACCACACCACGACTCCTCCAAGAGCATGAAAGAGGTGATGAAGGACTCATAACGGTTTCGGTGCTTTCCAGTAGTTTGCCAACACATAATGTGTTGTTAGGAGGGTCACAGGGGACCCGCCTACCAGTGTGGGGACTATTAAAGGCGGACCACCGACTACCAGTGCAGACTCAATGGAACTGGAAGATAGCTCAGTGAGTTTAGCACTCACAGCAGACAGTGTCAGCCTTTAGTCTGCAAGTTTGAGCCGGAAATATGGCCCACTCAGACAATCTTTCCGAGGTTGATACATGGATTACGATTAAAGTGGGTAATGAACCCCTGCCGGATGATTTATCAAAGGACTCTAATGAGGGTTGGGTGATGTGGGCGAATTTGCAAAGTACAATGGCTCCCGCTGCAAACACATATCGCATTCAAATCCTGCAGCATCATCTACAAGGCCATCACCCTTAAGTCCCCAAACTATTTAGCTAAGAAGTTCAGCGTCTCCAGAGGCCTACACTCCACCAGAAGGAAAGACATGTGGAGACTTAAACTCCACCAGTGCAGGAAGAACCAGAAGACAGGCCTTCTCTGTCTGTGCTCCCAGACTCTGGAACCTCCTCCTCCCTGTTAAAACCTGACTCACCCCCTCGCTTTTACATTTCGGGAAGGACCTCTCAATAGCTGGGCCCACACCCGCACCACGCCCTGCTTAACCTCAGATTGGGTGATCTGTTTCCCCCCCCCCTCCCGGTTGTTTATAGATCCCTTGCTGCCAAATTGCTTGCACTCGGCCTCCCCCGCCGTTAGCCCCATTGTACTTCCCCTTGTGACATGTAAAGCTTGCTGTTGCTTCCCAAAATCTAGGTCAGCATTCAGTAAATACAATGATATAATAGCACCTATTGTTACTGTGCTCAGAAGCAGAAGGAATCCAGCATGACGCACTGCATGAAAATGTGTGACTTTATCATGGTGCGTCAAGTGTTCTTACTTGCACGGTCAGTCTCTCGTCTTCAAAGCATCCCTGGGAAGAGGGAGAAGGCAGCAGCCAAGAAAACAGTTTTTTCTGCATTAGTCATCCGCTCTTGAGATCACATATAACAGTTACTATTTCAAGAACATGTGTAGACGCCCATGTCGCTGCCTCCCACATTAACTCTCAATGCACATGGCATTGGAACAACTTCGAGGTCACCTATCACTGAACAGCGAGTTTGCATGCCTGTCTGAGGTACATGACCGCTGACAAACATAGCGTTCGGCAAAGCATGAAAACCCAGCAAGGCTTGTCCAGGAAAGGATCCCACATAAGTCATTGTTTAGAGGAATTTCCAGAATCTGCTCTGGTTAGGTAATACGAGAAGCCAGCTTAAAGATTCAACTAGATTACGCCGAAGTCCTTGAGTAAATTAGAAGGCCCACAAAGAGCCCACATGGCCAGGACAACCATTTTAGGCCTACCTCGGCATTGATCAAACAAAACAAAAAGAAATACTCAGTGGTGAAGCCAAATGTAAGGTACAGCTGCCACCAACCTACTCCCTAAAACAAATGTTGGGTGCCCCAAATCACCCTCTGGGGAAATGTGCGTGCCTGTCACCAGAAGTACTGGGCTTCGGGAGGGAGTTGGAGGGGGGGGGGGGGGTCCCGATAACATGCATATCTTAGGTAAGGCAGGAGGATTTCAGGAGAGCTCAGCCCGTCTACCAAAAATAAGCTTGTGACCCAAAAAATAGAGGGGAAAGGCAAAAAGGGGCCCTGTAACCACAAAATAGGAATTCATTTTAAACAGACGGCCAAGTTAGTGAGGACGGTTATAGGCCCTCAGTCCAACCCATCTCACAAGGTAACCTAGGCAGAGAGGTTGGGCAGATCTCGGGAGGCCAGGGCGTGTTGTGCAAGTACAGTTAACACAAACGTAATGAAGCAGCACAGGAGGTATAAAGATGACAATGCATTACTTACCGTAAAAGCATTTCTGATGGTTGTATCTGCTTAGATTCACATGCTGTGCATAGGTCCGACATCCAGTGGTCACTGCGGAGTATTGCATTTTGTTTTTCGTGGTAGAAAAGGGGACGTCGACAAGGCGTGTCTGTAACACTATCCCTATAGTGACGTGCGTTGTACCCACAATCCCTCACGCGTCGAGGTCCCTCTGTTTGTATTTTTTGTGCCCCGAGGGAGCCTTCTAGACGTGAGTGAGTACAGAAAAGAGAGATATAAAAAAGATGTCTATGTTCCTTCGAGCGGGGAGGAAGGGTGGGCGCATGTGAATCTAAGCAGATACAACCATCAGAAATGCTTTTACGGTAAGTAATGCATTGTCTTCTGATGTTTGTTAATCTGCTTAGAATCACATACTGTGCACAGACTAGCGAGCAGTACCCGGAGTTGGCGGTGGGTTATGAGAAGGAACAGTAGAGAAAAGATGTCTTAATACTGCTTGTCCCACCTGGGAGTAAAATCTAGAGTGTGCATCTAGACAGTAGTGTTTTGTAAAGGTGTGCACAGAACTCCAGGTAGCCGCTTTGCAGATGCACTCAAGGGGAACATTTGCAATGAACGCTATGGAAGCCCCAGTGCCTCGAGTGGAATGTGCTCTTGGCTTGAAGGGTAGTTCTCTCTTAGCAAGAGTGTAACAGAGAGTGATGCATTGAACAATCCATCTAGATATAGTGGACTTTGAAACTGCATCTCCTTCTCTTCCTGCTGCCACCGAGACAAAGAACTGATTAGTCTTTCTCAGTGGTCTGGTTCTTTCCATGTAGAACATGACAGCTCTGCGTACATCTAGTGTATGCAGACTTTTTTCTCCCAAGCTGGAAGGGTTTTGAAAGAACGTTGGTAGTTCTATTGACTGGTTTACATGGAATTTCGAGATGAATTTTGGTGCAAACCTTGGGTGTGTGCGTAGAACCACCTTATCCTTGTGAACTGTTACAAAGGGGTCTAGAACAGAAAGAGCCTGTAGTTCACTTACTCTCCTAATGGAGGTGATAGCTATTAGGAAAGCAGTCTTAAGAGTGAGGTCTTTAAGAGTTGCCTTGTGCATGGGTTCAAAAGCAGGGCCCATGAGTCTAGAAAGTACCACATTTAAGTCCCATCCGGGAGCTGGCTTAGCTATCGGAGGGTGTATTCTCTTTACCCCTTCCATGAAGGCCTTGATAACTGGTATCTTCCACCACGACACTTTAAGTTGGGAAGTGGTGTATGCAGAAAGTGCCGCTAGGTGGACTTTAATGGAATTGAACACTAGACCTGAATCCAGTAAATGGGTCAAGTACAGAACAATGTTAGTGGGAGAGCAGTCAACCGGGTTGATGCTCTTACCTCTACACCAGATGACAAATCTTTTCCACTTGCTAGAATAGCAGTGGCGAGTATTAGGTTTTCTGGCTTCCCTGAGGTTGTCCATACATCTCTGCGGGAGTTGTAGATGTCCAAATTATATGATCTCAGGAGCCAGGCTGCTAAGTTCATGGTCTGAGGGCATGGATGCAGTGTCCTGCCCTTGTCCTGTGACAGCATGTTGTATGGGCAGGGAAGTTTCACTGGGGGAGTTGGGGACATCTCCATCAAGTGAGCGAACCATGGCTGCCAGGCCCACATTGGGGCCACTAGTATCACGGTAACCTGCTCCTGGTGCATCTTGTGCACCACTTTGTTGAGAAGGGGAGTCGGGGGAAAGGCGTAAACAAATTTCCCTGACCATTGAATCGACAGACCGTTCCCCTTGGACTGGTTCTGGGGGTACCTGGAGGCGTAACTTTGGCATTGTGAGTTCTCCAGAGTTGCGAAAAGGTCTATTTCCGGGAATCCCCATTGCGTGAAGACGTCTAAGACGATGTCTTAGTGCAATTGCCATTCGTACTCTTCGGGCAGGGGGGAAGTCTCTGCTGAGTTCGTCTGCTAGCAGATTGAGTTCCCCTGGTACGTGTTGTGACAGTAGGAACATGTTGTGTTTGAGAGCCCACTTCCATATATTCTGGGACAGCTTGGACAGTCCTGGAGAGTGTGTGCCCCGCTGCTTGTTGATGTAGTACATGGCTGTGGTGCTGTCTGTAAGGACCATCACTGTCTTCCCTTGTAGGTGTTCCTGGAAGGCTTTTAGTGCTTTGAACACCGCCAGTAGCTCCAGTAGGTTTATGTGCTTGGATGCTACGTTCGGAGTCCACACTCCGTGAGCAGTCCGATGGGATAGGTGAGCCCCCCATCCTGTGAGGGATTCGTCCGTGGTTAGAGTGGCCTCCACCGCGGGTGTGGCAAAGGGTTTCCCTATTATCAGGTTTTCCTTTGTCCACCACTGTAGCGAGAGAACCAAGGCTTGCGAGACCACCACTAGATCGTCCCATTGTCCGGTGGCCTGACACCACTGGCTGTTGAGCCACTCTTGCATTGGGCGCAGGCGCGCGTGAGGTACCAAATAAATACACAACGCCATCATTCCTAGCAATCGCATCGCTTTGCGCACCGTTACCTCTTGACCTGCCACATATTGGGGGATCTGAAACAGCATGTTTTGGACCCTCTTGTTGGAGGGGAAGACTAGGCCGTCCTTTGTTCGAATTAGAGCCCCTAGGAATTGTTTGACTTGGCTGGGGTCTAAGCTGGACTTCTTCTCGTTGATGGAGAAGCCCAGTTGGAACAAACGGTCTACAGTCTTTTGGGTGTTTGAGAAGCATGTCTCGTAAGAATCCCCTGTTATGAGCCAGTCGTCGAGGTAAGGGTATACTGGGATGGATAACCTGCGCAGGTGGGCCGCTGCCACTGCCAGTACTTTCGTGAATACCCTTGGTGCAGATGCTATGCCGAAGGGTAGCACTCTGAACTGGTAGTGTTTGCCCTCAATCATGAACCTGAGGTATTTTCTGTGCGCTGGCAACATTAAAATATGAAAGTATGCATCTTTCATGTCCAGTGTTGTCATGTAATCTCCCTGTGATAGCAGTGGGATTACTTCCTGTAAGGTCACCATACGAAACTTTTGGGGTTTGACAAACTTGTTCGCTGGGCACAGATCTAATAGAGGGCGCATGGTTAGATCCTTTTTGGGTACAAGGAAGTACACTGAATAAATACCTTCCATTACCTGAGATAGAGGCACGACCTCTATGGCTCCTTTTTCCAGCAGTTGGTCCACTTCTTGGAGAAGGATGGCGAGGTGTTCTGGTGTCATGCGGCGTCCCCTCGGGGGTCTGTATGTTGGGGAACTGTTGAACTCTATACAGTAGCCACGGGCTACGGTGGAAAGTACCCAGCGGTCTGATGTTATTCCCTCCCATGCTGGAAGAAAGGATGTTAACCGGCCCCCGACCGGCGTTGCATGGGAGGGGACGCGAATCTTCGCGTCACTTGGTGGTGTTGTTGGCTTGGGAGCCTCTGGGGGTGGAACCCCGGCCTCTTCCCTTGCCACGACGTTGACCCCTCTGATTGTACTGGCCGCTATTACTCTGGTAGTTGCTGGAAGAGTACTGTTGTTGGTTTTGTTGCTGGCGTTGTCCACGAAAAAAGCGCTTATTACCAAATCCCCGCCTGTTAGGGGGTTTTGAAATTTGGTCTAAGGTCTTTATTGTATCAAATTCTTTCTTCTCGTTCTCCAGCGCGTCATCCACTGCTCTCCCAAAGAGGTTGGACTCCTCTATGGGTTTATTAATAAGGGACGCTTGTGTTTCCGCCTTAAATCCGGAATTGCGAAGCCAGACGTGACGCTTCAGTAAAATTCCTTGTACCAAAGTGCGGCCAGCCGTCTCTGCTGCATCGAGGGTATTCTTGACGATGCTTTGATTGATTAGAGAGCCCTCGTTAACTGTAGCCAGTAAACGAGTCTTTAGGGGTTAGGGAGCTTCTTCGATGTCCTGTTTGAGCTTAGCCCATTGGGCATCGGCATAGCTTGCCAATAGGGTATTATTATTGGCGATTCTGGTAGAGAATGCTGCAGAGGTGGTGATTCTCTTGGCTAGGGCATACAGCTTCTTCCCCTCTTTAACTGGGGGTGCCTCGCTAGTAGATAGTGGGACTCCTGCTCTTTTCCTGGCGTTGGTCACAACCAGGGAGTCCGGGATTGAGTGACCCTTAATATATAATGGGTCTGATTGAGAGGGAGAAAACAGTTTCTCAATCCTCGGATTGACCCCTCTCACCAATGCAGGAGTGGAAAGAGAAGGTGTAATACGTCTCTTAACTGAGGCGAGGATGGGTATAATTTGGCTAGTGGGGGGGTTTTCTTTGATAATCCTCTCCACAAAATCGGTGTCTGGGGTGACCTCCCCAGTTTCGATCTCGAAATGTGCTGCTGCCTTCTTCAGCAGTGCATTGAAGGTGGGTTGATCATCGACAGGCGAAGGGTTCCTGACTGGTGTAGTTTCAGTAGACCTGATGACTATACTGCTACTGCCTGTGTCAGTCGACCTAGCCGGTGACTGCCAGGGATTTGGGTCGCCCTCGACTGTGTCTTCCTGGAATCCTTCCTCACATAGGTTAGTTTCCTCGTGAAAACCTTCCTCTTCTTGTTGGTCCTCAACATAGGTGAACTAATCTTCCTCTTGGAAGAAGGTGTCTTCCTCAGTGGGATTGTAAGAGTTTATGTCCTCCTGTATGGGGTTATAAAACTTCTGGTATTTAGCCCTTGGACTCTCCAGGGGTGCCTCCCTTGGTCTCTTGGGTGCCCTGTCTTCTGGGATGGACATGAACCTATCTAGTTTGTCCATACAGGTCTGGAACCTTTCAAAGGTCCACTGAGGTCGGCCAGGACGGTCTGGGAAAGAAAAGGGGGTTTCTTCCTCCTGTAATTGTCTGGTTGTGTCCCATAACGTCGAAGAAAGAGAGCCTTCGCCTTCTGAGTACCCTTCTTGCTGGCTAGGGCCTTCTGTCGGCGTCGGGAACTGGCCTGATCTGTTTTCTGGCGCCTTCGGCGTATCTTTGGCCTTGTGCGCGGTTTTCGGCGTTTCACTCGCCATACGTCTTTGGCCGTCCTTAGATGCTATGCGCGCGAGGCTTTCGGCGAGCATTCTCTCTTCCGAGGGATCGTTCGCCGTCGCGCTATGAAACGTCGAGCCTTTGCTCGTCGAGTCTTTGCTCGTCGAGTCCTTGGTCGTCGAGTCCTTGGTCGTCGAGTCCTTGGTCGTCGAGTCCTTGGTCGTCGAGTCCTTGGTCGTCGAGTCCTTGTTGGCAACGTGAGCGCTCTTGCAATGCGCGTCGCCAGAAATTTTGGTGTTAGCGCCCTTATTTTTTGAGTGCCCAGTCGCCTGTCGCGGGAGCGGGGAGGGCTGACGACCCTTACGGTCGGCGGAAGACATCGATGTGCCCGGCATCCCCGTCGGCGCTATGGCTGCCTTCGTCTTCGACGAAAGTGTGCCTGGGGGGGTATGTCCTTTGGTGTTTTTCTGTGTGGGTCCGTGTCGCCGGGGTGTTCATCCCCATAAGCTGGGCGTGAGCCGGGCTTGCCGGGGACGGACGACGAGGAGCGTGAACGCTCCTTTGAGAGGTCTACAGCCTCCGTTACGGGGGCTGTGTAGTCACTGTCCTCGTCACACTCTGCGGCAGCGGGCGTGGAGTCAGGCGTAGACATGGCGTAGGCCGCCCACCTTTTGACCCTGCGGTCTTTTAGAGTTTTGGGCTTTAGTAATTTACAGGCCGCACAGCTGTCCTCCTGGTGATCGAGGGGTAAGCAACGGTTGCACCGTTTGTGCTTATCCTTCCAGGTATATTTACCCTTGCAAAGCGGGCAAAACCTAAATGCCGTCCTCTCCATAGCTGAGGGTAATAAGTGTGACTACGACCTCGAAAGAGGGAGGGGAAAGGGAAAGGCATTCTTAAAGAAAAGAAAGAAAGACCACAAAACCCCACTCTCCCTACTGTGTATGGCCGGCGAGGCCAGGCCACGTGTTCGGCAGCGCCGAAGGATCCCCTCCGCTCGTCCTTCCGTCGAAGATCTTGCTCGGCGGAGAAACGGCTCTGCGTCGAGGGAGGGATCTACGTTATTGATATTAATAACAAACGACCAAAGGCCGAAGAAACTATTTTGCAATGTCTCTCGAGGAGCTCCGCATAAAGGCGACCAGTAGCTGGGCGGAAAAAAACAATCTGAGGGACCTCGACGCGTGAGGGATTGTGGGTACAACGCACGTCACTATAGGGATAGTGTTACAGACACGCCTTGTCGACGTCCCCTTTTCGACTACGAAAAACAAAATGCAATACTCCGCAGTGACCACTGGATGTCGGACCTATGCACAGCATGTGATTCTAAGCAGATTAACAAACATCAGAAATAATGTTAGGTCTTTAAATTCACACAACACACATTCAGTTAACAATCTCTAAGAGACTACACGACTCTTTCCCTATAACACTGTCAAAGTAATAATTGTAATCAGCAAAGTGAAGAAAGTCTAATTAAAAGAACCACAATGCCGCCTACTTTATAATTAACATAGGAATGGAAATAATGATTTCATTAGCAGGAGCTAAAAGCAGCTCCTGAGTATCTGGCATCATCCGGTGAGCAGGAACTAAAAGCAGCTCCTGAGTATCCGGCATCATCCGGTGAGCAGGAACTAAAAGCAGCTCCTGAGTATCCGGCATCATCCGGTGAGCAGGAACTAAAAGCAGCTCCTGAGTATCCGGCATCATCCGGTGAGCAGGAACTAAAAGCAGCTCCTGAGTATCCGCATCATCCGGTGAGCAGGAACTAAAAGCAGCTCCTGGGTATCCAGCATCATCCGGTGACCAGGAACTAAAAGCAGTTCCTGGGTATCCGGCATCATCCGGTGAGCAGGAACTAAAAGCAGGTCCTGAGTATCCGGCATCATCCGGTGAGCAGAACTAAAAGCAGCTCCTGGGTATCCAGCATCATCTGGTGAGCAGGAACAAAAAGCAGCTCCTGGGTATCCAGCATCATCTGGTGAGCAGGAACAAAAGCAGCTCCTGAGTATCCGGCATCATCCGGTGGGCAGAACTAAAAGCAGCTCCTGGGTATCCAGCATCATCCGGTGAGCAGGAACTAAAAGCACCTCCTGGGTATCCAGCATCATCCGGTGAGCAGGAACTAAAAGCCGCTCCTAGGTATCCGGCATCATCCGTTAAGCAGGAGCTAAAACCAGCTCATGGGTTTCCAGCATCATCCACTAAGCAGGAGCTGGCTCTGGGAAACCAGAAGAGGTTATACAGACTGACACCAAATTAACTTCCATCGGAGATGCCAGCTATACCTGTTTGTACATTGTACATGACCCATTCTGCTTCAAATGTCTTAGTGGTTTCCTAATGGTTGCCTAAATGTACCATTTCACTGTACCATTTGTCCCAAGCAAGTCACCTGTAACAGCGCCATGATGCCAGAGGGCCGTTTGCGCGCTTTATAAATTTAAATAAATAAAATATATTTATGCGCATTCCCAAAAACAGAGTTGTCACATAGGCATATTTGTATGGCACCAGTTGGCCTGGAGAACCGAAGGCAGCTCATGGTAGCTGTTGCTGTCAAGTCAACCAGTCTCCCGTAGCTAAATAGCTCCCAGCAATTTCGAACCCGGTTAGCGTATGTAGCCCTTTCTTAGCAGGTAAGTACACTATAGAATTTCTCAAGAGAGTCAATGTTCATTTAAGTGCCTGGTTAGAGGTGAGGGTAGAATTTCCTGTACAGGTGTTGCCAAAGCCCACAGTTAGTAAAACGTGCGATTAATAAAGCCCTACTTGAAGAAAACAGGTAACCACTCAAAGTTAGGGATACACACCCAAGTCCCCCACACCAGGTGTTACGGGAAGTGGGAGGGGGATTCTCTTGGCTTAAACTACACTGATCAAAGCCAGGCTAGGGAGTAGAATTTGTGCCCATGCAAGCAATCCCTATTGGGCAAAGGGGGCAGACGTAGTGGTGGGCCCACACATCAAAATGTCAGATTTTCTAGATGATCACCCCTCAGTCGTTGGTTCCAATCAATGGGGGCCTATGGGCCACTGGTGCAGTGGCTGAAGATGGTGTCAAAATTGGGTCTGGCTCAGCGTTGTTCTGATATTCTGTTCTGGGACGGCTCGGTTAGGTAAGATATTCATATTAGTGATACATCTTCCTGCCCTGTGTCAACACCAGAACTTTTTTGCTTGGACTTGGTGATTATTTGTCCTTGTCCCTAGGTGAGCATGATTCCCCTCTCACCTAGTCTTTTAACCTATGGGTGACTTTTTTTGTCTCTCCAAAGTGTGCAATTAGAGGACATGCATTACTCACCGTAATAACATTTCTGATGGTTGTAGCTGCTTAGATTTCACATGCTGTGCATATAGTCTGAAATCTAGTGGAAATCGAAGAGTATTGCATCTATCTTTAGAAGATTGACAGGGTCGTCAACATGGGCGTGACTAACACTATACCTAACGTAACATGTAACATACAAAAAAAAAATCCATCACGGGTCGAGGTCCCACCAGTTGTTTTTTCTTGCCATGAGGGGCCTTATAGAGTGCATAAGCGAGTACAGAAGAGAGACCGTGTAGGAAGCCTATGTTCCTTCAACTCCACGAGGGGAGGAATGCGATGCTGGAAATGCATCGGAGGGACAGGGCCTCCGTATCCTTGTCCTGTACTGCTTTTTATCGTGTGTTCTGTCGTGTTTTCCATGTGGGACTCCTGGCGGTGCAGCTCTCTTTCTTTTGGTTTGGTGAACGGACCCGTGGGATACCCTTATGGCACCCATGGGTGAGGAGGTACAACCCTGTGCCCCTAGTGTATGTTTTTGGGCACCTGTGGGTGGCCCACAGAGCAGGTTATGGGCTGGTGGCAGCTCCATGCTGAATTTGACAGGTGCGCGGAGTATCCTCCATTTTGGGATACCCCGGCCCTGCCATTGGGATCAGTTTATTCCTGATGGAAAACAAGATGGCCCCGGTGGCCTCTTGCTTTCTATTACCCATTACCTTGTTTTCCCAAAGTCCTGGGAAGCCCCGACTCTGTCCCTTCCCCCTGACTGGCTGTTGGATGGAAGTGCCATATATGGTGTTGTTGTGAAGGCCCAGTCAGACTAGCTGGAGCCTTCCCGGTGATGTATGTTGTGGGTAACTCCTGTGGGTGGGACCTGGGTGAATAGAGTGCGTGACGAATATGCATTCTGTGTTGTGGGTGTCTAGTATCTAGTGGCTGACACAATGACTGAGACAACTCTGCCCGAAACCGGTATGAATGCAGCTTGGAGTGTTGAATGGCTCGGTACTTGTCCCAATACACATAACTTGTTGCGAGTGTCTGGAGAGAAGTGAATGGCCTGAATACCTCGTGTGCCCGATTGGCTGCCTGCCTGCATGACTGCCCGTAGTCGTGATTGGATGCTGGAGTGTGACCCAGCGGAATGAATGGGAGATCAACAGTATATCTGGGGACCTCTCACTGCTAGGAATCGTGTACAGAAGCTGAAGTCCACTACGACGAGTAACTGGATTAACTGACGCTTGACCTTGAAGCCCTGCTAGACGAGAAGAATTGCTGTTGCTCTCCTTCACAATCTGAAAGCTGCTGTGCCTCCAAGGACTGACACAGAGAGGACCTGGTAAGGCACCCTCTTCCCGAGCTACGAGGGACCATCGTGCACCTCAGATCTTTGCCAACGCTCCCTGGTAGACAGACCTACGACAGGCTGCCGACCCGATACGGGGACTGCTGCGGAACTCCAAGGAGAAGCACTGTGCTCCCGTTTGCCTAAGAACTTCCATTGATCATCGGACGCTCTCGTCTGCATCGTCACCCGCTTGTCTCCCACTGGAGAAGGCCCGACCGGCGACGCGCCGAGGAGTATCCACCGGTGGGTTTCCCGCCACCTACAGACCGCATAGACGCCGACGACTCGACGCCCTTGCTGGGCCACAGTTCATCATCATCTCTTTGCGGTCCAGAACTATTGTCATCGAGGTGCCCCGCACGCCTCTTCCTTGCAGGACGCCAACGCTCTGTCGTCGACGAGCACCGCTAGGAACGAAGCGGCCACTTCCCTGCCATAGTTCACCCTGTTCACCGTCATTTGCTGGAGTAGCAATGTCTGGTGGGAGGTTTCCGTGCCTCCGAGTATGTCCATGCATCTCTGGGGGAGCTGAAGGTGCCCGAACTCTATGACCTCAGGAGCCAGGCTGCTAAATTGAGAGTTTGAGGGCATGTTGTACACCCACTTCCTTGGAGGGGAGACTGACATTGCCATGAGATGGGAGAACCAAGGTGGGCGAGCCCAAACAGAGGCCACCAGGACTATCGTGACTGGTTCTTGGTGCATCTTGTGCACTATTCTGTTGAGCAGGTGAATCAGGAGGTGGGGGGTAAGCGTAGACAAATCTCCCAGACCATGTTATCCAAAGACCGTTCCCCATGGAGCGGTTCTGTGGACACCTCAAGGTGTAATCTGTGCATTGGGCATTCTCCAGAGTGGCGAATAAGTCCATCTCTGGGATGCCCCATTCTGTGAAGACGCTGAGTAAAATGTCCTCCTGTAGCCAACTTCTGAGTACGTCTGCCAGATGATCGAGTTCCCCTGGAACATGTGAAAGAAGGAACTTCTTGTATTTGAGTGCCCACTTCCAAATGTTCTGGGACAGTTTGGACAGTCCTAGAGAGCGAGTACCCCCCCTGTCTGTTTAAGTAATACATGGCTGTAGTACTGTCCGTGAGGACTAGAACTTTTTCCCCCCTGGAGGTGTGTTTAGAAAACCTACAGGGCCTTGAACACGGCTAGTAGTTCCAACATGTTATTGGATTCTACTGCTGTAGACCACACGCTGTGCGTCGTCTGTTGGAGGCGAACTCCCCACCCCATCAGAGAGGAGTCTGTGGTGAAAGTGGCTTCTACTGCGGGGGGTGGTGAAGGGTTTCCTCTGCAGAATGTTTTCCCGTGACCACCATTGCAGAGACTGAACGAGGGCTGCCAAGACAACCACTAGATCGTCCCACTGGCCGCTGGCCAGACACCATTGGCTCGAGAACCACTCTTGCATGGGACGCATACGCAGAAGAGCGCGAGGAACTAGGAAGATGCAGGAAGCCATCATCTCCATCAGTTGCATGGCTTTGTGTGCGGTCACTTGGTGACTGGCTACATAGTGAGAGTTCTGGAACAACATGTTTTGGACCCTCTCGGAGGGGTGGAAGACGAGCCAGTCTTCTGTCCAAATTAGAGCCCCCAGAAACTGTTTGACTTGGCTGGGGGTTAGACTGGATTTTTTATCGTTGATAGAGAATCCTAGGTTGAAAAGGAGACCTACTGTCCTGTGGGTATTTGTCTGAGATGTTCCATACAAATCCAGTTAAGAGCCAGTCGTCGAGGTAGGGACAGACTAGGATGGAGCTACTAGTACCTTAGTGAACACCCTTGGGGCTGAGGCAATGCCAGAGGGGAGAACATTGAACCCATAGTGGGTGTCCTCTAGCATGACCCTGAGGTACTTTCTGTGCGCTGGCAACATTGAAATATGAAAGTATGCAGAGGGGGTCTGAGGGCGATGGGCGAAATCATTTCTCCACCCGGGGGTTTAACTGCCCGTGTGAGACGCGGGCGTTATGGTGAATTCTCATTTCTGTACCTTCAACCTTAGAGACCCACAGCTCTATTGCTGGACTCTAGGACTTTTTGATTTGAACCCTGGAGTGAGTGACCTTTTTCTCACTCATGTGTTTTGACCCGATTTGGATCATGCATTTACTCTATTTTTGGAGTCTGACAAACTCGCATTTACTGTTGTTTCTGAAATGTGGTAAACTAGGGTTTTTTCTCCCCTCGCAGGATTCTCAAATTTAGGTGGCCTCTCCACTGTGTACCTAATACGCATTTACTGTTGTTTCTGAAATGTGGTAAACTAGGGTTTTTTCTCCCCTCGCAGGATTCTCAAATTTAGTTGGCCTCTCCAGTGTGTACCTAATACGCATTTACTGTTTCTGAAATGTGGTAAACTTGGGCTTGCCGCTCACTTCCTGTCTGCGTGCTCTCGTATCGTCTGTCTCCCCACCCCCACTCCCTCCTACTCCATGGTGCTCACTATCTCGCCTATCTTCTCCAACTGCTTCTCTATTGACTATCCTGCTCTCCTCACTAAATCCGGTAGGAAAATGTTTAAAAAGGACATCCTGGTCTCCAACCCAGGCCTCCCTATCGCCGACACCTACACTACTGCCTGCTCCAAGGAAACTCTCACTGACATCCTCTTTTTCGTGCCTTCGCCTGACCTATGAACCCTTCATATGGTCTCTGTGCTCTCTCCTTTCTCCTCTTCTCCCATTAATGGTGGCACCCGTTGGGATGTCCTCTTGGCCCCCTTCCGCTCCTCTAAGGCCATCATTAATGTCTACGCTAATGGGACCGTCTTGGTCCAAGGCCCTCAGGCCAACCTTCACCTCTTTGATAGACGCTTCCCACGCCTCATCAACTTCCTTTCCTCTCCTGCTGTCCCCTCTCCTCTGTCCTCGGCTACCTTGCCTCTACCCTCCCTCCCTGCCCCTTCTCATGCTCATTCTTCACCTCCCTCTTCTACACCTCCGCAGGGCGTACCTCTGATCTGTACCCCTCCCCGGACGTCCTTCAAGGATGGCAACCTTCTCCACATTGCCACTCTTAACTCTCGCTCTGCCATCAAGCATTCCTCTGATATCTATCGCCTTCTTGAGGAACTAGACCTTGACGTCCTCGGTCTCACTAAGACATGGTTCACGGCCAGCTCTGTCACCAGCTTTGACACACTCCTACCTGATGGTTACAAGATCCTCTCCGTGCCCAGGCCCAACCGTGCAGGGGGGGCGTTGCCCTTATCTTCCCTGAGTAGATTCCTGCCACTGTCACTCCTACACAGACCTATTCCTCTTTTGAATGCCTCGTCTGCAGGCTCTCTCTCTCCCCCCTAGCCATTCCCTTACCGTGGCTACTATCTATCGGCCACCTGGTCAAATTTCCTCCTTCCTCTCTGAGTGGGCTGATCTCTCCTCCTCACTCCTGTCCTCAACCACTCAACTCCTCTTTCTTGGCGATTTCAACATCCACCTGGATGCCTCCTGTCCCACGACTGGACTCTTTCGTGACCTATGCAACTCTCTCTCACTCTCTATTCTCCCGTCTGGGCCTACTCATTCTGCAGGGCACACTCTTGATCTCTTCTGACCTTCCCCTCTCCGTCCCTCTCTCCACTCCTCTCTCCTGGAGTGATCACTTTCTCCTATCCTCCCACCTCACCCTCCCTACCCCACAGGCAAAGCCACCCTCATCACTGCCACCCACCTTCTCGGTCATCCGACCCATGAAGCGCGTGTCAGTTGAGGCTTTTGCTGCAACCTTCTCGCCCCCACCCTCCCCCTTCGGCTGATTCCCACCCTGACACAGCCCTCTCCATGCTCCACTCTGCTATATCTGACACTCTTGATATCCTTGCCCCCGTCATGAGAATCCGCCTGAAGCCCAAAGCCAAATGTAACTCCTGGTATGACTCGGATCTCGTCACCCCAAAACGCAAGTGCAGGGTGGCAGAGAGGAAATGGCGTGCTTCATGTTCATCCTCTGACAAACTGGCCTGCCGCCTGCTCCAAAGGCAATACCGTCTCTCCGTTCTCACTAAGAAGAGAGCCCTTATCCAAGCCCGCATCTCTGCGGCATCTTACAACTCGGCCGAACTCTTTAAAATCTGCAAGGAGTTTGCCAACACTGCTGCAGTCTCTACCTCTCCTGTCCCCTCCCAGGCCCTCTGCTCTGCACTGGCCTCTCGCTTCATCTCTAAAACTCAGGACATCCTGTCCTCACTCTCCTCCTATCACCTCTCTTCCTCTCTTCCCGGCTCTTCCCCTGGCCCTTCTGCAGCCACCCCTCCTCCCTCCTTCTCTGCCTTTCCCCTTTTTTTCTGCTGACGAGGTTTCCAGACAAGTCCGATCTATGAAAGTCTCGTCTAAACAGGTTCACCCCTGTTCCTCCAAAACTATCAAGGACCACATTGACTCCCTGGCTCCTGCCCTAGCTGACTTTTGCAAACACTCCTTCGCCTCTGGAGTCTTCCCTTCCCCCCTCAAGCACTCCCTTGTGCACCCTCTTCTTAAGAAACCCTCTTCCGACCCCTCCTGCCCGGCTAACTATCGCCCAATCTCCATCACTCCCTTCCTGGGCAAGGTCCTGGAGATACTGGCCATCTCCCAGCTTAACCTCCATGCTGAATCTGTTGGTAGTCTTCATGACCATCAATCTGGCTTCAGAGCTGCCAGAAGCACGGAAACTGCTCTCCTGAACATCCGTGAGGACCTGCTCTTGAACCTCGACTCCAACACTCCGTGTGTTCTCATTCTGCTCGATCTCTCTTCGGCTTTTGACACTGTCAACCATGCCATCCTGCTCAATCGTCTCTGTGATAACCTGGGTATCACTGGTCAGGCTCTGGCGTGGCTGACCTCTTTCCTTTCCAATCGACCCTCCCAGGTTCAACTGGGGTCCTTCCTCTCTGACATCTTTTTCTCCACCTGTGGTGTCCCCCAGGGATCTAATCTCTCTCCCTGGCTGTTCAACCAGTATCTGGCACTCCTTGCCCACCGCATCGCCGCTCTCTGCCCCAACTTTCAGTGCTATGCGGACGATACCCAGCTCATTTTCAGGCTACCCTCTACCTCCTCCTCTCCTTCCCTCATCTCTGACTGTCTGTCCGCTATCCAGCAATGGTGTGCCGCCAATGACCTCTGCCTTAATGCCAGTAAGACTGAGATTCTACTCATCGGCACACCCACTCACTCCTTCCCTGCAGCCCTCTGGCCAGCCTCTCTTGGCCCTCTTCCTGCTCCTACCTGCAAGGTAAAAAACCTCGGGGTCATCTTCGACTCCACACTCTCCTTCTCTCCTCATATATCTGACGTCTCTAAGAAGTCACACTACCAGCTGCACCCCCTCAGAGGTATTCTTCCCTTCCTCTCCTTCCCCCAGAAGCTCACTGTCTCCCGAGCCCTGGATCTCTCAAAGCTGGACTACTGTAACAGCCTCTAACTTAATCTGCCTGCCTCCACTCTCCGCCCTCTGCAACTCATCCAGAACAGAACTGCGAGACTTGTCCTTGGCCTCAAGCCCAGGGACCGTATCTCTCCAGGACTGAAATCTCTACACTGGCTCCCAGTGGCTGCGAGGATTAAGTTCAAAACCCTCTGCATTGTCCACAAGGCCTTCTGGGGCCTGGGGCCTAAATACCTTCAACTCTCTCTTCCTAAATATCTTCCTTCCCGAGCCCTTCGCTCATCCGTCTCCAACTCCCTCAGGGTCAGCCGCTTCTCGAAGCAACGAGCTGAGGGTAGATCTCTCTCCGCGCTCTGGAACAGCCTTCCCGCCTCCCTGAAACTTGAGGAGAACCATCTCCGGTTCCGGAAGCACCTCAAAACCTTCCTCTTTGCTTCTGCTTTCCCTCTCCCTCTCCCTCTCTCCTGCTAAATTCTTCACTGAAACTGCACTGAATCTGCAACTGGGCCACTCTCACCGACCTCGGTCCTGGGCCCAGCCACTCTCCACTTGCACTGCCTCCCTGGCAACCCCTGCACTGCGGGACTGTCTCTGTATCCCTACAGCCCCCCCTTCCCAGCACTTGTGTGCACTTACCTTGCACTTGCCACCAGCTGGCCCTATTTATTTATTTTTATTCTACTTACTTTGTACTGCACTTCCCCCCCTCCCCCTCCCCTTGCACTTTCTCCCTTCCTCCTACCCCTGCACGATCTGAATGACACCTGGCCTAGTAGGATCGTTGTCTGTCTTCCCCTTGTTCCCCCCTCCCTGCCTCGTCGCGCCTTGAAACACTTGTGTATAGGCGCGTTACAAATGCCATATCATATCATAACTCCATAGGCATCCTCCTTTTGTATGGTGACGCACAGCACCTTCAGTGCAGTGTCACTGAGAAATCCTTTAGATTTCTCCTAAGGTTTAAATACCTTTCCTTGTATGAACTACTGTTCCCAAGAATAGTAAGGTGAAATTGACTTTACTTACCTTTTTTCTTTGTGGGTCCAGCACACACCATCTTATGTGGAGTACTGGGGGGTTACCTAGTAGCCCCTTCTCCTACATTCTCATGTAACATTTCTTATGTTACCCTCACTACTTTAAATCAGCTGCAGTATAGCACCCATGGGTGACCATTTTTGTCAAAATGGCTTAGTCTATTTTTTTCACCATTTTATATTTGTGAGGTCTTTCTTGGGTTTTGCGCCGAAGCCGAGTTGAGCCCTTTGTTCGTTTTGCCCTTGGGGGGCTTCAGCCCTGAAGCCCGTCTCTGGCTCCAGTGAGTCTGGAAATGCAGGATGTGAGGGAGGTTCCTGAAATTCCCCTGTCCTTTGTCGCTAGAAATGCCCGAATGCAACCAGTCCTGATTGACTGGCTGGTTGTCCTTTCAGCCACCCTGCTGTGTGATTGACAGCCTAGGCTGTGCATGAATGGGAGAAACCTGCTTAAAAAGGCGAGGGTTTTGGGACCAGAGGTGAGTCGACCACTCAAAGACCTGGCAAAGAACCCGTGAATGAATATTGCTGCATAATCCTGGACCTTTGCCCGGTGAAGCCCTGCTGCTGTGCTAAACTCCTTTTCTGACCGACAAGAGAAGCTTTGGAAGGGACGACTTCTTCCCTGCCACGGGTCGAGAAATCCGTAGTCGAGTGCAACATCTGCAATCTGGTCAGAAGCTCCAGGAGTCTCCTAAGGACCCTCCAGAAGCAGGACGACCAGAGCTCGCGTCCCCTCACCAGAGTGCAGGACCCAACGAGTGAAGGAAGCCCAACCGGTATGCGAGATCCGAGATGGTGCGGTTTGCCGACCGCTGAAACTGCGAAGTGCCGCTAATCCGAAAAGAGCCCGTAGCTGCCGACGATCGCCAAATTGCTGCCGCAGGAGCCCTCCAGATGTCCTCCCTCTTGTCCCCACGACTGAGGCTCAGGAACCCAGGGTCTGCATCGCTGCAACAGGACAGAATCCAGCAGGACCACTCTTCTTCAAACCAGAGGTACTGTTTAGACTTGGGGTACTTACCTCAGTGTCGTCTTGAGCTGTGATCTTCTCAGTTGAGACTTGCAGTGACTTACCTTAGAGTTGATTCCAACTTAACAGCTTGCGACCCAACAAGTGATTTCTACAAAACTTAACTTTGTGCAAGACTTGTATTATCTAATAAGTGCCTCAGCTCCAGCTGTCCTGGCTCCCTGCAGACTCCTCTAGTCTACTGACTGATATTTCAGTCCCTCGTAGCTGGTGACCTGTTTTAGACTGTTCTTGCTGGGAAAGGCTCATCTAGACTTCATTGGAAGACTTATTTGTCCTAACATATAACGAGAGCATGTTTAACCTTTGTTTCCTTACTTGAACCTTTCCTTTCTGCAACCTCAGCATCTGTACAGTATAACTAGTGATCTATAAATGCAATTACGGTCCTTGTGAACGAAGTCCCCTCCGGGTGTAGTAAGTGTGTAAAAAGCACATCCACTAAGTTGTGCTGATTCTGGAAAAGTATGTTAAAGTATATTTGATCGTTACATATCTGGCGCTTTTTAAAGAACGCTTGTTTAATAATTTATATTAAATAAATAACTATTTATTAACTGAAACCTTGAGTGTAAGTGTTACTTGGTTACTAGGATTTGCGAATTTCATTGCGACAGCTCACGTTTACCAACTTGTGTAGTACAGACCTATAACAAAAGGTGGGTTACCTAATACCATGCAGAGAAGTGTTCTGTAGTCTCACACAGTGTTACTAGACCAATTCCTACCTAACAACACTTGGCAGGAGAGTGAACCAAGCGGATACAACACAACAGTGCGAGTCTGGGACACGCACCCATATAAGAATAAGCAAAGAGTGAACCAAGCGGATACAACACAACAGTGCGAGTCTGGGAGCTGCACCCATATGAGAATAAGCAAAGAGTGAACCAAGCGGATACAACACAACAGTGCGAGTCTGGGACACGCACCCATATGAGAATAAACAAAGAGTGAACCAAGCGGATACAACACAACAGTGCGAGTCTGGGAGCTGCACCCATATGAGAATAAGCAAAGAGTGAACCAAGCGGATACAACACAACAGTGCGAGTCTGGGACACGCACCCATATGAGAATAAGCAAAGAGTGAACCAAGCGGATACAACACAACAGTGCGAGTCTGGGACGCGCACCCTTATGAGAATAAGCAAAGAGTGAACCAAGCAGATACAACACAACAGTGCGAGTCTGGGACACGCACCCATATGAGAATAAGCAAAGAGTGAACCAAGCGGATACAACACAACAGTGCGAGTCTGGGAGCTGCACCCATATGAGAATAAGCAAAGAGTGAACCAAGCGGATACAACACAACAGTGCGAGTCTGGGAGCTGCACCCATATGAGAATAAGCAAAGAGTGAACCAAGCGGATACAACACAACAGTGCGAGTCTGGGACAAGCACCCATATGAGAATAAGCAAAGAGTGAACCAAGCGGATACAACACAACAGTGCGAGTCTGGGACACGCACCCATATGAGAATAAGCAAAGAGTGAACCAAGCGGATACAACACAACAGTGCGAGTCTGGGAGCTGCACCCACATGAGAATAAGCAAAGAGTGAACCAAGCGGATACAACACAACAGTGCGAGTCTGGGAGCTGCACCCATATGAGAATAAGCAAAGAGTGAACCAAGCGGATACAACACAACAGTGCGAGTCTGGGACACGCACCCATATGTGAATAAGCAAAGAGTGAACCAAGCGGATACAACACAACAGTGCGAGTCTGGGACACGCACCCATATGAGAATAAACAAAGAGTGAACCAAGCGGATACAACACAACAGTGCGAGTCTGGGACACGCACCCATATGAGAATAAGCAAAGAGTGAACCAAGCGGATACAACACAACAGTGCGAGTCTGGGACACGCACCCATATGAGAATAAGCAAAGAGTGAACCAAGCGGATACAACACAACAGTGCGAGTCTGGGAGCTGCACCCATATGAGAATAAGCAAAGAGTGAACCAAGCGGATACAACACAACAGTGCGAGTCTGGGACACGCACCCATATGAGAATAAGCAAAGAGTGAACCAAGCGGATACAACACAACAGTGCGAGTCTGGGGCACGCACCCATATGAGAATAAGCAAAGAGTGAACCAAGCGGATACAACACAACCGTGCGAGTCTGGGACACGCACCCATATGAGAATAAGCAAAGAGTGAACCAAGCGGATACAACACAACAGTGCGAGTCTGGGACACGCACCCATATGAGAATAAGCAAAGAGTGAACCAAGCGGATACAACACAACCGTGCGAGTCTGGGACACGCACCCATATGAGAATAAGCAAAGAGTGAACCAAGCGGATACAACACAACAGTGCGAGTCTGGGACACGCACCCATATGAGAATAAGCAAAGAGTGAACCAAGCGGATACAACACAACAGTGCGAGTCTGGGACACGCACCCATATGAGAATAAGCAAAGAGTGAACCAAGCGGATACAACACAACAGTGCGAGTCTGGGACACGCACCCATATGAGAATAAGCAAAGAGTGAACCAAGCGGATACAACACAACAGTGCGAGTCTGGGACACGCACCCATATGAGAATAAGCAAAGAGTGAACCAAGCGGATACAACACAACAGTGCGAGTCTGGGACACACACCCATATGAGAATAAGCAAAGAGGGTCTGGGACCCTATGAGGGAAACAGACAGCCCAGGAGAAAACACACAGGAGAGTGAACCAAGTGTTGCGAGCGTGGAATAAGAGGGTCAAGAACTCTGGCACTGACAAAAGGAATCCTTTGCTTGGTAGCAGACTGTGCCAAGCTGGCAGGATGCAAGAACTGTGAAGCCAAGGAACAGTTCAGGGTGAATTATCCAGCGATGTGAGATAAGAAATAGTCTCGGGGAAAGGCGGACTCCCCTAACCTTGGAATCCTGTATTTTGGAACAGTATTTGCCATCACTTTATTACCAGCGTAACTGGAAACGTTTCTGTTGGTTGAAAACACAAAGAACACTTTTTCTTTGAGAAGAGATCATCCTTGTACAGTTACTTTAGATTGTTAGTGTTAGGGACAAAAGGTAGGTTTTGGGACACGACAGTGACAGACCTTTTAGTTTCTGACAATTCACTAGTCTTCTTTGAGGTAGGGAAACCCCTTTTAGCGGACTTAATTAATAAAAGCCTCTATGCAAGAACATGCCACCGTTGTGCCCGAGCCTTACTTCTGCACCTTTACACATTGCAAACACATAGCACCATTGTGCCCGAGCCTTACTTCTGCACCTTTACACATTGCAAACACATAGCACCATTGTGCCCGAGCCTTACTTCTGCACCTTTACACACTGCAAACACATAGCACCATTGTGCCCGAGCCTTACTTCTGCACCTTTACACACTGCAAACACATAGCACCATTGTGCCCGAGCCGTACTTCTGCACCTTTAGACACTGCAAACACATAGCACCATTTGAGCCCATCAAAGGCTTTCTCGACAGAGGGATAGAATAGCATCTTCTGGCGGCTCTGATAGGCCAATTATGATAGTCAGAAGTCACTGCATAGTATCCGGGAAACGCCTGACTATTATACATGCAATTTGGCCGTGATGCACCAATTTCAGGAATAGCCACCCGAGGCGACCCACTACGCATTATGCCAGGATTTCTACATCTGAATTAATAAGGGGAATTGGCCCATAAGAGCTGCATTGTGTTGGGTCTCGACCACAATGTTGGCTTCAGTCACAGACAAGGGGATATAACCCAGCACACAGGCCTCGGAGAACAACACTTTCAGTCTCGGAGCAAAGGAATCCAGTAATAGTTTATAAACATTGATTGGAAGGCCGTCCGGCCCCACCACATTCCCACCAGTGAGCCTGGCTATAGCCCTACTTATCTCCACCTCTGTGAGTTGATTATTTAACCCTTGAAAGTCCTCTTCAGAGATTATGGGTAAAATCGATACACGTAGAAAGTCTTACATTTGATTAGCTTGGGGAGGGGTTGGGAAGACCGAGTGAATACCCCCTTCATTAAGAGACTGAGCGGAACCACTCAAGGGAACGACTGGAACCTGCCCCACATTGTCTAACTAGTAATGGATAATCCTACTTCAATTCTGTGGTGATTAATCTCTGACATCTTTGTAGCACAGTCTACTACACATCTGTCACCAGGGAATGCTATACGCCCATCTCTCATCCGTACATTTACCCGCTCCATTCCCCCTTCTTGGGGCCTTCGGGCCTCGCACAGCCATCAAGTGCTTGCTTGTGGGGGTCTACAGGCTTGTCGCCCTCTGTGGCCGAGCGACTGCCTCTCATAACCTCCCCTCAGTGAGTTGACAGCAGCCACCCATTCAAGTGATGGCAGTGACACCAGCAACTTTGGATTTGATTATTCCCAGTCCCCTCTACACTTCTCACTCCAACACCCAAGATGCATTTTGCCCAATTCATCCCGCTCAATCCTCCCCGAATAATGGCTTGATCACTGCAGGATCATCCCCTCTATTCTTTCTCTATTTGTCATTTCACTTCCCACCATCGATCTCTCCTGCCCCCCCGATCTCCCACCACCCTGTGATGATGGGTTGTCCACCATACCCCAGCTGACTTTACAACCAAAACAAAGCCCGTTCTTTGCTGGCCTCCAATAATGGTCCTCCCTCAGACCACTAAAGAGGGTCAATGGCAATGCTCACCCTCCACAAATGATGGCTTCATCTACCCAGACTCACCTGGCACCAACACTTTAGTCTTTCGCCCCTTCAAAAGCTTCTGCACCCTCACAACCTGCAGGTAGTTTTCGTGGCTTCGTGCATTGTCCTGGATATACTGCGCGACCTCCGACAGGGCCTTCACTGCCCCTGTGTAAACAGAATCGTGAGAATCTTAGCTTGCGTAAACTCAGGACACACAACATACAAAGTCCACAAGGCATTGACATGCACCCTTGCATAGATCATCAGGGAAAGTGGAACACTGAGACCTCCCGACCTGAAGCCAGCACATGAAGGTATTTGTTAGTTAAGATTTTCATATCTATGACAAATCTTCCTGACCTGTCACAATCCCAGAACATTTTCCTGGACTAGTGGATTATTTTTCATTATACCTCAGTGAGTGGGAACTTTTTTTTCCCACACTCATAGAAGGTTTTTACGCTTTTTATGGGTGTCATTGTTAAGACTCCCCATAGTTTCCTGTTAATTGTATCCTCTTTGACACCTTTTTGGTAGTATAACCTTTTTATTGTTACAGGGTTGGCCTTTGGTCTCCCTTTTTAGCTCCCTCTGGCTAACCTTGTGAGAACTATAGTTCCCAAGGGAAGAAAGGATAGTTTTACCCCTTCTACATTTTGTTAGGTGAAAACCAGCACCCCTCAACTTATTTGAAGTGCTGGGGAGATACAATGTATCCCCCTTCTGACTAGCATTGTAACATTTCTGTTGCAGAGGCAAGCTAAACTTAAATGGCTAGTGGCAGTGAACCATTTACCTAATTTTTACCGCAGGCTACTTCCATAGGTGCGTTAAAGGCAAGCAAGGGTGCCTATTTTAGCAAAATGGCCCCTGTCTTCTTTATTCGCCATTTTAGTGTTTCTTGTCCTTTCTCGATCCTTCCCCTGGCCTCAAGGGCAGGAACGTCATTTGTGTTAATTTTATCTTCAGCAGGAATCCCTTGGATTCCCACTCCCAGGCTCCAGAGTGTCTGGAAAGGCAGGAAGTGAGGGAGGAGTCTAAAACTCAGCCGCCCTTTGTCTTCCACCTTGCCTGAAAGGAACCAACTCCCAGTGGGAGGCCGGCTGTCAAGATTGGACAACCAGACCACCACTTGTTGTACAATGCAGGGAGATAATGCAGACGTTGTGTTGTTGTTCCTAATAAAAACTCAGATCCTGGAAGCTGAAGAGTTAGTCGACCACTGGACTTGAATCCGAAGAGGAAGATGAAGAAACTGCAGCTGAGATTTCCAGCAACCGGAGAGCCTGCGGTTACACTTCTTTCCAAGCGACCTGGGCACTCCGAAAACAATGACTCCGAACCAGATCCTGATGAGATCCACTAGACTCGAGAAGACCTGCATTTTTATCCCATCCACGTTGTGCTGCGATCTTGCGTGGCTGCAATACCCTAATACTATGGGACCTTAAGCCAAGTCCGAATCGAGCTGAAACTTTGGTGGCATCCCGCTGGACCTCCAGAGACGTGATAGCACTCCTTGAAGTCCCCTCACCAGAGTGCTGGACCAGAATAGCGACGCAAATCCAATCAGCGATATTCAGTCTTTTTCTGGCTTCTAAAAAAGTGCCAAAACCACAGAGCAACCCTTGCCTAAAGCCTTCCCCATAGATCCCTGCTGCAGAATCCCTTTCAGTGTCCTGTCTATTAGGGGAGTTTTCCTAAAGTCCCACTTAAACTGGACAAGCAGCAGATTACGAAAGGTTCCTGTGGATATCTTCGAGTCTCTAGTCTTTACAATGTAGCAAGTAAACAACCAACGTTGGAGATCCTGTTAAGGACTTGCTAAAGGGACACCAGCAGCGGCGTGAGTCAGAGGTAAGAGGGGGATACCCTGGACACCTCCAGGTGCACTCCAACGCTCTGGAGCGTCTTCACGGATCAAGGTAAGCAATAACATTTTCCCCACAGTACCCTAGGTTTGAAGAAAAGATTGTGGCTGTATTCTCCTCGATTTGGCGGTACTGCACTCAACCTCCATATTACTTGGTGTGGTGATGAAAGGCAGGACAATGTACGGAATCTCTCAGCAGCAGTCTCGAGGTCGGACCTCTGGCACGGCTTTCATCAGCTTCTAGGTTAACTCTGGATTTGTCGTCTTTTCTGCAGCACTAACGAAGGACACAATTAGCCCGGCCAATCTTCTTCACTTCTCAGTCGCACACTCTGCTGCGGGTGCCATGGGGAGTTGGATCGGATCTCTGGAGTGTCCTTGAAGGGTCAGCAAAGATTTGGACCAGTTTGGCGTTAGGCAAGATTGTATGCAGTACCCTGTGGGAGACTGCACCAGCCTTGACCTCCTGGCAATAGGTAACCCAACCTTTGGTATAAGTCTGTACTACACAAGTTGGTAGAGTGACTGAGCAGCCAGGCTTATCTCAAGAGGGGTCAATGTGAGCTGTAGGATTGCAACAAAGTTTCACAGTGACAAGTATGCAAATAACACTTACACTGAAGGTTTCTTGATTAAATACTTATTTATTTAATAAGCCTTCTTTAGACGGAGAAAATATGTAACACTTAAATATACTTCAAAAATACACACTCAGTTTCAATAAATCAGTAGATACCCATTTGGGATGGCACAGACACTTCCTACACCCTCAGTTGACTTCAATAGTTAGGACACTGTGGGCATTGACATATCACTGGTACATTTAAAGCAATACTGAGTTTGGTTTCAGAAGGAAAAGGTTTAGGGAAGGAAAAAATGGTTAACAAGTTTCTCAAACTGCTAAGTACTTTTAAACCCCCCCAATGCAATATAAGTTAACCCTTTCCCAGCTATGCAAGTAAAGAATGTATGACTTTTTGGAGCGACAGATCAAAGCACAAAGTCAGTTAGAAGAGTCTTCAGGGAGCCACGACAGCCAATGTTACTTGAGCCAAGACTATGGGAGCTGAGGCACTTCTTGAAGGTAAGTAAAAAGTCTTACCCAATGTTATAGAGAGTTTTGTAGAAGAAAACACTGTTGGGCTACAAGCTGGGAGGCTTGTGAGGGGCAAAGCTGCAAGCAACTCTGCAAAGGGCAGCAAATGCAGGTCTCAACTGAGAGCAAGCGAGCTACACAGTTGAGAGGTAAGTGCCCCTTAGTTTACAGTACCTTAGGTCTGAAGAAATTGGTTCCAGCTGGCTTTTGTTCCCGTTGTAGGTCTTGCAGGTCCTTTGTTCCTGGGCCTCAGTCGTAGGGACAAGAGGGAGGACGTCTGGGGACTCCTGCACTACGATTCTCACAACTGCGGCAGCAATGGGCAAAGTTCAGATAAGCGTCACTTTGCGGTTTCAGCGACTCAGCAAAAGCACCACCGCGGTTCTCGGACACGAGATGGACTTTCCTTACTTCTGGAGTCCAGCACTATGTTGAGGTGGCTCAGGTTTGGTCAGTCCTGCTTCGAGGGAGTCTGGAAGATCTTCCTGGAGCTTGTGTCCTGCTTAAAAACGATGCACCCGATTCTAGTGTTCCTCTCCCTGGCACTCGGTTCCTGCAGCAGCAAATGGAAGTACAGCCAGCAACGAGAGGATTTCCAGATGAGTTTGTCTTGGGGTCAATTGGTCCCACCAACTCAAGGGGAGAAATCGTTCTTTACAGGGATTCTCTATTCGAGGCGAATTCAGAGCTTCAACACTGCTGGAGGGCTTCACTGAGTAAACCAACAGTCTGCGAGTTGCAGCAGACGTCTCTTCCAGGTTTTTCTTCAGATTCCTCCGTCCAGTGGTCAACTCTGCCTTCCAAGCCAAAAAGCCTTGCCTTTTATGCAGGTTTCTCCCTTTCATTCGTAGCCTAGCTGTCATTCACACAGCAGGGTGGCTGGCCAATCACCTTTGGGTGCATTCTTGTAGCCACAGAGACTAAGCACAGGAAGCTTCGGGAGCCTCCCTTGCTTCCCTGCCAGACCACCCGGATCCAGAGTCGGGCTTCACTAGTGAATCCCACCAAAGACTAAATGAACAAAAGGGGCAAACCCGGTTTGGCGCGCAGAGTAAATCTCAAGAAGGACCTATCCAACAAGAAATGGCGAAAAAAGACCGGGGCCTTTTTGACAAAAAGGGCACCCACGGGTGCAATACTGCAGCTGCAAACCCAGCCCGCGCTAAAAACACACAATGGTAGTAAAAAGAAAACCACTGCCACCAGACATTAATTGTAGAAAGGGTAACACATATGTTACATGAGAAACTAGACAAAGGGAATACTAAGTAACCCCTCCAGCACCCTATTGTAAGATAGTGTGTGCTGGGTCTAGAAAGTTACAAATGTAAGTTAAGTCAATTTCGCTTCACAGCTGTTAGAAACAGTAGTCTAACCAAGAGAAGTTATGTAAACCTTTGGGAAATACAAGAGACTTCCCTGTGCCACTGCACTGAAGGTGCTGTGTGTCACAAGGTAAAAAGATGATGCCTATGGAGTTTGTGAGACTCCACAACTAAAAGAAACAGTGTTCAAATCATGACAAAAACACATGAGTGAGAAAAAGGTCTTACTCTCTTCCAGGATAAAAATTAAACGTACTAAAGTCCAGCAAAAGAGCTGGGGGACTAAGGTAAAAGGGAATTAGCACATTTATGAGAATTCACGCTAACACTTGGTCTTTCCATGACAATGTACTCTGAATGGGCAGCAGGTCTCCTGGTATTGGGGGTTCTCAGCTCTGGAAACTCACTGGACCTCGAGAGATGGCTCAAAACAGAGTTTGTCTTGGGACTGGTTGTTCCCACCAGTCAAAGGCAAGGAGTCCTATTCGGAGTTTCTATGCCATGTAGAAAATTGGGTCAGGACAGTAGTGGTCGTTTTACGATGTTGCAAAGAGTCTACAGGCATCTCTGGTCGTCATCTTCGAGTGGTCTACTTGTTTTACACTCCAAGAGCCTCACCTCTTATACAGTTATAGCACTCGCTCCTCCGCAACCTTCCTCAGCAGTTTACAGAAAGGAGCGTTCGGCTGTCGTTCGTGCCCTCTAGCAGACAGAGGACAGGGGGTGGACAACTCCTCCCCCACTTTCTGCCTGCCCAGACATTCTGAAGTCTAGGCAGGGACACTCACGGGTTCCTGCCAAAGGCAAAACACACACAACACACATCCCCGCCCCCCCCAGAATGGTAGAACAACCACGCTAGTAATGGCGAATCAAGAAGAAAGCCCCCCGAGTTAGGACTCTGGTGCCCTTATTGTGCTTAACTGGGGCTATGGACATAGACTATGGTAGCAGAATCACACAACAGTTGGTAGAACACGGCCACTACTGCCAGCCATAACTAGGAGATTGCCTGTGACTTTTTAGTCACAGGAGCAGAGAGAAGGGGGATCTAAGTATCCCTCTGGCACTCCACTAAAGGTGGTATGTGCCAATATCTCAGACTATAAAGCTTTAAGAGAGATACCAAGTATCTCTCTATCCTTAAGAACAGTAGTTACTCGAGAATAAAGAAGAATCTCAAAGAAGGGCCCTTAGGGTCCCGAGCAGCACTGCCGATAAGGAGCCTTCTGCTGCAACAGTAAAATACAGATGCCTTTACGAGGTATGGAGGAAAAACACTCCATAGGGCAGATAAAATACAAAGAACAGAGTTCCAAAAGACAGAGCCCATAAGAATTAATGAGTGGGAAAAGGCTCCACTCATTCAGGATTAAAGAAAAAGGTCCAGAAGTCCAAGACGTGATGTAGTAACCCTGCGGGAGATCATTTGTCCTCTTGGTATTAGTTAAAGTAACCCACCTATTGGAATAGGTCTGTACTACACAAGTTGGTAGTACTGACAGAGCAGCCAGGCTGATCTCAAGAGGGGTAAATGTGAGCTGTAGCATTGAAATTCACCAATACAAGTATCCAAATAACACAAATGTTTTCTAGTAAAATAATTATTTATTTAACGGTCAGTTTTAAATAAGCCTTCTTTAAAAAGGGCAACGTGCAAGAATAAAACGACACTTCAAAAATACGTTCTCAGAATCGAGGCAGAGCTAGTAGATGCTCTTTAGAGATGCTTCATACACACCTCCTCCTACACCCCGAGGGCACTACACTAACTAGGACAGTCCTGGCGTTTATAGATCACTTTTGCACTTGGTAAATTCTGAGGTTGTGGAAAGGAAAGGTTAAAAGGAAGTAAAAGGTTTAAACAGGTTCGCAGAGCATATGAGCACTTAATAAAAACCTTTCCCAGCAACATTAGTTAAAAACCAATGCATCACCTATGAGGGACACTAATAATCAAAGTCAATGGAATAGAAGAGTCTGCAGGGAGCCATGACAACCAAAGTCAATAAGAACAAAGTCAATGGAATAGAAGAGTCTGCAGGGAGCCAGGACAGCCAAAGTCAATAAGAACAAAGTCAATGGAATAGAAGAGTCTGCAGGGAGCCAGGACAGCCAAAGTCAATAAGAACAAAGTCAATGGAATAGAAGAGTCTGCAGGGAGCCAGGACAGCCAAAGTCAATGGAATAGAAGAGTCTGCAGGGAGCCAGGACAGCCAAAGTCAATGGAATAGAAGAGTCTGCAGGGAGCCAGGACAGCCAAAGTCAATGGAATAGAAGAGTCTGCAGGGAGCCAGGACAGCCAAAGTCAATGGAATAGAAGAGTCTGCAGGGAGCCAGGACAACCAAAGTCAATAAGAACAAAGTCTATGGAATAGAAGAGTCTGCAGGGAGCCAGGACAGCCAAAGTCAATGGAATAGAAGAGTCTGCAGGGAGCCAGGACAGCCAAAGTCAATGGAATAGAAGAGTCTGCAGGGAGCCAGGACAACCAAAGTCAATAAGAACAAAGTCTATGGAATAGAAGAGTCTGCAGGGAGCCAGGACAGCCAAAGTCAATAAGAACAAAGTCTATGGAATAGAAAAGTCTGCAGGGAGCCAGGACAGCCAAAGTCAATAAGAACAAAGTCAATGGAATAGAAGAGTCTGCAGGGAGCCAGGACAGCCAAAGTCAATGGAATAGAAGAGTCTGCAGGGAGCCAGGACAGTCAAAGTCAATGGAATAGAAGAGTCTGCAGGGAGCCAGGACAACCAAAGTCAATAAGAACAAAGTCTATGGAATAGAAGAGTCTGCAGGGAGCCAGGACAGCCAAAGTCAATAAGAACAAAGTCTATGGAATAGAAAAGTCTGCAGGGAGCCAGGACAGCCAAAGTCAATAAGAACAAAGTCTATGGAATAGAAGAGTCTGCAGGGAGCCAGGATAGCCAAAGTCAATAACAACAAAGTCTATGGACCTGAGCCACTTCTTATTTATATAGCGCACTTTCCCATTTGTAGGGCCTCAATGCGCTTTTGCGGTTGATACGCCCTTGGTGACCGTAGTCAATGTGCTGGAGGTTCTAAGAGTTTCAGATTAGGAAATGCATGTGTGCATTTTTGCCGGTCTAGGACTTAGGTGGCTGGCTAGGCTTGAGTAAGCAGCCCAAAAAGGTCAGGCATGTGGGTGGGCACTGTTGGTGGTTTGCGATAGAGTGCTATTGTTGAAAAGAAACGATGTGTGGCCAGCTGTACCAAATTTCTTTCATTGGTAGTCGCTGTATGCTAGTGGCAGAGATGTTGAGGTACGTTTGGTGTTTCAGTGTGGATGTCTATATGCACTGCCAGACCGGATGAGCATAGCCATAGCTGCATTCTATGGTGCATAGATGTTTGGCCGTGCCTGCGGCTTGTGTCCACAGACGTGGTGTAAGGTGTATGTACTGTAGGATTTGCTGGAGAACAATAGTTACAGATAAGTAACTTGCTCCTTCTCCAGCATGGGGTCTGGCATGGATTCACATGCTCATGAATAAAGAATACATAGCAGTACACACATGCACAACCACAGAAGGTGGCAAGGCTCAACAGAAGCAATTTCTCTTACCTTCTCACCAGGATCAACTTCAAGCGAATAGGTTGAGCCGCACTGCTTGGCCGACTCTGGACACCTCCCTGGAATCCCTGTCGACGCAGTATAATCTCATGAAGGTGTGCGTCGACCTCCACATAGCAGCACTGCAGATGTCCAGCAGGGGCACACCAGACAAGACCGCTGTCGTGGCAGCGGTCGCTCTGGTAGAATGGGCTCTCGGACGGCCAGGCAACGGTTGATTCGCCAACCAGTGATAATGGGTGATGCGGCCGGAGAGCCACCTGGAAATGGAAGCCTTGGACAGGGCCTTCCCATGGTTCACAGGACCAAAGTTCACAAACAGCTGAGACGTTTTACGGAAACTCTTTGTGCGGTCCACATAAAACTTCAGCGCTCTAGCCACATACAGCGAGTGCAAAGTTCTTTCATCCGGCGACAAAGGGGTAGGAAAAAACCACAGGTAACACCAAGGGCTTGTTTAGATGAAAGTCCAACGGCACCTTGGGCATGAAGGAGGGGTGCGTACGCAGCACCACCCTCGTCTCGTGGAAAGTTAAGTAAGGTAGCTTACAGGACACTTGCGTGGAACAGAATGCATAGGCTCAAAAAGGAGACCCCATGAGTCTAGAGAGTACCATATTGAGTTCCCACGCCGGGCCTTCACCGGCGGGAACGAACAGAACAGTCCCTTGATTAATTCCTTAATCAGACGGTGCAACCACAACGAAGACCATCCCGGAGATCTGGTGTAGCGGGAGATAGCCGCCAGATGAACGATGGACGCATGAGCCAGCCCCGCTTTGGCCAACAGCAGCAAATATGGCAGTACTTGAGGAGCTGTGACTCAGAGGGCCGATCTTCTGTGAACAGCACCAAATAGCCAATCTTTTCCATTTGTGTCCATAGCATTTTAAAAGTAGACGATGCCCTAGTACCTCCTTGCAGTCTGCTGGGAGATCGCAACCCCCAAACTCTAATAGTGCAGCAGCTAGGCCTTCAGATATAGTGATCCTGGTTCATGGTGCAGTATGGCTCCTTCCCTGGCGAGAAGATCCGCAACCACCAGAAGCTTGACTGGAGGGGACGCTTACATGCTGAGAAGGTACGGGTACGAGATCTGCCTCAGCCATGCTGGTGCGACGAGGATCATCCTGCACCGGGACTGTCTGAGTTGACTGATGATTTGAAGCAACGCCAACAGAGGAAGCTCATACAGAAACAGGCCGTCCCAGGGAAATGAGAATGCGTCCCCCATACTCCCCGGCTGGGAAAACCTGCCGGCAAACCGCAGGCACTTGGTGTTCATCGCCGTCGCAAAGAGATCGATGTGGGGATTCCATCTGAAGAATAAGTCACCCACGTGGTCCTGCCGAAGCCCCCACTCGTGGCAAGAGCGGAGTGCCCTGCTGAGGGAATTGGCAACGGTGTTCTGTGTGCCTGCCAGGGGGAACAGGATGGGGAATATTCCCTGGCCGACGACCCAGTGCCACAGCTCCTGGGCTTCCTTGGCGTGCGCCCGGGATCGGATGCCTCCCTGCTTCCGTATGTAGAACATCGTGGTGGCATTGTCCTTGAAGACCCTTACCACCTTGCCTTTGAGCGATGGCAGAAAAGACTTGAGGCCCCAGAACACTGGCCATAGTTCCAGCACGTTTATGTGCAGATCCTTCTCTTCTGGTAGCCACAGGCCTCTGGCGTGAAGACGTCTGTTGTGGACCCCCCCCCAACCTTCCAGAGACACATCAGTCGTGACCGTCTCCTGGAACGGGGGGTTCTGGAAATCCATGCCTCCAGCGATATTTGAGCGTACGCCGCACCATCTGATCACCCGTCTGAACTCTTCGTCGAGATTGATCCTGTCCTGGAAGCCTCCAGACACTTGGACCCACCAGGCATCGAGGAACTCCTGCAGGGGCCGCATCCGCAACCTGCAAGGCCAAACCAGGTATATGCATGACGACATCATGCCGAGCAACAACTTGATGGTCCTCATAGTGGCAATCTTCAGTGTCAACAGCCGTTGCACCAAGCCCAAGATGGCCAATATCCTGTCCTCCGACAGTGACGCCAGGCATGACACCGTTGAGCCTGGATCCCAGTAAAAGCGCATCCTGTGATGGAGCCAAGCAGGATTTGGCATAGTTCACAGAGAACCCCAGGTCCTTCAGCAGCTGGACAGTCCATGTCGTTTGATTGACGGCAATGTCTCTCGACCTGGCCTAGATGAGCCAGTCGTCCAGATAGGTGTTAACATGGATCCCTTGCAGGTGCACCACCACTGGCACCAAGCACTTGGTGAAGACCCTGGGCAACGACTTCAGTCTGAAGGGAAGCGCCTTGAATTGGTAATGTCTTCCTAGAACGACCAAGAGTAGAAACTTCAGTGTCCCTTGTGAATGGGGACGTAGAAGTACGCATCCTCCAGATCCAACGATGACAAAGTCCTCCTCCTCCAGTTGGCCTAGCACGTGCTGTAGTATGACCATCCAGAACTTCTGGGACTTTATGCAGCCGTCGCAGGTTAGAGGATGGGCCTCCAGTCCTCGGTCTTATTTCTGATGAGGAAGTACCTTGAGTATATGCCGGAAGCCCTGGAGCAGTTGTGGAACAAGCTCCATCACCCCTTTTTGTAACATAGCCCGAACTTGCCGCAGCAGCTGAGGTATGTGGTTATCCTGTCGGGCCACTGGAGGCATTCCTGAGCACTTGACAAAATTCCACAGTATGTCCATGGCCGAGAGCGTCCAGCACCCATCTGTCGGTGGAGATGGTCTCCCATGCGCCATCAAAGCCCGCCAGCCAGCCTCCCACCGGGGTGCATGGTGGGCCCCCCCCCCCCCCCCCCCGACGTCCTGGCCTGTTCAGTCCTGCTTGGAAGTCGACAGGCCACTTTGCGAACCCTGCCAACGGTGACGTCTGCCTCCGAAAGCCTTGGATTGACCCCGGTTGGCCTCCTGGGTTGAGGAACGGGAGGGTTGGTGGTAAAGAGGATGAGCCCCGCCGAAACCCTTCGATGATCTGAAGGACTTCACTCCGGAGGAACGAAAGGAGGACCGTCGTCGTTGCAGGGTGACTAGGGCACACGCCGTCTCCGTGTCCAACTGGATGTCCCGGAGAGACTCATCCAAGGCCTTCCTAAACAGGTTGTCCCCGTCAAAGGGCATGTCCAAAACCCTTACCTGGACCACCTGCCTAAAATTGGTGGCCTTGAGCCAACCACGACGTCGGAGACAAGACTCCATTCCCCATCTGGCAGAATCCTGTGTTCGCCTTGTCCAGCGCCACTGAGATGGCGTGGTCCGATGCCACCTCACCTTCTTGAAGAATCTACAAAGCTTCTGCCAGCTTATCCTCTGGGAGAAAGTCCAGGAGCGGAGCCAGCTTAAACCACAACTCTCGGTCGTGCCTGGCCACAATTGCAAGGGCGTTGGCAGCCTTGATCGTCGTAGAGTAGATCTCCTTCCTCAACCATCGAATCCAACTTCTTTCCCTCAGTGTCCGGAAGGGTGGAGGAAGAAGAGGCAAAAGAAGACGCCGAGCCCGATGACTTCTTCCTGGCGGCTGCAGGAATCAGAGTCCGGCGAAGGTTGACCCAGCAAGCACTTGGGTGCAGAGTGTGTGAGTGTGTGAGAGTGAGTGTGAAAGTGAGTATGTGTGTGACACACCTTGGGTAGTACAGGCCTATATTAGGCATGGGGCCCTGTGCAGGGGATTCCAGGAGGCAGTGCAGGTATGCAGCTGGGTGGGCAGGGACCTGGGCCCAAATTCAGAGAGTAGCCAGGTGCACAGTTGGAGAGAGGGTTGTAGGAAGGTACAAACAAATGGTAGTATACCTATGGTCCAAAGAAACGCTATGTATTGTAAACAAACAAAAAATTGGTTTATTTTAATAAAATTAGGCCAAGGAAAATCTTGGGGCAGTTAAGTACTATCACAGATCATATAAACATATTATAAAACACAACACTATGCTTTGAAGTACACAGAATAAAGTTTAGACCCTGTTCAGAAAACTAACAGCATTTCTAGGGAAGTCAGTCCTTGTCAAGCACATTTAGTATAGGGCCCACCTATTCCTGTAGAGTAAAACCATCAGTTATTTTAGATTACTTTACAGTACGTCAAGGTTAGTAGACCCTGCCAGTCAAGCAGCGACACTCCGTTAAGGAATCATTTATTAAACAAACCAACCCCGTTTCCAGGTGTTGGGGAGAAGTTGCTGTGCTAATTCCCTTTAACCCGAGACCCCCAGGACTTTTGCTGGAATCTGGACTTTTTTTATTTAAATCTCCTGAGTGAGTGGCACTTTTTACCACTCACTATTCTTTTTCTGTGACTGGGATTTTTATTTGTGCTGTTTTATGGAGTATGGTAAACGCCATAGGCATCTGTTTTTTGCTTGGCGACACAGCACCCTCTGCACAGAGTCACTGAGGAGTCCCTTGGACTTCACTTTATGTTTAAATACATTTTCTTGTGTGAACTGCAGTTCAAGGATAGTAAGATAACATATTACTTACTGTTACAACAGTTTTTCTCAAGTCCAAATAAGGGCTTCGTAAAACATACAACTGAGGCAGTACAAGACTCAACTCTTAGTATAAGGCTGTACCACCAGAGTTCAGGGTAGCCTAGACAGAGCAGCGAGGCTCAATTTAGGAGGGAGAGAGGGCTGTAGGAAGGTACAAATAAGTTGTAGCATACCAAGGGTTCAACAGAAACACTTACGAGACCTGTAGCACTTCGTAATAAAGTAATAAAGGTGATGTGTGCTAAAGTAAAACAGCCAAAGAATATTGCAAAGGGGACAGGTTCCATTGCACATGAAAGTAAGCAAGTTAACTAGAAAAACCTTTACTTGCCACCAAAAATCAGGCCAGGGTTCAAGCCATAGTAAATCTTTGGGGGTTCTATTGAAGTCAATGGTGGGGGCGGTGCCTCAGCGCCCTGCATAATCCACTTGCTATCCTTCACCTCCACTGCTCTCGGCACACAACACATGCCTAACTCCCCCCCCCCCCCCAGTCCTCACAACACCATATCATCCACACACACACTCATTCAAGATCTCAGACTCGCACACCAGTCACTCACAACAGCCATCTTTCACCCCTCCCACTTTGCTCAATGCACCCACCGGTGCCCCTCTTACCCGTCAGCTGCTGGAACTCTGATGTATCCGGGCTGGTATTTTCCGTCAAGTCACGGAGAAGATGCTTGTACCTGGAAGAAAAGGATTACACGGGATGCAATGTATTTTAAAGAAAAGGGACATACTTCAAACAAGCGTCACGTAATATTTATAAAACCGTTTATCAACATTGTGTGTTCCAATGTGCTAGAGAGATTTATCATTTTTATGCTTGATCTCAACCACTAGTGAGACTCCCAGCACTTTTTTTGCTGGACTCCTGGGCATTTTTCTGAAATCCTGAATGAGTGGAGCCTTTTTTCCCCGCATTCATTCATTTGGGCTCCGTCTTTAGGAACTCTATTCTTTGTATTCTACCTGTACTGTGGAGTCTGTCTGATCCATAGCTCTTATAGGCACCTGTGTTTTACTACTGCAGCACACAGCTCCCCATGGGCAGTGTTGCTGGGGTCCCCTGGGGTCCCCTAGGGTCCTCCCGTGAGAGTCTTTTGTATATCCTCACACATAACTACAGTTCCTAAGGATGAATATCTTTCCTAAAACGTTATAGTCAGAGATTGGCACACACCACCTTCGGTGGAGTGCCAAAGGGATACTTGATACCCCCTTCTGTCTGCTCCTGTGACTTTTTAGTCAGACAATCTCCTAGTTATGTAGTTATGGCTGGCAGCAGTGGGCATGTTCTACCAACTATTGTGTGGTTTTTCTACTGCATAGCCCCGTTTAAGCACAATAGGGGCACCAGAGTCCTAACTCAGTGGCTTACTTCTTGATTCGCCATTACTAGCGTGTCTGTTCTTTGTCATGGGGGGGGGGGAAAGAGGCGGAGTTTTCCACCCCCTGTCCTTTGTCTGCCAGAGGACTCGAATGGGACCAGCTCCCACTGGGGGTCCGGCTGTCCTAAATGGAAAGTCAAATGCCCCTTTCTGTAAACTGCAGAGGAGCAAGTGCTAGAACTGTATAAAAGGTGAGGCTTCTGGAGTGTAAAACAAGTCCACCACTGGAAGCTGAAGCAATCGAAGATGATAACCAGAGACGCCTACAGACCCTTTGCAACCTTGTAAAACGACCACTACTGTTCTGACCCAGATTTCTACACAACAGAGGAACTCAGAATAGGACTCCTTCCCCTTCACTGGTGGAAACAACCAGTCCCAAGACCAACTCTGTTTTGAGCCATCTCCTGAGGTCCTATGAGTTTCCAGAGCAGAGAACCGCCAACACCAGGAGACCTGCAGCCCATTACGAGTGCATCGTCATGGAAAGGGCAAACTTGTGCAAATCTTTGCTGAGCCCTCAAGGACACTCCAGAGATCGGATCCAACTCCCCCTGGCCCCTGCAGCAGAGTCTGGAACTGAGAAGTGAAGAGGATTGACCCTGCGAATCGTGTCCTTCGTTGGTGCTGCAGAAAAGGCGCCAAATCCAGAAAGTGAACAAAGAAGTTGATGAAAGTTGTGCCAGAGGTCCGCCCTCGAGACTGCTGCCGAGAGATCCCAACCATTGTCCTGCCTTTCATCACCAGACCAAGGAATCCGGAGGTCGAGTGCAGCACCCCCAAATCGAGGAGAATCCAGCCACAATCTGTTCTTCAAAACTTGGTTACTGCTGGGAAAATGGTATTGCTTACCTTGATCCGTGAAGTCGCTCCAGAGCGTTGGAGTGCACCTAGAGGTGTCCAGGGTATCCCCCTCTTACGTCTGACTCACGCCGCCGCTAGTGTCCCTTTAGCAAGTCCTTAACAGGATCTCCAACGTTGGTTGTTTACTTGCTACATTTTAAAGACTAGAGACTCGACGATATCCACAGGAACTTTTCATAATCTGCTGCTTGTCAAGACTTTAAGCCTTCTCCGAACTGCCTTTAACTAGGGATACGTTTTTGGATTTAAAAGACTTGCTTGGTATTAGGTAACCCACCTTTTGGTATAGGCCTGTACTACAGAAGTTGGTAGGGTGACTGAGCAGCCAGGCTTATCTAAAGAGGGGTAAATGTGACTGTAGCAATGAAATCCACAAATACAAGTAACCAATTAACATTTACACTCAAGGTTTTAGTTATAAATAATTATTTAACAATAGTTTTTAAATAAGCATTCTTTAAAAAGGGCAATATATGTAACAATCAAATATACTTTAAAATACTTTTCCAGAAATCAACACAAAACTAGTAAATACTCTTTAGAGATGCTTCCTACACCCTGAGGTGACTTCACTAACTAGGACAGTAATGGCATTTATATCACTAGTACACTTAGTAGATTCTGAGGTTTGTAGAAAGGAAAGGTTAAGGGAACGAAAAAGGTTAAACAGGTTCTCGGAGCAAGCGAGCACTTAAATCTCCCAATGAAGTCTAGACATAAACCTGCCCCAGCAATAATAGTTAAAAACCAAGTTATCACCTTTGAGGGACAGTAAATAGCATAGTCAAATGGGCTAGAAGAGTCTGCAGGGAGCCAGGACAGCCAAAGGCAATTGGAGCACAGTCTATAGAGCTGAGGCACGGTTAGGGAGAATTCTCCTTCTAGGGCTAATTTCCCTCACCTACTGAGTCCCCCCCAGCAGCTTTGCTGGATTTCTGGAGTTTATTTTTTCCACCTGGTAAGAGTGTAAATCCTTTTTCCACTTTTACATGTGTTTTGGTCTATGTGTTTTTACTCATTGTGTGATCTTGGGCACTGGAGCACACCACTCCAGGTGCCCCTGTTCTTGTATGGGTTACACAGCACCTTTAGTGCAGTAACCCAGGGTTGTCTTTAAGACTTCCCTCTGACTCCATTTTGCTGGGGCCGACTACTGTCCCCCAGAGAAAGGTAAAGTTGCCATTTACTTTACATAGTCATTTTTTACCACAGTGTAATGACATTGTCAGAATACCTGTAAGTGTGCAGAATAACGTACCTGGGAGGATCCTGTTGGGTAATGACCTTAAATCTCTTGGAGTTGTGTCTAGTACCCCCAGTCCCCCAAGTAGAAGGAAGCAGGAGCTCACAAGGTCTGCAAGGGAGAGAACCTTAAGAGGCTCTCCTGGGGACATGATAGAGGAAGCTATCACCCCAAGTCCACAGGACGGACTTACTGCCATTGCAGGGCAAGAAAAGACAAAAGGGAAACCTAAGTCTGCCAGCAAGAAACCAGCAAGCACTCCTGTGTCCAGGAGGACATCTCCAAGACTGTCCAAAGTCACACCTGTTTGGACAAACTAGATACTGAGGAATCAGATCTAGAAGAGGATCCTACCTTGGTAGGAGCTCTTGACCCTGTTGACCATCCTGAGCTGCAGTCTTTACTGGCAGAACCCAAAAGGGAGGATTTCAGCAAGGGACAAAGAGAGTGTCCTACCTTGGAAGGTCTTCACCAACAGGCCACTTCTCAGCTCAGTGGGACTGAGCCTGGGCAGCATAGGTTGCACTGGTAGGACGGCCTCCTCTACAGTGAACCAACTGAGTCAACCCCTGGAGACTACAAAAGACTGGTAGTACCTCTAGTGAACCGACTCCAGATGGGTACAGAAGTAGACAAATTCTGCAGAAGCTGCCACACTTGCCAAACCTCTGGCAATAGTGGGTCCAAGAATGTGGCACCCTTAGTGCCTCTCCCAGTGGTGAGAGTTCCTTTTGAGAGGGTGGGGATTGACATTGTTGGTCCTCTTGACCCTCCCACATCTTCAGGCAACAGGTTTATCCTGGTTGTAATGGACCATGCCACTAGATTTCCTGAGGCCATACCTATGAGGACTGTTACGGCTCCAGCTGTGGCTAAGGCCCTACTTGGTATTTTTACCAGAGTAGGTTTTCCTAAGGAGGTGATATCTGACAGGGGATCAACTTATGTCCCACTACATGCAAACCATGTGGAAAACCTGTGGAGTTACCTACAAGTTCTCAACTGCCTACCACCCCCAAACCAATGGGCTGGTAGAGAGGTTTAACAGAACTATGAAGAGCATGATAGGTGCTTTAGATGAACCCCTTAGAAAAAAGTAGGACCTTCTACTGCCATGCCTTCTCTTTGCTTGTAGAGAAGTCCCTCAGGAAGGAGTGTGATTTAGTCCCTTCGAACTTCTCTATAGCCATCCAGTCCCTGATTAAGGAGGGGTTGGAGAGTGCTCCTTCCCCCAAGCCTGTCAGAGTGACTGACTATGTGATAGGTCTCCGGAGAAGAATGTCACGCATGATGGTAGAGGCAAGTGATAACTTGAGGGCTGGTCAAGCTCTGGGCAAGCATTGGCATGACCCGAAGGCTAACATGGTTGAGTTTACTTAAGATGAGCTTGTTCTTGTTATGCTCCCCACAAGGCAGAGGGCCTTGCAGGACAAATGGATAGGACCCTTCAAGGTTGTGGGTAAACTTGGAGAGGTGAACTATCTGGTGGGCTTAGGCAAACCTAAGGAGGCTCCCAGAGTCTTTCACACCAACCGTTTAAAGGCTTATGTCTCTAGATCTGACATAGGAGCTCTGCTTCTAGCTTCAGCTCAGGAGGAGAGTGAACCTCTGCCTGA